>NW_019154096.1:21011647-21340524 GCF_002288905.1 Enhydra lutris kenyoni
TCGGCATCAGGGAAATACAAATCAAAACCACAATGAGATACCACCTCACACCAGTCAGAATGGCTAAAATTAACAAGTCAGGAAATGACAGATGCTGGCGAGGATGCGGAGAAAGGGGAACCCTCCTACACTGTTGGTGGGAATGCAAGCTGGTGCAACCACTCTGGAAAACAGCATGGAGGTTCCTCAAAATGTTGAAAATAGAACTACCCTATGACCCAGCAATTGCACTGCTGGGTATTTACCCTAAAGATACAAACGTAGTGATCCGAAGGGGCACGTGCACCCGAATGTTTATAGCAGCAATGTCTACAATAGCCAAACTATGGAAAGAACCTAGATGTCCATCGACAGATGAATGGATAAAGAAGATGTGGTATATATACACAATGGAATACTATGCAGCCATCAAAAGAAATGAAATCTTGCCATTTGCGACGACGTGGATGGAACTAGAGGGTATCATGCTTAGCGAAATAAGTCAATCGGAGAAAGACAACTATCATATGATCTCCCTGATATGAGGGAGAGGAGATGCAACATGGGGGGTTAAGGGGGTAGGAGAAGAGTAAATGAAACAAGACGGGATTGGGAGGGAGACAAACCATAAGTGACTCTTAATCTCACAAAACAAACTGAGGGTTGATGAGGGGAGTGGGGTTGGGAGAGGGGGGGTGGGTTATGGACATTGGGGAGGGTATGTGCTATGGTGAGTGCTGTGAAGTGTGTAAACCTGGCGATTCACAGACCTGTACCCCGGGGATAAAAATATATTATATGTTTATAATAAAATAAAATTAAAAAAAATTATCAGAAGCTTGGAAATAGGCAAAAGTACTATTGCATGCCCTTGCAGTGTCCTGCTGGGCAGAAATTGTGAATCAGGTCTAAGATCTAATCTCCCCAAGGGTGTATATCTTTGTTCCACTTGCTATTTACTATTGGTTAGGATATTTTACAACTCAATCAGAGGGGATGCTCATTTGTTTCAAAACTGACAGCCATATAAATAATTCTTGTCACATAGTAATGCAACCTAATTATTATCTGGTAGAGATAGAAATAATTTTTGTAGTAAAGATATTCCTGAACGTTACATTTTATTGCTTTGTAGTACATTAGTAAGTTGTGTGTCTAAATTAGTAATTTTATTTAATCACTCTTTCTTCATCCAATTCTCCCCAAACAAGACTTATCATGATATTGAATTTTTGACACAAAGTCACTTTAAATTTGTAAAAATCTTGCTTTCAACTTTGGAAAATTATTATTTGACTGTGTGTTTTGCCTTGGAAGGTACTAATTTTGTTTCAAGTATTTTTTTCCTGTTTAGGGGTAAAAATAATATAAAGCAAAAGTTACATGTTAAATCATAGACCTATATTTTAAATGCAAGACTATAAAGCTCCTAGTAGAAAATCTAGGTAACCAAGGATTTGGCAATGATTTTTTTAAATACAACACTGAAAGTATAAATGATGAAAGGAAAAATTGACAAGTTGGAATTCATAAAAATTAAAAACTTTGTTCTGCAAGAGACACTCTTAAGAGGATAAAAAGACAAGTCACAGATGGAGAAAAATATTTGCAAAATGCATATCTAATAAAGGAAGGTCTATATCCAAAATTTATAAGGAGTTCTTAAAACTCAACAATTTAAAAAAAAAAAACTCAGTTAATGAGCAAAAGATCTGTGCAAACATCTCAGAGAAGATCCACAAATGACAAATAACCAGTGCACATCACCAGGAAATTGCAAATTAAAGCCAGTGAGATGCCACAATACATCTACCAGAATGGCCAATTCCAGAACACCGGAAATACCATGTGATGACTATGGGGCAACAGAAATTCTCATTCATTGCTGGTGGGACCGCATAATGTTTATTAACTTTGGAAGACAGTTCGGAAGCTTCTTATAAACTGAACATATTCTTACCATACTATCCAGCAATTGTGCTCCTTAATATTTACACAAAGGAGTTAAATCTTACATTCCCACAAAACCTTTACATGCGTGTCATAGCAGTTTTAATTATCATTATCAAAATTTGGAAGCAACCAAAATGTCCTTCAATAGATGAATGGAAAAACAAACTGATAACCTCTAGACAATGAGATATTATTTAGCAAAAAAATGAAATGAGCTATCAAGCTGAAGTAGGAAAGCTGAAGGGGCTCCATTTTACAAAGGTCCTGTCTCTGCTGTTTTTCTGCTACGCCTCATTTACTCCTGTTCCATAGTTTGCCTCTGAATAACACCAAAATATCCGTATTCCCACTAGAAGGGGGAAGCAAGAACGTTAATCATTCTGAGTTTTGTCCTAGTCCCCAAACACCTAATAACATCCAAGAAGAGCCAAATCCCAAACATGTTTCAAGACAATACCTTCAAACAAACCTTGGATGACACTGGCATCATACCCATACCTTTGTTGACTTATAGAATAATGCTTATTGTTCACCTGACAGTTGCCTTTGATTGGACCCTACCCTGTATTCCTGGAGGAACGTGTACCCTAGACGCTTTTCTAATATAAGCCCCTAGCCCCAGACAATGATGAGACTCCTTCTCCTTTCCTTCCCAGACACTCTGTCTGCTATTCTCTGTCATTTAGGCTATTCAGTACATTTTGTTTTCACTTTCTCTGGCTTACATTTGATTTCTACCCTGTGTGAAGCCAAGGACCCTCTTGGGTGGTCCTGTGGGCCCTCTCCTGGATCCTCAGATCTACCTGCTTGCATCAGTGCCACACACACACACACACACACACACACACACATAGGAAATTTGAATACATATTGCTAATGAAAGAAGCCAGTGTGAAAAGGCTACATATTGTATAATTCCAATTATATGACATTCTGGAAAAGGCAAAACTTTGGACACAATAAAAATAAAAGATCATGGTTGCTAGAGATTCTGGAGTAAGGACAGCGGGATAGATGAAGCAGAGGAGATGTTCAGTGTAATGAAACTATATTTTACAAAAATTTCATGGTGAAGAAATATTAATATACATTCATTAAAAACAATAGAATTTACAACAAATAATGAATCTTAATGTAAATTATAGAATTTAGTTAATGAATCAATATTGGTTCATCAATATTCATCAACAAAAGCGATCCTTCAAATATCTGGTATTCAATGTTAATGTCCATTTTAGACATTTAATAAAATTATTTAGCTTCTAAATTGTGAAAGAACTTATAATGTTTAATCCTACATAGTCAATAACATTTATTATCTACAGATGTCTACAATTAATAAGGTAGTAATTTTGAACATATTTAAATTTTTCCCAGAATATAAATAAGAAAAAGTTTGGTTCTTTCCTCAACTCTCTTAGCTTTCATACAGTAATATCTATATCAGTTCGTTTGAGTTTTTTTTTTTTAATAATTTGGGAATGACTGTTGTTCACCAAGAGTTGTGCTAAACAGCATATGTGTCTTACTTTATTAAATTCTTATAATAATCCTGGGATATGTATGTTACATTTCAGCATTAAAGATGAATAGAGACTTTGAACAGATAAGTATCTTTCCAAAACTCACAGTTATTTTATAACTGAGCCATAACTCAAAATCATGTTTATCCCACCTGCTAAGGTCCTATAAATGCTAAGGTCTCATCTGGGGCTTTAAAATATAGTGATTCCATAATTATATTATTTAGCTATTCTAAATGTATAAGGGGAGATTAAAGGTTAAATATTTTCTACATTTATAAAAATGATGCCAAAAGATTGTTTATAATATTATATAGATGAATGCATTGTAATTTTTCACATTAATTTTAATTGAACATGAGATATCATCTATGTATATTTTAGAAAGATAATTTTAATTCTGCAAATCTCACATGGATAGTGCTCTAGTAATGTTAATATTCTGGCTCTGTATAGAGCCATCATAGCTAGAGGGAACCTAAAGCATCCAGAGACATCACCAGAGAAGATGGCCGTAGAAGAAGCAATTAACAAATGAAGTTCAATTCCACAGCTATTTTGCTATTCTGATGTAGGAGAAAAAGTTTAGGTTATTGCATCATATGCTGCTCTTATTTTGATGAAATAAACTAATATTAAAAAATGAACCAAACTTTAGGCATTCTTATTCAACCCATATTTTTCTGGAATGACTCCTCTTAGATGGAGCATTTTCATGTTAATTGTCCTAGTCTTCCTCTCCCATAGACTAAGAATCTATTAACATCTAATATCAAAGCACTGGGCTTAAAAAAAAAAAAAAATCCAAGATAGCTTTGAGAATATTACCAGACGGAACATCAGGACTGTCAGCAGGAACAGACAGTAGTGAGCAATTCTCCCATATTATGCAATACAACCATTCAATTCCTGCACACTGGATGCCAATGTTAGATGTCTCTGTTGCTGAACACGCTTGTAAAAATCAGTCAGTATTCATTTGGGTGCTATTCCTTGTTTATAGTTCAAAATACAGAACAACTTGGGTGTCCAATTATGAAATTTGTATTTTGGGGCACAGAGATAAAAAAAAAATGCTGGCACTATTTTAAAATACTTCCTTGAGTATATCATACACACAGTAGAGCAGAAACTCCAAAATAAAGGACATAAAATGACAAATGTAAAGATAAAATTAGGAACAAATGAATTATTAAGTTGGCAAACTTCCTTCCTTCCTTCTTTTTCTCTCTCCCTTTCTTCCTTCCTCCCTTCCCTTCCTTCCTTGCTTCCTTCCAAACATTAAGTATAAAGTTCAATTGTCTCCATTACCTTCTAAAATACAACATTTCTCCACACTGTAAAGGCTAGCAATTAAAAAGAACAAGATTATTATTGCATACATGCCATAGGGAAGTTACTTCCATAGTCAATGAATTTATTTAAACCCAGTCACAATGTCTTTTTTTTTTTAAGATTTTATTTATTTATATGACAGACAGAGATCACAAGCAGGCAGAGAAGCAGGCAGAGAGAGAGGAGGAAGCAGGCTCCCTGCTGAGCAGAGAGCCCGATGCGGGGCTTGATCCCAGGACCCTGAGATCATGACCTGAGCTGAAGGCAGAGGCTTTAACCCACTGAGCCACCCAGGCGCCCCAGTCACAATGTCTTTTTGTTGAAATTTATATTTTTCTTATATGTTGGTCTCAGATGCACAAAAATTTGCATTATATCTCCATGAGATAAATTCTCTTTCTCAATCTCATTAGTAATTGTTTTTAGGAACCTATTAAAATCTGAAGTTTGCCATACATATGACAAAAAAACCCATGGGTTAAAAGTAAATCCGAAGTGGGGTTTCTGATCCCCAAATTAGTGTCATCGACAAAATAGTCTGAATCATCATGATTGTTTTTTGATAATATGTAAAACCCTTCAAAAATACAAGTAATTGGACAGCAAATTATAAGTATTAATAAAAGGTGAAAGGTACAAGACACTGCTTAAAATATATAGATGCCATCCTTTCAGAGAATTCCATATACGTCATTTTAACTTGGATTTCTAGAATTGTGCTTATATCGTTTATTTACCTTCCCATGGGGTTTCTCCATGAAGTTCTGACAAAGCTCTAGGAGATTCTCAAATGGATCCAGCTCATAGCCATCCTATAACCTCTGAATTATATCCCAATTTCACCAGCATCAGTCATTTTTTCTCTTTAGGAGTTCTCTCTCACTGTCCTATGTATTTATAGACTGTTAATTGATTTTCTAATTTAACTCTGAAAACATACACTGGATCCCAAATCTTACTGGATAAACATGGGTTTATTCATATATTAAAAGAAGGATATTAAAAATCTCTTTTGTTATATTTAAACATTTTTTTCTTCTAAGTAGGATGAAATTGGGCAGAGATAATTAATGATGCAGTTTATTACACTCTATTTAAAATGTATTGAAATCACTAAGTGAAATTGTCATGAATTAAAATTTCAAGAGAATGATTATAAAGGTTTTCACCTTAGTTATAAGTTGGGTATTCACATGAAAATGAAATTTAATGCCGATGACATGCATTAACACCTCGTAAAAAAAACCCAGGTATGGGACTGCTGTGGTAGAACCACCTAATTAAAAGGTAAAACAGCCTTCTTTTCTTTTTCTGTGACAGGTATAGAAATATTTGTGAGTGATTCAGCAATGGCAAGTAACAAATCACTAAAATAGTTATTGGGTACTTTAGAGAAATAAATTCAATCTTCAATCTACACAGTGGACAGGAAACACAGTTAGGTCAGGAAACAAGAATCACAAAATTATGGCTCTCAAATTGTTTTTCTTGTAAACAAAGATGCCCTCCTACACATATGTAGGCTTATAGATTTATGTCATAATTAAATTTAAACACAGCTACTGATTAAAATAATAACTACCAATGAGCCTATTTTATAATGCAAACTAACCACTGGTGAACATAAATAATAACTTTATTTAGTGGAACGTCATAAAACAATTTAAAAGCTTATAAAATATTTAAATTGCATAAAAGGACAGCTATGAGAAAATTTTAAGGGGAAACATTGGGATATATATCTATTAAAATAGAAAACTTGTTTAAAAATCATATATATGTATTTGTTCATTTACAATATCCTATATAATTACATTCCTTTCCAGAAAGTCTGGAAAAAAACTTTTTTTTCTAAAACTCCTATTGTAATTTTAATAGACAGTGGCATTATGGATGTTTCATTTTTTTCCAAAACATTCAGTTATTTTCTATAAAATAATACTATATGTAGATTATAGTCTATTTTTAATTAACAATGTCATTAAAGAATGAACCTTAATAGGCAAAACTTGGAAAACTACACACACCACCATTTGTTAGCAACTATACATTGCTGAAGTAAATACAGATCTGATACCCCCAAATAAATCCTAACACTCTTATTATTCCAGGATTATTTTTCCTCTTTGTCTTTCTACTTGCAAACTAGTAACAATTGTAAGATATTTTTAAAAATCCATTTATTCAGTGAGTGTTTGTAGACTTCCTATCACTATTTTGTCAAGATATAGAAGATGACAAGATAAGTCACTATCTTTACTTTAAAAGAACTCATAGTCTAATGACAGAAATAAGCAAATAAATAAATGACTATAAGAAATATATGATACATGCTCCAATGTACACAGATAAGAGTGCCCAGACTATTTCTTTTTCCTACAATGTGCTTCCTCTGGCTTTGCATATCATTGCATTATATACCATGGATTGCTCCATTAAGATCAGATTGATCACAGTAAGTATGTCTCAGTCTTCATGGAAATACTTTTTCAAAGTTCCCAGTGTATTTACAAGTTCCTTGATGATGGTGAAATTAGGTGTAGAATAATTCTCCCATCAAAATGGTAAGTATACATTCAACAATCCCTAATGTCTCCAATTATGAGAAGTTGTAGAAAGTAACTGGCATATTGTGGGAATCATTGCTAGAGTGACTTCTGTATAAAAAATGAATTTCTCAATATTTCTTTTATCACATAATGCATTTATATGTATTATTTTATTAGATGGCTTATTTATTGTTTACATCTTTTGTTGTTCTTTGCACATTTTAATTGATTTTAGTTGCTTCTTTTATGACTCGCAAAATACAATTCATGTCCTTTTTGCATGGATATCTCAGTTTAGCCTAGATTCAATTTAGGAAAAGAGGCATGACAATTTTTTAAATTTCCTACTGAAAGATTTTTTTTTACCAAATTAGTTCTTTTATTTCCCCAATTCTGTGCTCAACAATAAGTTTTCACCTCATTTAGAAACTTTCAAGGTGAAAATTTGCACAAATAGCAATCATATGTTCAGCAATTACAATGATTGCCTGGGACCAATCTATCTACAAGGTACTGTAGTTAAAAGAAATGTTTGCCAAGATTCAAACATGATGAAAGACAGTAGCATATAGAACAAACATCCATATAATAAGTAGCACAGTAAGGGAAGCTAGTGGACGTACGGTAATGAGGCCAATGATAATAAAATCAGGAAGAAAGGTAACATGACAACAAAAACTCTGATAGTAATAAGAGGTAAGCTGTTAAAAAGACTAATAGAAGTGTGAAACAAAATATGTTTTGGTTTTTTGATGTCAAACCCAACTAAAAAGCAGGGAAATATAATCTTTGTTCAAGATCTTAAACAAGGTTCTAAGATATTTTTGTTAAAAAAAAAAAAAAAAAGGTGAAAAGCCTGGTTGGCCTACACAGCTTATCCTCTTTTTAGTTCTAAACCTCCATTGTCACACCATCTAATCAAACCATCTTGAACAAATTCAGTGTTATTATCTCAGTAACCTTGCCTGGAAGGCCATTCCTCGCATTTAAGCATCTCTGCATGAAAAACAGATTCACAACATCTGGTCTGATTTCGTTTTCCTTAATTTTCATTTTGTTGCCTTTTCCATTTTATTTCCTTTTCCAGTCATGTTTGTTGAGCTGCAAATAGTAATTTTCATTCATATTGTGATCTTTATTTCATTGTCTATTTTGAGGGTTAGTGGTTTACCTTGTTGCTTCTGGTTAGCTGTAAAATAATAATTTAAAGGACAATAATTAACTTTGTTCTCTTCATACAATTTTGGAAAATTAGCAAAAATTTATTTTCTTATGGCATTATCCATATCCTGAGTTAAAATTGGCCATGACTACTTTCTCAATGCTATGTACCCATGGGTTCTGATTTAGTTTTCTTTCCTGCATCTGGATGACTTGTATCTTCTACTTTAGTGTGTATTCGATATTTGATATTTTTAAAAAGAAAATGATCATTTAGAATGATATTATTTCAATACAAAAAAAATACCAGAGGAGGTATAAAATATTGTAATTCAAATGATAAACACAAAGCTTGACTCTGACAGTAAAGTGCAAGTATTTCCAAACATATAGTACCTCCCATTCCAACATAATTTTGGCATGTGGTACGTGTGTGGAAAAAGTAAGTTTGTCACACAATATTATAAAATAACATCAAAGGACTTGCTTAAATAAGAACTGGACTATTTTTTCTCATACTTAATTTTCGCATCAAAACTTAGACATAAAATTTTTTAAATGTTATTTGTTATCAAGGAGTATCAAGAGAAATTGCAGAATTTCTTTGCTCATTATCCTGCTATACCACATACCTATGCCATCATCTGAAGAAAACTGTTGTATGAGCCCTAAAATTATCACACTTTCAATGAATAAGGTCATGCTTTAATGATGCAGCTTTATTCATAATTTACTTATATGACTGTATACTTTCAGTCCTTCAAGTATTTTATTTTTATATGATCCATGTCATATAATTTTCTTTCAGTTACCAAGAAAGAACACATTTCCCTTGATATTAATAATGTCACTTCTCTGCTCCAGCCAACCTAGGTTTATATCATTTGTTTATAAACTGCTTATGCCAAAATTATCTCTTTACTAAAATAGCAAACTTCGAACATGAATGTGTAAACAACAATAATTTACAACAGATCTAAAAATAATTGAGATCCTGAAGACATGCAGATATGCACATTCCCATAGACATACATTTATGTTTGTGTAGCTCATTAGATTTAACACTTATGAGGGAAAACATCTTGATAAGGAAGATGTGAGAAATAGAAAAGAGTAATACAAATAAACCAATCATAAGTTTCAAAAGAATTATTACTAATATCCCACAGATTTATCTGTTGTTTGTTTTCCAGAAACTCAAGGGGAAGAAAAAATAAAACCTGTTAGACCATTAGGTAATTAGTAATTTTTATTATTTCTTCTTCAAATAACTTACATACTCTGTTTACCAACTTCTTTCACCTCAATGGACAATTTCGCAGGTTGTGCTCTCTCTGTGTGTGTGTGTGTGTGTGTGTGTGTGTGTGTGTGTGTGTGTGTATTGGCAGATCTACTTTCAACTCTCTCCTATTGCCATTCTTGTAACTGCATGCCATTGAGTCTATAAGAATCTGAGCACAAAACGCAAAATCTTTGGAAATTTTATCCCTTTTTTCCTAGGTTTACTAAAAACTATTTATTTTCTCTTTCTTTCTTTCTTTCTTTCTTTCCACATTTAAGTATGCAAATAATATTATGCAGCATTTCTTGTTCTCTTCTTGGCTTATTTCACTCAGCATTATTTTCTCCACATTCATACATGTTGTCACAAATGGCAGGATTTCCTTCTTTCTTATGGCTGAACAATAATAATAATGATATATACGTAGCACATTTTCTTTATCCATTCATCTGCTGTAAAGCACTTCTGTTGTTTCCATACCTTGGCTATCATGAACAATGCTCAATGAACATGGGAGTACAACTATTCTTCAAAATTCTGATTTCATCTCCTTTGGATATATACCCAGAAGTGGGATTTCTGGATCATATAGTAGTTCTATCTTTATTTTTTTGAGGAATCTCCATACAGTTTTCTATAATGGTTGTGCAGATTTATATTCTGGCCAACAGTGTGCAACGATTCACTTTCCTCCACATCCCTGCCCACATTAGTTACCGCTTGCTTTTTCTGGATGATAGTCATTCTAACAGCTTTGAGGTACCATTTCACTGTGATTTTGATCTGTATTTCCCTAATGATTAGTGATGTTGATAACCTTTTCATGTATCTCTTAGCCATTTGTATCTCCTTTTTTGAGAAATGTCTATTCAGGTCTTTTGCCCATTTTTAAATCTGGTTATTGGTTTTCTTGCTCATGAGTCATTTATATTCCTTATATATTTTAAATATTAATCCCTTCTTTTATCAAATGCATGGTTTTCAAATATTTTTTACCATTCCATAGTTGTCTCTTTACCCTGTTGATCGTTTACTTGGCTGTGAAGGTTTGCATTTTTTTTTTAAAAGATTTTATTTATTTATCAGAGAGAGAGAGAGAGAGCATGAGCAGAGAGAAGGATGAGAGGGAGAGGGAGAAGCCGATTCCCCACTGAGCAGGGAGCCCTATGTAGACTCAATCCCAGGACCCTGGGATCATGACCTAAGATAAAGGCAGATGCTTATGATTATTGAGAGTTCAGGGAATGTTTTCCAAATATATTAAACTTCCTGACTCCCAAATGAGGACTGTCTTCCTCTTTGAGGATTGATTTTTAGAATAGGCAAAAGTCAGGGGCACCTGGGTGGCTCAGTGGGTTAAAGCCTCTGCCTTGGGCTCAGGTCATGATCCCGGGGTCCTGGGATGGAGTCCTGTATTTGGGCTCCCTGCTCAGCAGAGAGCCTGCTTCCCCCTCTCTTTCTGCCTGCCTCTCTGCCTACTTGTGATCTGTCTGTCAAATAAATAAATAAAATCTTTAAGAATAGGCAGAAGTCATAACCCATTGGTGTGATGGAGAGTCATAACCCATTGGTTTTTTTTCATTTTTCCACTTTAAAACACCCCAACTAGGTAAGAAAAAGAAATAAAAGACACCTAAATAGGAAGTGAGGAAATAAAACTCACTATTTGTGAACAATATGATTTTATACATAGAAATTCCCTAAAAATCCCACCAAAAAAAAAATGTTAGAACTAACGAATGAATTTTGTAAAGTTGCAGGATACAAAATCAATATATAAAACTATGCTGCATTTTTATATACTAACAACAACCTATCAGAAAGAGGAATTAAGAACAATCCCATTTATAATTCATTTGCATCAAAAATAATAAAATACCTAGGAATAACTTTAACCAAAGTGGTGAAAGACCTATACACTGAAAACAATGAGATATGATAAAAGAAACTGAAGATGACAGAAATAAATGAAAAGATATCCTTTGCTCATGGGTTGGAAAAATTAATATTGTTAAGATGTGTATACAATCCAAAGCAATCTACAGATTCAATGCAACCCCTATAAAAACACCAATGATAATTTTCACTGAAGTAGAACAAATAATCCTAATATTTGTATGAAACCTCCAAAGATCCCACAAGTAGCCAAAACAATTTGCAAAAGAAGAACAAAACAAGAACTAGAGGCATCATTTCCCTGAATTCAAACTATATTACAAAGTTATAATAATCAAAGCAGTATAGCATTGGTATAAAAACAGATATGGACAGACAATAGAACCAACAGCCCAGAAATAAACCCATTCATATGTGGTCAATTAATTTATGATAAAGGAGCCAAAAATAAACAATCAAGAATGGACAGTGTCTTCAATAAATGGTGGTGAGAAAACTGAACATCCACATGCAGAAAAATGAAAGAGGACCACTATTTCACCTTACAGAAAATTAATCAAAATGGATTTAAAAACTTGAATATAAGACCAGAAATAATTAAAATCTGAGACAAAGACATAGATGATAAGCTCCTTGACATGGCTATTGGCAACATTTTTTTAGATGGGATTCCAAAGACAATGGCAACAAAAGCATAAATAAACAAATGAGATTATATCAAATTAAAAAGCTTCTGGACAGGGAAGAAAGTCATTTGCAAATAAAAAGACAACATACTGTACAGGAGAAGATATTTGCATATCATATATCTAATAAGGAGTTAATATCAAAAATATGAAAAGAACAAATAACAAACCAATAATCCCATTAAAAAATATGAAGAGAAATAAAAAAAATTATAAAAAAATTACAAAGAGAACCTGAATGGACATCCTTCCAAATAAAGCACACAGATGGACAATAGCCATAAGGAAAAGTGCTCAACATTACTAATTATCTGGGAAATGCAAATCAAAACCACAATGAAACAATTATTTCACACATGCCAGAATGGCTATTATCAAAAAGACAAGAAATCACAAGTGTTAGCCAATATGTGAAGGAAAGGGAACTCTCATGCATTGTTGGTGGGGATATAAACTGATGCAGGCACTATGGAACATTGTATATGGAGGTCCACCAAAAAACTATGAATATAACTACCATATGATCTAGCAATTCCACTTCTCGGTGTTTTTTTTAGAGAAAGTGAAAATATTAATTTGAAAATTTTACATACCCAACCCTGTGTTCATTGAAGCATTATTCGTATATGTAAGATATAGAAACAACCTAAGTGCCCATTAGCAAATGAATGGATAAGGAAGATGTGAGATATATTTATATACACACACTAAATACTATTCATTGGGGGGAAATAAGAATGACACATTGCCATTTGTGACAACATGGATGGACCTTGAGGTTATTATGCAAAGTGATCTAGTCAGACAGAAAGACAAACACCATGTGTTTTCACTTATATGTGTAATCTAAAAAGGAAAACAATGCACAAACAAAACAAAACAGAACAGAACTAATATATGCACAGAACAGACTGGTGGTTGCAAGAGGGAGGGAGGTTGTGCGGTGGCCAAAATGTGTGAAAGGAGTCAAGGAGTACAAATTTCCAGTTATAAAATAAGTCTTGAGGTGTAACATACAGCCTGTTGACTTCAGTCAATAATATCATATTATATATCATATAACTTCATATTGTGATGGGGGAAACTAGATTTATTGTGGTGATTATTTTGCAGTGTGTATAAATATCAAATCACTATGCTGTACACCTGAAACTGATAGAATGTTATATTTCAATTATACCTCAATTTTTAAAAAAAGAGCTTTTGCTCTAAACCACTTCATGCTGTCACTCTAGTATAATTATGTCATAATGAATAATGATATACATGTTTTCTATGATTATTCAGTGAAATAATCATACATCTTTCTCACAGCAAAAGTAGATTGCTTTTTGCTTTCTTAAGGTTTAAAAGCTTTCTGAATAAAATATTCTTTCAGAAGATTTTATTTATTTAGAACTCATTAAATTGCTCTGTTTTGTTAAACAACTACGAATTTACCCTTTGGAGGACCTCTGTGATAGTAAAAATGCCTATCATCTGACTTTCCAAGAATATCAAACAACAGCTAACAAATTTATGTGATAGTGGAAAACACCCAATTACTTTTTGCAGAATGCTTTCTTAAAAGTTCATGTATTCTAACCATACAGGAAATTTAAACAACTGTGCTTAAAAGAAAGAAAACAGGAAAGGAAGATTTGAATCATTCATCATTTTTATTATGTACTCTCAACTCTACCCAAACCACATCTAAAAAACATATTTCAATGGCATTTACTACTACTTCACTGCTCCACTTATAAAGCAGCTTAAGCACATACCAAATGGATGGACCTACTTATGTACAATATCATGTACTGTAGGCAGAACACTTAGCATCAATAATAAGGATAGTTAAGGAAACAGAATAATGCTTTGTAGATCACTCCTAATATTTGAATATTACTTTTTCTTTTAACATTTGAATATTCCTTTTCTCTTTTAATTTTTTTTTTTTTGATTAGCTGTGGCTTTGATACTAGGCATATATCTATTTAAAGCTAAAAGACCACTCTAGCAACTTGCTAATATTCAAGTGTTTTTATTCATTTTTTGCAGTTCCATTCTAACACTTTCAAATTACTTTTTAAATCTCCATTTTGGGGGCACTTGGGTGGATCAGTCAGTGTCTGCCTTGGGCTCAACGTGTGATACCAGGGTCCTGGGATAGGGTCCTGGGATAGAGCCCTGGCACTGGGCTCCCTGCTCAGCTGGAGGCCTACTTCTCCATCTCACACTCCTCTTGCTTGTGTTCTCTACTCACTATCTCTCTCTCTGTGTCAAATAAATAAAATCTTAAAAAAAAACACACTCCATTTTTGTACATATTTCTCATTTTATGAATGGTGGCCTTTTTTTCTCCCTCAAATATAAAATTATAGCTCATTCAAACTGTTCTTTCTCTTGATAATGTATATGTCATCTTTCAGTCATAAAATAGAAGCTTCTCCATGCACAGCCAGGAAGGGACCCCAGATCATTCTCACTGGCACAAGGATCAGTGAAAAACTATAAAGGGGACAAAGATTCTCCTTAGAGCCCTATTTTTTTTTTAAATCTCACTTTCTAACATCTCTTTTTCCAAACCCCAAATTTTAATTGTTCTTAAGCTAGCCAAAGTATACCACCTAGGCCTGCCATAAAGATCTTCTTGATTTATAAATATTCCTTCCACTCCTCATTTACTCTTTCAATAATGCACTTACTCTTTAGTAAAAATAGCCTTGGCAATCAATGTTTGGATTATAGAAATTCAAGCTAAAATGTCAATGACTGTAATTAAATATGTAATGAGTACATTAAACATTTTAAAAGAACAGTGTAGTGACCGAGCTGAAAATGAATGTATAACTCACATACTGAAATAGGGAGATATTTTTCAATCAGAGAGTTCTCCTTGCTATTCCTTATCTATATGAGTAGACCACAGTACATGTATCTCACTCACTCTCTTGACACATCAGAAGAATAAACACTGCCAATGGACTCTTGACCCAAAGAGGAAATAAAATATACAAAATAACCTCAAAATGCATTGGCATTTCTCTTTTGCAAACGGGCATACTATTCCAAAACAAAATTATGACATTTCTGAAGTTTTCATGTCAACCTAATTAATGATTGTATCAAATATATTTCCATTGGCATTTTTGGGGGGGGGGTGTATTCTAGGTATTTCTTATGTACCAAACAGTTAACTTGTACATCTATATGGTTATCTATATAGTTAGTCTTGTATGTCTACTCCACCAGAATGGGATTCTACCTCTGATCCTCAGTCTTTGGTGGGAGACGATCTCAAGTATTGCTAGTTTGTCCAGTGGCTTCCCTCTGCTTCTTATATTACCTGCACCTTAGTTTTCCATCACTAGGTTTCCCCTGTTTTCTAGAATAACCACTTATAGTCACTGTCAGGACATTCTTGTCACAGATCATCTGCCCATATTTACATTTGGTGACTATTTCTACCATCTGCAGATTCTGATGTGGCACTACTTGCAGCTGTTTCCAAGATCCCTTCTCATCCTGATGTTGGCCTTAAAGTGCCTGTGTTTCCCAAGTTTTACTCAACCAGTAAACACTGAAGACCAGCCGGACTCCTAAAGACAATTGAGCCTTCTTATTCTTATATAAATAGGAGTATGGAGGTCTGACAGGTGAGGTGAATAACTTAAGACAGCATGGTTTGTAACTGGTGGAACTGAGATTCGAATACCAGTCTCAAGACTCCCAGAATTCGGACTCCTTTCACTACACAATTTTAGCTGATTGAAGATAGCCTGATGCCATGCCATCTTCAACTAGGAGCATGCAAGGGGGTGAAAAGAAATAACATGTTGACTTCTCTGAGTTTGGAGTAAAAAAAAAAAAAAGAGTTTAATTTGGATTCCCTGGTTCATACGGTACGTGACCCTAAGCAAATATTTAGCTTCCCTCAACTTCTATCTTCTTCTTGTTGATTTGCAAATAATTATGTCATATTTGCAATAATGTTTGAAAATCTAAAAAGTTGTACTTATATGCCTAAAATTTTTGTCTGGTGTGAAGTTAGCTTTCGGTCAATAATAGGTATCCTCTGTCCCTAAAGCCTTTCCCACATCTTGAATAAAATCACTGGTTCTTAAAATATAGACCAAAATATTAGGTAAATTTATATAAAACAAGTTTTCTAAATGTTTATTGTGATAAAACTGTTGAATATAGTTCTCAAACTGATTCTGATTTTTTGTTTTTCTTTTATCATGTTCTTCCTTTTGGTATATCAAAAGTCTAATGTTTGCCAGTAAATTAAATTTGTATCATTACTTATATAATTATTTTTAAAAACTATTTCCTACACAGTGATTATAAATTTGATTATTCTGCAATGATTTTTACATGAAAACAGAATTCACAACTTCATTTAACAAAAATATGAAAGACTTACCATTAGTTAAGAATAATTCTGGTATTTGAGACAGAAGGCTGTCCATAAAAGACCAAGTTCATAACCCAGGAAAGTCAACAATGACAACAACAAGACCTCAGGAAGGGGATAAGTATGATAATTTCAGATAGTAATAAATACTGTGAAGAAAATAAAGGAAGGTAAATAAATAGAGATAGATATGGTGGAGATGTAATTTTAGAAAGCATATCTTAGACTGATTTTTTTTAACAGTTTTTTTTTTTTAAAGATTGTATTCATTTGACAGACAGAGATCACAAGTAGGCAGAGCGGCAGGCAGAGAGAGAGAGGGGAGGAAGCAGACTCCCTGCTAAGCAGAGAGCCCGATGCGGGGCTCGATCAGGACCCCGGATTCATGACCTGAGCCGAAGGCAGAGGCTTTAACCCACTGAGCCACCCAGGCGCCCCTCTTAGACTGATTCTTGGAAGCAAATTGTTACATGAAGAACTACATGAAGATTGTTGAAGAATTCTCCCAAGAAGACATACCTAGGAGGAAATGAGGAAGGCAGTACTCTCCACAAGGAGAAGATGACTCACTGAGTTCTCAAAAGATACAGGGAGAAGCTCTGGAGTCTCTAAGCCTTTTTTTTTTTTTTTTTTTTCTAAAGTAAAACTTGTTAAAAAGCAAAAAATTATGGGATGAAAAAGTGCTAAGAAAAATACAAACCCAACAAGAGGATGTAACATTTGCAAATATTTACGCACCCAATACAGGGGTACCTAAATATAAAACAAATATTAACAGACTGAAAGGGAGAAATTTTCAGAAATGCAATAATTGTAAGGGACTTTAATAACCCCACTTTCATCAATGGAGAGATTATCCAGACAGAAAATCAATGAGGAAGCATTGGCCTTACATGACATATCAGACCAGATGGACCTAATAAACATATACAGAACATTCGACCCAAAAGTGAAAGAATACATATTTTTCTCAAGTGCATGTGGAACATTCTCTAGGATAGATAATATGTTAGGAATAAAACAAGTCTCAATAAATTTAAGAAGACTGAAATTACATCAAGCATCTTTTCCAAGCATAATAATATGAAACTAGAAATCAATTTCAAGAGAAGAATATAGTAAAAGGTTAATGTCTATAGAGTTTATATATATTACCAACAAAAAATAAACCAACAAAAAACCCTAAGACCCATATGAACACTTGGGTAGAGCAATGCAAAGCTAATCTGCCCACTAAGAAAAAACAGAGTAAATAAACATTTAAAATATTTAAATTATTTTTAAATATTTAAATTATTTATTAAAATTATTAAATATTTAAATGTTTAAAATTTAAATATTTAAATTAAATAAAACATTTGAAATATTTAAATCTAAGAATTCCCCCAAATTGAGGCAAAGAGATAATATCTTCCTTTATTGTTCATGGAACACTATTTGGTAAAATTTGAGAAAAAGAATTCCATTACTAAATAGTTTAAGAAATGCTGAGGTTAAAGAAAATTTAAGTAGGTATAATAATTCTAGGATTTCTTGAAGTGTTGAACATACTAATTTTAAATATACAAAAGAGAGAATTAATATTCATTTTAAATATACAAAAGAGAGAATGGCATATACAGTTTCCCAAACTTACATCATTACCTTTTTCAGTCATTATCTCATGAGACTAGCATTACAAGGAACATAACAAATATACCAAGAAAATATTTATTAGCACTTCAGAGCAGTAGGTCACACAAGTTTTAAGAATGTGATAAAGTTTAGGGGTTCTCGGGGCACCTGAGTGGCTCAGTGGGTTAAACCTCAGCCTTCAGCTCAGGTCATGATCTCAGGGTCCTAGGGTTGAGCCACATGGGGCTCTCTGCTCAGCAGGGAGTCTGCTTCTCCTCTCTCTCTCTCTACCTGCCTCTGCCTACTTGAGATCTCTGTCAAATAAATAAATAAAATCTTTCCAAAAAAATGTTTAGGGGTTTTCTCTCTTGAAAATGAGTGTGCTCACACACACACACACACACACACACACACACACACACAGTGAACATTTTCATGCAGTTACACAAAACTTGAGGCTTCTCCATAGAGCCTAGGTTACAAATCTCTATCCTCCACTCTCGCTACTAATGTCTGGTCTATTCCCCATCATCACATGCATCACTTGAGGCCTCACCCCAGGCTTCCTGAGTCAGAATATGCATTTTAAAAAGATTTCCTGGTGATACATGTCAAATTTAAGTTTGAAAAGCCTTGCTCTAGAAGAAGGTCATATAGTTAATTTCAACACTCCGTAAAAAGAAAAATGGTCTCATATTTCTAGATAATTCCAATAATTTCAAACATCCTTCTGAGTTTTCCCTAAATTTTCACAATGACTCAAATCAGCTTTAATCATAGCTGGGAATTGGCTCTTTTAATAGTTTGTCACTTTAGACAACAACATAAAATGGTGTTAACCATTAATTATTTGGCTGGTGCAATCTGTAGAGCTTGAAAAGGCATCCTCTTGTATCTGAATGCCACTAATGCATGATTTACAAAGGCATAGACATGTAATCTCAGGAGTCCTTATATTTCCTTAAAAGATTAAACAGCCATGTAAATCCATTATCCAGAAGGTTAGACAGAAATGTCAGTGCCTGGGTGTCCCATAATGGAGAGTGCTGACTCATAATAACAGAACACAAGGTCTTTCCTTGAGAGATTTATGTCTGATTGCAATTTTCCATGTCCAGATACCCATAATCAGCAATAGGTGCCACTTTATCTGCAGAAGTAGAATTTTAAAATATGAAAGGGAAGATATAAAAAAGAAAGATATAAAAAAGATGTTCCCCATGCATTAAATCTTCACAGCTAAGTCCTGCTGTTTGATGTAATCAGTGTATCCCATCTTTCCTTCAAGCTCTACTTTTTAGGAGCAAAACTAGTAATTTTTTTTTTTTATTTTCCTACATTTGTTCCACTTTTTTTGTTGTTGTTCATTGGTGAAATAGGACAATTATTAAAGCATTTAAATATGCACCTATTTTCAAAACAAACAGTGCTCTGCTCGGGAAATTTAGTTCAAAAATAGATTTTAAAAATTCCTAAGAGCTTTGTGATAAATATGATGTGGATATGAGGGAAAAATGAGTTCAGAAATGCAAAGCTTGAAATGAACCCTGCTGATTCCAATTCTTTGTAGAAGTAAGTGGGGCATAGATTGTATTTTTTCAAAATGGAATTTCTAGAGATAGCCATTTCTGGGGCCCTGACTTTTTGCAGTCTATAAATGAACTATTCAGTGTTGATACTTCCCAACTGATCTTTAAAGGTGACCATTACACATATACATTATTTTATAGCGACTGCTTTAGTTATAGCCAATGATTTTCTGCAACTGTTTTTTTTTCTTTTTTCTCTTAATGTTGTATATAAATTGTTCAAAGTCAAACTGATAAGAACATTTGAAAATGCTTATTAACATTCCCCTATTAACTCTTGGTATTTTATTCTTACAGATAACTCATTGCATCTATTTTCTATCATTTGATATCTTTTTCCCTAATTCTACTTCAGTTTCTCTGCATCTTTTGCAATAGAAGAGTGTATATGATATATATTCTCAAATCACAGCCTGATCTGTTCTTAAGGAAAAGTATTAATATTCTTTCTTTCAGGTAGGCTTGTTACGTATACAATGTTGATAATTTTTAATTTTTTTTCGAAAACAGGAAGCTGTTCCTCTGTTATTTATAGGACATTTTGCAGCGAATTGTGTCTACTACTTTTTTTCTGATCTGTATCTGTAGGGTGGATGGGTTCTAGAGAAATGCTGTTTATTATCTCACCATTGTACTTATCTCTTTGTTGTTCTTCAAGTCACTTAATCTAGCCACAGAACTGCTATTGTAGTCTCAGAAAGATGAATACCTTCACAAAAAGCAAGCAAGCAAGCAAGCAAGCAAGCAAGCAAGAAAGTGGTTTGCAGGAGTTTTAATCCCTTCAACAGTCTTATCAACCACATTCTACCCCTAGTGGTATTTTTAATAGCCTTCTGTCCATCCTCTTCTAAATGGAAATTCTATTTTCAGAATGTATATATGTTTATATGTGAAATTGGCTTATATTTTTTCTCTATTCCTGACCGCTATGGACGTTAAAATTACACCAATAGATGCAATCATGTGGCTTTACACCTTTATTTGGTCTTGAAACAATTTGTAAAAGATGAGAATACAGTTGACCCTTGAACAATGTGGTGGTTAGGTATGCTGACCCCTTACATAGTTGAAAATCCACATATAACTTTTGACTCCCCAAAGACTTAACTACTAATAGCCTACTGTTAACTGGAAACCTTATCAATAACATAATCAATGCATATTTTGTACCTTATATGTATTATATACTGCATTCTTACAACAAAGTAAGCTAGAGAAAAGAAAATGTTTCGAAAATCATAAGGAAGAGAAAATATATTTATAGTATTGTCTTGTGTTTATGGAGGAAAAAAATCCACTTATATGTGGACCCACACAGTTCAAACTCATGCTGTTCAAGGGTCAACTGTAATCTCTTCCTTGAATGTTTGGTAGAATTTGCTTGGGAAAAACAAAACAAAACACATGTATATCTTACACGTTATCCTTTCCCAGAGGCAAAGGTAGAGGAGTTAATTTATTTGCCACCTTACTCAGGTTTTTTATTTTACTTAGGTCTGTCTTAGTAATATAATTACTACTACTAATAATTAATTACTAATTACTAAATTACTACTAATAAATCTTCTTTCCTGAAAATTGCTCATTTCATCTAAATTTCTCAACATATTGAAATTCCATTCCTTAAATGCAAAATTCCTTATGTTTTTCATGTTATTTTTAAATGATATTATGCTCCACTCTATAGTTTGATTTCCTTTCAGAGTTAAATATTATCTGTGCCCTCTAAAAAACAAAATTTTATTCTTGCTTGCAAGAGTTCTGTTTCATTTATTAAACTTTTAAAGAACCAGCTTTAAAATTTCCAAATCTTTGTATTCCTATTAACCTAGATTATATTTTTATAATCTACATTTATATACCTACATTATATTTTTCTTTCTTCTATTTTTTCCAGATTAACTCTGTTGTTCTTTACCTTAGCTTCTAGAGATAGATGCTTATATAACTTTTCCCACATTTAAAAATATCTTAAATAAATAAGCTAAACATTATAACTTTCATTTTTATTACATAGATTTAGATATGTTCCATAAGTTATGACATGGATTGTCTTTCAGCTCTATATATTTCATATGTTCCATTATGAATTCTTCTTTAACCCATTATTTAGGACTGCATTTCTTTATTTGAAAATATATTTTTCTGCATTTTTACTGCTATCCAATTTAATCATACTGTGTTAAGATAATATAGTTTCTAGTGGACCGACTTCTTGAAATTAGACTTCTTTCCTTTATCAAAAATATATGGTCAATTCTCATAACATTCTGTGTGTATTTGAATAGCAAATATATTCTCTGTTTAATACAGAGATATTGATTAAGGCTTTGAAATGACTTATTTAAATGACATATATCTACTTTAAATTTTTGGCTGTTTGAGATTTCAGTTTCTGATAGCCATATATTGAAATATCCCATCATGAGTCTGAACTTGTCTATTTTTCCTAATGATTTGGTTTACTTTGTCTATTCTGGACGTTGTCTACAAATTATTGTGTGTTAATATTTTTTTATGGATTGTCCTTTTGTCACAATGTATTGTTCTTTTTAAAAAATCCCTATTCATGTTTTCCTCTTAAATTCTTTTGTATAATATTAATATTTAAGACACACACAAGCCTTTAGTATTTCCTTGGCATGTATATAGCACCCCTATATTTAATTTTCAATATCCTTTCTGTGTCTTTTTAAAGGCATTTTCCTTATAAAAGTATCAGTTTTTAATCAAATATAATGATTTTATCCTTTTATGAGGAAACTAATCAATTTACATTTATTATGATTTTTGAAAACATTTGGATTGATTTGTACTGTCTTTGCTTTTCTGCTTTTTTTTTAAGATTGTATTTATTTGACAGAGAGCAAGAGAGAGAGAACACAAACAGGAGGAGGGGCAGATGGAGAAGCAGACTCCCTATTGATCAGGGAGCCCAAAGCAGGGCTCATTTCCAGGACCCCAGGATCATAACTTGAGCTGAAGGCAGATGCTTAACTGACTGAGCCACCCAAGTGCCCCACTTTAAGTACGCTTTTTATACCTGTTTTTGTTGTTTTCTTTGTGTGTTTTTTATCCCATTTTCTGCTTTATTAGACTGATTGTCATGTGTTCTTTCTGATGTTTTTCCTTCTACTAATTGTGTAGCTCTCAAATGTATTTCTATTCTTTTAATGTTTACCTTTACATTGTTAGCATACAACAAACTATAAAGACACATACCCACACATACATGCATAATTTCTGACAGACATTATAGAGTTAAATAATTTCCATCTACATCCCATATATGACAAGAACATTAACTTATTTAAATTATTCATTGAGATTCCTCCTATTTTCTAATCTCTTTTTTTCTAAAATCTCAGTTTCACCTGTTTTTTCTATAATTTTAAAATTTTATTGGAGCGCGTGGGTGGCTCAGTGGGTTAAATCCTCTGCCTTCAGCTCAGGTCATGATCCCAGGGTCCTGGGATTGAACCCCGCATCAGGCTGTCTGCTCAGCAGGGAGCCTGCTTCCCCCTCTCTCTCTGTCTGCCTCTCTGCCTACTTGTGATCTGTCAAATAAATAAATAAAATCTTTAAATTTTTTTTATTAAATTTATTAAGTATACTATGTATAAATAAAGTATGCATCTCATGGATGTATAGCTGTATGAATTTTCACAAACCAAACACACATATGACCGGCACCTAGATTATGAAACAGAACATTACCAGCTCCCAGAAGACCCTCGTGTTCACCTCCAAACCACTACTACCCTTCCAAAGGTGACCACATCCAGACTTCTAGCAGCATAGAATATTTTTGTTTGCTTGTTTCAGAACTATAGATCAATGAAATAATCTATTATGCTTTTTTTCACTTAACATTATGTGTCTGAAAACAATCTACTTTTGTAAGTGATATTTCATTCATCCTCAATGGTCTGTAATACATCCCATTGTATATTACAGTTTATTTTTTCATTCTCCTGTTGATGGATATTTCCTATGTAGGCCTATTATGATCATTTCCATATTTATTCCATTTCCAACTTTGGCTGTTACGTCTTTTGGTGATCATATATACACAATTCTGTTGGATATATAACTAGAAATAGAACTGCTGGGTCATAGGGTACTCATATATTCAGCTATAATACCGCTAAAGGTTTTTGGGGTTTTTTTCCCACTTTAGTCTGTTTTTGAAAAATAAATATATGGGCTTATTTAAAGTTAGCAATTAATATTTATAATACATTAAAACTTGTTCTTATTGTATTTTCTTACTGAAAAGCATACTTAATAAACATCTATTGCTTGTAACTTTTCTCAGTGTTTAAATATTTGAATGTGTTTCTATTTGCTTTCACTCTTTTGGGGTAATTTAGCTACATATAAAATTCTAGGCAAACAGTTAATTTCACATAAAATGTTTAAGCCATTATTCCTTTTAGCCTATATTCTACTGTCAATCTTTCTTTTTTCCCACATCAATGATCTATTTTCCTTTCCAAGTGGCTTTTAGAATTGTCTCTTATCATTAAATTCTTTGGTTTTCCCATGATGTGACCAGCTAAAGAATGTGTTTATTTATCCTATTTGGTCTTTAACATTCACTTTAAAAAATAATAATAATTATTTATTTACTTACTTACTTACATACTTTATTTTAGAGAGAGAGAGAGAGAGAGAGAGCTTGCACAGAGCAGTGGGGGAGGGGCAAAGGAAGAGGGAGAGAAACTCAAGCTGACTCCCCACTGAGCATGGAGCTTGAAATAGGGCTTGATCCCATGACCCCAAGACCACAACCCAAGCAGAAACCAAGATCTGGATCCTCAACTTGACTGAGCCACACATATGTCCCTAGCATGCACTTTTAAACTGAAAGATCATTCCACTTCTCAATTCTACAAAATTTTATTATCATGTCTTGCTTTATATATATGTTTTATTTTGGCCACTCATTTGAGATGTTCCAGAATTTTTCAGTCTTTTTTCTACATCTTTTAATTTACCTCTTTATGTTGCATTTCTTTTGTGAATTCTTCAGCTTTATCAAGTCACAAATACTTTCTATGATAGTGTCTAATTTAAATTCAGTTTATATTGATTATTTTCTTATAAGTTTTAATTTTATTCTCTCAGAACCCCCTTGTCCACCCAGCTTTTTTTTCCCTCCTTTTTCCTATTCAGACCAATGGAATTTAAAAGCTGTAGCTCTTGCCCTTAGATTTATGCAGTGTTACTTTGCTCCAATTTCCCCCCATAACTGGATATGAAAAGAAGTCAATGAAATGGAAAGAAGTAAAAACTGCAGTTAAAAATAAATAAGTAAATAAATCCTGGACTTAATCCTGCTCTTGGCTTGAGTTCTCTCTCACCAATGTATAAATGTTTTATTCTGATGTACAAATATATTGATATTTATTTTGATTATATCCATGCTATATATCTTCTCTTTTTAATCCTTTATTGTATTTTCAATATGAACTTGCAATACTCTCTTGGCTCATGTTCCTTTCATTGTATTTGTGTTTTCCACTAGCCTTCCCTTGAACTCCTTTGGGACCTATGCTGTATTATTCATCTTCATATTGCCAGTATCTAAGTACTGCAAACTTATACAGTAGGCAATCAATAATGGTTTTTTTGATTGAATCAATGAATTTTTAGCAATATATATAATCTGTTTGTCTAACCAGAGGAAACATACACACTTTTCTATTGGTGATATGGAAGTCTGAAGGGAATTGCACTATTTTTACTACCATAAGTAAAGGTAAAGTAACAATAAATGCTTCAGCAAATAACTTAATATCTTCTCTGTGATATGCAGTGTATTTTATGATATTCTGATTACTTTGAATTTGTTTTTATTACCTAAATCTGCTTTGACTAATTTTAGGTATGTGTGGCCACACACTAGAATTTAATGGCAAAACCTGTATGTTGATGAAAACTTAACCCTAAATAATTCTAATGTACGAAAGCCCCTATGCTATAAATCTTAACATAAATTAATCTATAGTGATATTGCAAGGTTAAGAAAAGGAAGTCCTAAACTTTCCGAAGGAGTTTCACAGAAGGAAAATCCTCTAAATCCTCTTTGGCTGATTAAGTTTCTCTTCTAACATATTCTTAGGTAAATAGTGAATGACATGAATAATTGTATTTTATTTAAATGTAAATTGTTATTTCAAAAAAGACTTTTTTTTCCCCCCTTGAGATTAAAAATTCATTATGCCTCTAAGATCACATCTCTGGAATTAGAAAATAACATGAGACCAATTTCAGAGATCACATAATTCCTTTCATCTATACATTTTATTTTCTAAGTACTGCCATAAATTCTCAGCTATGTGACTTAGGAAAACATGACAAATATTAGATTCCATAGAATAGTTCCTAACAATTTCACTTAAGATACAGTATCATGTTAGATAAGCAGTATTTGTGGAAAACATTCTAATTTTTTGAGAGAGAGAGCACTCATGAATGGGGGTTCCAGAGAAGGGACAAAGAAAGAGGGAGAGAGAGAATCTTAAGGAGGTTCCCCACCCAGCATGGAGCCTTATGTGGGGCTCTATCTCATGACCCTGAGATCATGACCTGAGCTGAAATTAAAAGTCTGACATTTAACTGACTGAGCCACCCAGGTTCCCTTTCATAGGCATCTTTATAAAGAAACCAAAGCATTGCTTTAATAATATAAATTAATTTAATGACTAGATATCTAATTCAAAGAGAACATAATAAAAATAATGGTAACATTTATATAGACCTTACCATATGCCCAGAAATGTTTTAAGCACTTAGTTAATCTGTTTAATACTACCAAGAGCCTTATGGTATAGACACTATTATTGTTCTCATTTTGTAAGTGAGGAAACTGAAACACAGGAAGTTTAGACAGATAACAAGCAGTAGAACCAGAATTCCAAGACAGGTAGTGCTACACCAGAGACACAGGAGGTCATACACCAGAACCTTCTGGACTGCTGTTTACCTTTAATGCATTTGTTCCATGAGGACCAATTCAAATACAACAACTGGAAAATGACAAGTTCTGATACAGTATTTCAATTATTTATGAACTCAAAGACTCACATGAAATATATGACTTACCATCTAAATAAAGACAAAGATTCTCAAATTGCATCTGGATAACAAAGTCCTGCATAATATAATTAGTGGGAAGCTTACAATCAGTCAAAACTCTTGATAAAATATGATAAATCCCTTCCCTTCTCTGAGTCTTAATTCCTTCGTGGGAACAGAGGACTAATGCTCCTACTCTAATTTGTTATTTTGAAATTACATGAGATAATATATCAGAAAAGTGTTTTATAAATTAAAGAAAATATGTAACTTGTTAGAACACAGAAATCTTTCTAAAACCTCATGCAACTTAGGATATTCTTAATAATGAAACTATAACAAATGAACCAAACTGTCTTAAGGGATTTAAGATATAACTTGAATTCATGGGGAAATAGTGTCTAATATATATTATTCCTGTGAACACGCTATACCTTATTGTAATGTCTACTTATTTCTTACCCTCCCCTCCTAGACCATGAGGTCCTAATGATATAAATTGAGTATTACAAAAGTAGTGCAGAGTATTAAAGATGACTCCTACCCACAAATCAATAAGCCAACCTCAACACAGTTTGAAGTAGCAGATCTGGATTCAGACCCCTAATTTTTCTAATTTCCAAACGTATACTCATTTTATCATGCCTTGTTCATCATCTGGAATTAAAAAAAAAAAAAAAGTGAGAATAGCCAAAGAAGATCTGAAAAAAATTTTGTTTTACTTATAAGAGAGGTATAGCTAATCAAGAGATCAAAATTTCCTTTTTCCAAAAATTGTTTTAGAAAAATTGACAATTAAGAAGAGTACTTAGGTGTGTCTGGGTGGCTCAGTCAGTTAAGCATCTGCCCCCAGCTACAGTCATGATCCCAGGGTCCTGGAATCGAGCCCTACATTAGGCTCCCTGCTCCGTGAGGAGTCTGCTTCTCCCATTCCCTCTGCCCCCTGCTTATGCTCTTTCTCTCTCAAATAAATAAAGAATCTTAAAAAAAAAAAAGAAAGAAAAACTTTTAGTTTACCTGCATACTTCATTAGATATGAACATAACAACTGTAAAATGAGTTAAATACTTTTTTAAAAATTAAGAAAAAATAGAAAATATTTCAAATATCCAAATAGAAGGATTTTCAAAGTTTCAATTTGAAGAGCTCACACATTAAAAACACTTAAAATACTTACATGTTAAACCAAGTGAACTCAAAAGATAACAGCTGAAAATAGGAAATACTTGCAGCAAATATAAAAGCTAAATTTAAAAAAATTATTTTTAAGAGAACTTACAGATAAATAAGCAAATTTTAAAGGCAAAAATGTCTCAAACAAGATAATACAAACATTAAATAAGAATGCAGGAAAATATCAATCTCACTAGCCATTAGAATTTTTAAATTTTAATTAAACAAACAACTAAAGATCAGTTTCTTACTCCATGAAATTTTTTAAAAGAATACTCAAACTGGTAACACCAAGTTAAGGCAAGGATGTGGAGTATCAGTACAATCTTATATTACTAAAACTTTATCAAAGTCAGGAAAAGTTCAGGGCACCCACCTGGTTGGCTCAGTGGGTTAAAGTCTCTGCCTTTGGCTCAGGTCATGATCCCAATGTCCTGGGATCAAGCCCCACATCGGGCTCTCTGCTCAGCAGGGAGCCTGCTTCCCGCTCTCTCTCTCTGCCTGCCTCTCTGCCTACTTGTGATCTCTGTCTGTCAAATAAATAAATAAAATCTTAAAAAAAAAACTTAGGAAAAGTTCATACTTTCTGATCTAGTAAATCCATTTTTTGAACCCATGATATAATTCTAAATATCAAGAAATTGTGAAGCATTATATAAAATAATTGCAAATAACTCAAATTTTGAAAAGGAGAATGGTAAAAAATATTATTTATCTTGTTAATGGTATAGTATAAAACCTTTAAAATGTGATTATATAACTATATTATAACATAAAAAAATGCCTTTAGTATACAAGTGCTAAGCAGTAAAAGAATTGTATGCATTTTTTAATATAACAGATGTACTCTATAGCTTTATGAAATATATTCATAGGAAAAATTAAATAAGAAATAATCAAAATAGTACTATTGAAGAACAACAAAAAAGAATGAAAGATTACTATGCTAAAAAAATAAAGGATTTAAAATTTTATGACTAATTTTTTTGAGTGTAGGTATTTCCTAAGGAGTGTGATATAGAATAGTATAGTATAGTACAGTACAGTATAGTATAGCAGTTAGTTTAAGCATATTTCTATAGATTTTGGTTTTCAGATACTGTGACTTAGAATCTTAAAGATTCCTTATAATAAGGGAAATAATTAAACACATTAAAATGCAGAAAATAAAAATAATGTAACTTTTTGTACAGCACATGTGTTGAACATTAGTTCTAGCACAGTGGGCTATACTAAAAGATTATCTGGTTAATGAACCAAAGCACTCAGTGTATGAATGACCTAAATTCTGTCATTGGAAGAAAAGACAAAAATCACAAAATGGAAGATGAATTTTCACCTTAACAATAAAAACCAACTCATTAAGCCATTATGTTGCACTGAAGGGATATTAATAAGGATATATATAAAGTCTCTTTCATAAATTATCTATAAATAATATGAGAATCATATTATCCCAGTTTCATATAAAACAAATACTGGCTAATGCCTCCAAGAACATCCAAATTAGAATTAGCACAAGAATTAATATTCTTCCCATTAAATCACAGAGCCTCATTTAATAAAATCAAATTTTATAAAATCAAATAAAAGTACAATTAAATATTATAATTCATATAAACTCAGGCAAGCTTTTCAATCTCTCAGAACCATACTTTGTTATCAATTTCTCATATTGATAGCATGTAGATTATTGCAAGTTTGGGCTATCAAAACAACATTCTAATAAACAAATAAACATCATGGCACATATATATGTTACAATTAGTCTCTACAATATTGTATCTAAAGGTGAAATTGATGTGAGAGCAAACTAGGCTCAGTGGGACTCTTATGAAAAAATGATATCCCTTTGTAATCTATTTTCCATTGATTATTAGTAAAAGTTAAGGATATATATTTTTAAATATGCATTTGAGTTTTCAAATTTTTTAGTTGTCTGTTCACATCTGTCTATTTTTCCAATGAATTGTTTTTTTACTGATTTATAATAATACCTTATAGAAAGAAGTCAAGTACTTTGACCACTGCACCCGTTTTATACATGGTAAGTATTTTCTCTGAGTACGTTGCTTATCTTTTCATACCATGTTTATATTATCTTGTTTAAATACTGATAAATAATATCTGTCAAAATTTCCGTGTAGGTGGTATTGATAACTATGTTGTACCCATCCCCATTCGAGACAAAAATACTATACAGGTTAAGAGCATATAATCTAGAACCAAATTCTCGGGATTTACATCCTGAGTCACCTTTATCCAACTAGCTCTGTGACATTAAATGAGTCACTAAACTTTCTTGCATATGGTTTTCTCAGCTACGGGTTGAGTAAATATATGTACACAGAATAGGGCCTGGTACATAATAAGTGCTACATAAATGTTTACTAATAATTTTTCACTCCAAATACATTTGTTACGCTAGGTAGATGCCTCTGAACAAGCTCCAACAATGTAATTTTTATGTTAAGATTTTATTCAAATTGTTTGCATTCACTTGATAACTATAAGTAAATGCCTACTATGTACCTTTCTGTCTACTAGTACCAAACTAGACACTAATAATAATAATAATAATAACTGGTATAAATCATTCCTTTTTTTCATGGAGCTTATTGTCTCATATGGAAGAGATTGAATTGTAACATGACAGTTAATAAGAGAGATAAACATTTTATGATAGATTTTACCAATTCAGATTTGGGAAGTTACTTCTCTAAGGAAGTGATGCTTGAAGTCTAAATTATGAGCAGAAATTATGCTGGGAAAAAGGAAAAGAAGACCATTTATACAAATTTAGTCAGGTAAATTAATAAAGTTATATTCTTAATTCACTTTAAATTAGTCTTGCAAATAAGTAGTATTTTATAAACAAGAACTGTAAATATTGCTTTGCATTTCAAAGATTAAATAATTAGGAATTTACAGTTATTTTTATGAATTATACAATGCAAACATTTGTAAAGGATTGATTGATGTTAGAAACTTTCATCTTGAGTTTAATTTTTCTTAGTCCTCCCTTTGGTAGATATATCTACTATATACTTTTGAAAATTTTTGATGCTTTTCTAGAATATAAAAGCAGTTTGTACAAAGTTTCAATATACATATAGTTGGAATTAAATAATATTCATGTGGATGGCAATCTAATTTATATAAAGGACTTATTTGTGGACTGTGTATTTGCCAAATTATATTAGGCTAGACTTCTGATATCTGGAGATCTTTTGAAAAGGAAAATGTAACATAAAGTTTCTATAATTAATCATAAAGCTTCAGTTTCTTTCACTGACATCCAAAATAGAAACACTTGACCAAAAAACTATAAAATTTACTTCATCCATCTTTCCATAATTATTTACACTGAAACTATCATAAAACTAAGTATTAGAAGTGCAGTGTTTAAAAAACTATGTTGCCTGCATTGGGTTTCCTTTTTATTTTTTTCCTCAAGTTTTTCCTAAGTTCTTCTTCTCAAACTTTCTAAATAAAGCTCACATAAAATCTTTTCAATTAAAATAACTATAAAAACATTTTGTAACAATTCAAATAATGACATTTTTCCTTCACAGAACCAAGGGCTGAATTCTATGTAATAGAATATTACATAAAACAAATTCACTTATATGAAGTAAACAATTTTCTTCTCATACTGTTTGCACCAAAAATAAAAAAGCGAAATTGATGAGTAGAAAAACCTAGCCTTATTCCCTGTCCTCAGCATGCTATGAATGAGATACAACTAAAATTAAACTTTAACTAATGTTCTTTTGATTTATTTTTATCTGTTTTTATATTACTCAGATTTGGCAAAAACCACAATAATCAGATGAATATGGCTAAGAGAGTAGATCCACATGTGTTTCTTTCACTTTTATGGAAGCTTTACTATTTCATAATTATTAATATTTTTTAATTTTAGAATTAATTTTTAGTCACTAGAAAGTAAAGGAGGAATAATGACACCCATAGGTACAGGAAAAATCTTAGGACCTAAATTAAGCTCTACTAATTGGATAAACTATTTAAAATCACCTTCAAAAATCCTAGAAAACATATCTCTTTAAAATGGCTAATAAAATTAGAGACAAAAGAAAGAAATTAGAGGAAATTAAAGGTGCTGGGGTTGCATTCATCAACATGGAGTGATTATACCCACAAGCTGTTGGAAAATTCAGTGAAAATCACATTGTATATTTTGTCTTTCTTAGTACTGAGAGAAAATCTGCAATATATACAAATACCAACCAATAAAGAAACAAGATGGGAGGGGTGGGGAATGAAGGAACCAATGTATTGAAAACCACAGGCCATTATCTGCATGCACCATAATGTGGTAAAAATTATATGAAGAAAACTGACATTTATTTTTCAATTGCTTGATTTTGACATTTCAACAACTGAAATTAAAAGGAATTTTTTATAATTATAGTTTTCACTCAACAAATAGTGTTAAGCAAAATATTACAAATGGATGCCTTTGGAAACTTCTTCAATTCCAGGAAAGGCTGTGCTTTTTGGCTCACATAAATTATAACCTTTAGCAAAAGACAGTAACTACTGCATTACCAAAGGGCATTCATCCAGCAAATCTAGATTCCAGAGAACACCATCTTAGGAAAATCATTTAATGACTCAGAGTCCAGCAATATATCTTTTAAAATGGTAACATGTACTGAAGAGTATTAATCTGTTATTTTTGTAACAAGAATGCATGATTTTTTTGATCCTCTTCTACAAGAAAATGGACATAAATAAGTTGACAAATGATACTCAAATACTAAAAACTGCTAACTTCATAATAGGTCACATTTGTGAACAGAAGATAGCATTGGTTTTGATGATCAGGTTTCCTACTGAAAATGAATTATCTTATTCTCTACCGTTAAGTCTAAGTTCACCCATTTTTATTTTTTGAGGCAAATAGCACAGTAAATAATTAAAAAAAAAAAACAGCACCAAACATCAAAAAGTAAAACCTTCTATCACTCTGAGTTACATTGTATAATTTACAGAATTAAGAAAGCAGTTAACAACCCAATTTACCCCCAAATAATTGTATATACATGTCAACCAAACATCTTAAAAGGATAAGCTATTTTTAGTACCTCATGCAATTTAAAATTAATTTTCCTATTTTACTATTTTGCAGTGATACTTAATGTACATGCTAGAAAGTTTTGCTATTTTTTTTTCCCCAGGAGATAAAACAAAACAAAACACTTTGTTTGAAGTGCTAACACAGGTGTAGGTTCGATAATCAACATGTAAGTCGAATGTGAATCTAAACTTTAAAAAAAGCAGTTTGTTGTTCATTGTCCCTTTATAACATAATAAGGCATGAGATCCCATTTTATTCCACTAATGTTAAAGGGCCACCATACAGCAAATCACTGAGAGTTTCACATTTCAGCTTTTTCAGAAATAAAGTAGTAGATCCTCACTTCATCGTGAATGAGTAGAAAGGGATGATATTGGGGAACATCATAGAATATAGCAAGCAATTTCATTTTTAACAGCTAAGAAAACATTCCTTAAAATATTTATACTTTAAAGAGAAAATCTTGTTCTGCTGATATCACCTATAAAGAAGAAATAGCACTAGAAGAAAAATACACCAAGCTTAAGACTCTGTTACAGTAGTATTTAAAATGCTGCCTCATTTTCTCACAAGCTGGAGAAATTACTTTGCTCAAAATTAGTTATTCTTTATTTTCAAGTATTTTTCTGAAATGCATTTTTAAAGATTTCTTGTTAACCCAATCACTCCAACCACAGCTCCCTTTCTAAGTCACAAATCTAGCTTTCTTGAAAATAAAGTAAAACATGACTATGCATAAATATCACCCAAAAAGCTTTCTGCCTTTTATTTTTCAAATACAGAATAGTTATATTTGAAGTATCCTGGTTCTAGTTCTATAGGAGTTGGCTACTTAATTTAACATTTTTTATGAAAGAAACTTTTAGTTCTGGAAAAGGTGAATGCTTGTATATATTTTGCAGCCTAGGGTCTCCATTTCTTCCTCCTACTTAAGTGTCTTCCGTGCTGTGTTAGCAAAATGGGAGCTAGATATCCCAAGAATGAGAGGCTATATAAAAATACTACAAATAGACAGCAGACATAAATATCTACCAAATGCTTGATCCAAACTTAACATTTGGAAATAGATTTATTTTTTAAATATTCTATTAGAGCAATTTCTTAAATGTGAACTACAATGCTTTTAGTGTTTTTTTCCTTGTAAGTACTGTCAGTGCTAATAAATCCTGTTAATTTTTTTACTGCTTGTTACGTTGAAATAAAATTTAAAAAGTAAAATGAAACAAAAAAGATGACAAGAAACATTTTCTTCTTAATTTTAACATTCACCAACATTGTAACTGTGAGCTGATTACATGTTCTATTTCCTCCAACATAAATTGAATGATAGGACAGACCACAAAATCTTTTAAGATTAAATAACCATACACAAATGCAGATACACAAATATACACTCGCTCATATTTAGTAGATCGCCTTGTTTATGATAATCCTCAAAGGCAAATCTCATCAATAATTGGTTGTAGTAGATAAAAATAGTATTTTTAGTACCACAAACTAAGATGGGATAACCATGAGTAACTATAGATAATATTTAGTGAGCATTTACTACATGTCAGACATTTTTATGTTTGACTAGTGTAATTTTATTTAACCATCAAAACATTACAATGAAGTAAATATTATTCTCATTCTCATTTTATGGATGAAGAAAAATGGAGCATAGAGAACTAGACAGACAAATGAATGCAACACAGGACAGCACTAAAGGATATATGTCTGAGAGAGTTAGAAAAACAAAAGGAGAGAAAAAAGATATATTCTAAATGCCTAAGAGATTGTATAAAAATGGTCTAGATTCAGCTGCAATTTGTTAATTAAAAGTAAAATATAAAACAATTGATGAAAATAATACAGCTATTAGTATCTCCCTAAGATTTTTAAAAAATAGTGATTTCTTGAACTCCTGGATTCATAATTAAATTATAAAAATTTGGCAGGGGTAATGTCATCAAAATGGCAACACAGGCGTTCTGACTTATTCCCCCTCACAATAACAACTAACATCTACTCAAGAATGCCATTGAGCGAATCCTAGAATACAGGGGTAAGGCTGGAGCACACCACTCTATCACAGAGACTAACACAAACTGCATTAGAAGGGTAAGAAAATTGGCTACACAGTGTTCCTCCCCCAGAACAGTAGAGCACCACATAGAGAGGTCTCCCCTGAGCCTCTGGCTCCTCCAATAGGAAAATGCAATCACGGGGTAGAGCCAGTCTCCCCCAAGATTGTCTCACTTGGTGGAGCCCCCTATTCTGATCTTGAACCATGGGGACTGCAGGGAAACCTGTGGGGCCCAGTCACTGAGATTTTTATATCAATGAGCAGAGGGGTGAGAGCTTGGAACAACCAGCACATGGATCTTGGCAGACTGAATTCATACTGCAATGCCCAAATTGTAACCTCAGTCAAGAGCTTTGCTTATTTGCAGACTCAAGTTGGGTGCACATTCTAACAGGCAACACAGCAGGATGCAGGTCTGCCTGATTTAGACCCTCAAATGAGGTTTTATTTTTGGCCATCAAGCCCAGTTTGTCCACACCAGGAATGTGCTGAATCACAGCTCCACCTGCTGTGAAAAGTCCCTCCCACTCCTGTCTGACTATAAGGCCTGGTGACAACTTCTGGAAACTGTGAGGCCCAGCTACACTTGAGCCAAAAGGCATGTGGGCAGAGATGATTACTTCCACAACAAAGCCAGTACTGGGTTTGGAGACTTCTTGTGCTATGACTAATTCATAGACAAGGCTGAGGGTAGCTCCCAGTCTTTCCTAATTAGAGAGCCTACTTGGTAAATTGAGAGTAGCCTGGAGTGCCCTGTTCCCCTCCCATCGAGTCAACAGAGTTGAGACACAGCCCACCTGCTGTGAAGAGTATCTTCTGGCCCCATCTAACCAGAAGGGCTGGCAAAACCATCTTAAGCTGTGTAACCCAATGTTGCTTGAGCTGAAAGAAGGGAAGACAGAGTTGATACTTTGCAGAGCAAAACTAGTAGTACTGTTTGGCAAGGGAACTGGGGGTGTGGGTCAGCTTGAGTCCAACAAAGAACTTTACTAATTTTAAAGTTGCTTCCCCCACTGTGCCCAGGTGGAGAATCTAAGTCACAGCCCTACTCATTGCTGAATACAGCCTTTAGCCAGTCCAAGCAAGCAACCTAATCAGAGCTATGAAGTTGCATAGCCAATCCAAAAGCCCTACATACAGTGGTACCTGAACAGAGAGCACAGCCCATGGCTTCCCTGATCTATATAGCAAAATCGGTGGTTTCACCTGACTGGAGAGTTCAGTGTACAGTCAGACCTGTTTTGAGCATCCAAACAATGAGCCGTATAAGCCCTGGGTCTCATCCTATTTCCCTGCTAGGAAAAAGAAGCTAATTCTTTTTTTTTTTTAATTCTTTTTTTTTTTTTAATATAAAAGATTTTATTTATTTACTTATTTGTCACAGAGAGAGAGAGAGAGCACACAAGCAGGCAGAGTGGCAGGCAGAGCCAGAGAGAAAAGCAGGCTCCCAGCTGACCAAAGATCTTGGTATCATGACCTGAGCTGAAGGCAGTGGTTTAACCCACTAAGCCACCCAGGCAATCCCAGGAAGCTAATTCTTAATTCCAACTACTATTGTATATAGTACCACCCCAATGATCTTGTAAGCCTATCAGAGAATGTAGGTAACTACAAAGCCTGTTCTACAACTTCACTTGGGTAAGGCACAAACCCAGCAGTCCTAACCAACTGTCCTCAGCCAGTGCCACACACTCTATCTTCATTTTCTGAGCTTGAACAGTTGTCTCATCCAAAAAATATCATAGTAGTAGTCGTCTCCACTGTGTAAAGACATTACCAGCAGACACATCTGGAAACCCAAACTGGGCTGATTGGTGAAACATTATTTCAGCCAAAGGAAACCTGTAAAGACTGAAAGAGGAACCCCATTATTCAAATGTGCAGATATAAATCTAAGGAATCAAGGATCACAAAGAATCGTAAATATGACAACACCAAGGAAAACTAATAAAGCTGTAATAACTGACCCTAAAAAAAAATGGAGTTCTATAAACCATCAGACAAAATTCAGAATAATCTTCTTAAGGAAGTTTAATGAGTTATAAGAAAACACAAAGAGACAACAAGACAAAATTAGGAAAAAATGTATGGGTGAAATGACAGGTTTGACAAGGAAAGAGCAATCACACACACATAGACACACAAAATCCTCGATCTGAAAATACAACAACTGAACTGAAAAAATCAATAGAGAATTTCAAAAGTAGACTCAACTATACAGGAAAAAGAGTCAGTAATTTGAGGGAAAGAACACTAGAAATTACTCAGTCAGAGGAGCAAAAATAAATAAATAACAAATAAAGGAAAAGAGTGAAGACAATGTAAGGAAATTATGGGACATAAAGAAAATAAAACAGTTGCAAAATAGGAATTCCAGAAATTCCAAAAGAGGAATTCCAGAAGGAAAAGAGAAAGTGTCAGAATGTAAACTTAAAGCAGTAAGGGCAGAAAATTTCCCAAATCTGGGAAAAGAGATGGACATCCGGATCCATGAAGCCCAAGGAATTCCAAATAGGTTGAATTCAAACTGGGTTTTGCTGAGAGACACTGTAACTAAATTGTTGAAAGTCAGAGCCCTACACCAAAAAAAAAAAAAAAAAAAATTTAAGAGCAGCAAAAGAAAAGTTACATATAAAGGAACACCCACAGAGATATTGGCAGATTTCTTAACAGAAACTTTGCAGTCCAGAAGAGAATAGAATGACATATTGAAAATATTGAAAGAAAATAACTATCAGTGAAGAATTCTATACCTAAAGAAGTTGTCCCTCAGGAAGGAAGGAGGGATAAAAATTTTCTCAGATAAATAAAAGCTGAGGAAGTTCATTACTACTGGATGTATCTTAGGAGAAATGCTAAAGGGAGTTCTTTGCATGGAAGTAAAAGAATGCAAGTTGTAACATAAAAACAAAAAGGTAGCATAAATCTCATTGGTAATGGCAAATATATAGTCTTAGTTAGATTACACAAAATGGTAATAGTGGTATATAATTTACAACTCTAATTTAAAAGTTAAAACAACAACAATATAGCAAAAATGTCCATAACTACAATTATCTGTTGTTACTTTCACACAAATAAGAAAACAAACAAAAACCCATATAAATTGTAACAGCATTAACCTAAAATGTGAAGATGAGAAGAAATAAAAGCATAAAGTATACAAATTCTATTGAAATTAAGTTGCGGTCAGGGTAAAACAGAATATTTTAAAATAGGGTATTCTGAATTTAAAATATTTTATGTAAGCCTGGTGGTAAATATAAGGGAAAATTGTGTCATTATACAAAAGAACACAATGAAAGAAGTTAAAGCATACTGATACCAAAACACATCAGAACACATACACACACAAAGCAGGAAAAGAAAAAAAAGAACAATGGATCTACAAAATAGGCAGGTCATAATTAACACAATGGCAATTTTAAGTCCTCACTTATCAATAATTATTTTAAATGTAAACAGGTTAAATTTTCTAATAAGACATAAAATGGCTGAATGGATAAAAACAAAAATTACAACAAAAAACAAGAGCTAAGAACACACAGACTGAAAGTGAACAAATTAAAAAAAGACATTTTGAGCAAATGGTATCCAGAAAAAGCAGAGGTAGATATACAATATCAGACAAAATAGATTTCAAAGTAAAAATGGTAAAAAGAGACAAAGAAGGTCATTATATAATGATGAAGGGGTTAATACACTAAGAAGACATAACATTTATAAATTTTTATTTGCTCAACATCAGAATATCTAAGTACAGAGAAATAAAAACTAACAGAAATAAAAGGAAAAATAAACAGTAAAACAATAGTAATTGGGAAGTTTAATAGCCCACTTTCCACAAAGGTTATATCATGCAGACAGAGAATCAATAAGGAGACAGCAAATGTGAACAACACTATATGCTAAATGGACCCAACAGACATATACAGAACATTCTACCCAACAATAGCAGAATACACATCCTTCTCAAATGCACATGGAGCATTTTCTGGGATAGATCACATGTTAGGCCACAAAACAAGTCTTAACAAATTCAAAAAGACTAAAATCATACTAAGTATCTTCTTTGACCACAATGGCATAAAACTAGAAGTCACTAAGAAGAAGAAAACTGGGAAATTCACGAATGCATAGAAATTAAATAACACTTTCTTGAATAACCAATGGATCAAGAAAGAGATTAAAGAAGACATAAAAGTTTCTTGAGATGAGCAAAAATGTAAACACAACATACCAGTACTTGTGCATGAAGCAAAAGCAGTTATTAGAAAGAAGTTCATAGCAATAAACACCTACATTAAGAAGCAAGAAAGATCCTATATAAACAACCTAAGTCTAAGCCTTTATGGACTAGAGAAAGAAGGACAAACTAAGCGCAAAGTTAGCAGAAAAAAATTTGAGCAGAAATAAATAAAATTGAGAACAGAAAAACAATGGAAAAGATAAACCTAAGTAAAAGTTGGGCTTTTTTTCTTTTTTTTTTTTTTAAAGACAAGCAACATTGGCAAACCCTTAACTAAACTAGCAAAGAAAAAAAGAAAAAGACACTTATCAACAAAATTATAAATGAAAATGGAGACCTTACAAATGATGCCGCAAAAATTGAAGGATAAGAGACTTTTGTGAAGAATATAAGCAACCTAGAAGAAACAGAAAAACAAATTCTTAGAAACATACAACCAACCAAGACTGTATCAGGAAGAAACAGAAAATCTGAAAAGACCAAGTAAGGAAGGAGGCTGAATCAGTAATCAAAAAAATCTCCCAGTGAAGAAAAGCTCAAGACCAGATGGTTCACTAGAGAATTTTACTAAATGACTAAAACAATTTACACTAATCCTTCTCAAACTCTTCCAAAAAATCAAACAGGAGGAAATATCCCAAATTTTACAAGGCCAGCATTATCCTGATATCAAAACCAGAAAAGAACACTATAGAAAATAAAACTATGGGCCAATATCATTGATGAGTATAAATGCCAAAATTCTCAATAAAAACTAGCAAACTAAATTCAGCAGCACATTAAAAGAATAATCAACCATGGTCAAGTGGGATTTATCCCTGGAGTTCAAGGAAAGTTCAGCTTACACAGATTGATCATTCTGTTACATCACATTAATAGAATGAAAGAAAATAATAATATAATCTTATCAATAGATGCAGAAAAATCATTCAACAAAATTCAAAATCCGTTCAGGATAACAAATCTTAACAAATGAGCTATAGAAAAAACATATCTCAACATAATAAAAACCTTATATGACAAGCCCACAGCTATCATCATATTCAGTGGTGAAATGATGAGAGCATTTCTTCTAAGATCAGGAAAAAGACCATGATGCCTACACTCCCCACTCTAATTCAACATAGAAGTGGAAGTCCTAACTAGAGCAATCAGGCAAGAAGAATAAATAAAAGGTATCAGAATTAGGAAAAAAAAAAAAAAAGTAAAGCTGTTTCTATTTTTAGGCAAAATTTTATATATATAGAAAATCCTAAAGACTCAGCCTAAAATCTTAGGCCTAATTAATAAATTCAGTGCAATTGCAAGATATTTAATTAAAATACAAAACTCCATAGTGTTTCTATATACACTAATGACAAAATTTCTAAAAAATAAATAAATTGATCTTATTTACAATAGGATCAAAACAATAAAGTAATTAGACATAAATTTAACTAAGTAGGTGAAAGAACTCTATGCTAAAAACTATAAAATATTGATGAAAGAAATTGAAGAAGACATAGATAAATGGAAAATTATCCCACGTTCATGGATTGGAAAAGTAATATTGTTAAAATACCAATATCACTGAAAGTCTCTATAGATTCAATGCAATCCCTTTCAAGATTCCAATGACATTTTTTCACAAAAGTAGAAAAAACACTCCTAAAATTTATTTGGAACCACAGAAGACTCCAAATAGTCAAAGAAATCCTGAGAAAGGGGAAAAAAACATGAAGTATTACACTTCCTAATTTTAAGCTACACTGTAAAACTATGGTTCTCAAAACAGTAAATAGTATTGGCATAAGAACAGACAAGCTTATCAATGCAATAGAATCAAGGGCTCAGAAAGAAACCCAAGCATATATGCTAATACTTATCATATATAAAACATGAGTATACAACTGATATTTGACAAGGGAATCAAGAATATTCGATGGAGAAAATATAGTTTTTTCAATAAATGGTGATGGGATAATTGGATATTCACGTGTAAAATAATGAAACTAGACCCATATCTTATGATACTCAAAACTAACTAATAATTGATAAAAGACTTAAATGTAAGACCTGAAACCATAAAACCTGTTGAAGGCAACATAGCAACAAAGTTCCCTGACATGTGTCCTAGTAATGATACTGTAGATATGACATCTTATGACATCATAAGCTACAAAATAAGAAAAAAAGTAGTGGTAAACATCAACTAAAAAGTTCTGTGCAACAAAGAAACCATTATCAAAGTGAAAAGACAACTAATGGAATGGAGAAAAATATTTGCAAAGTATATTTCTAGAAAGGGGTTAATTATCAAAACATATAAAGAACTCATACAACTCAATAGTGAAAATAAATAAGCTAAAAACAAAAACCTCAAAAACTGGGCAAAGGTTCTGAATAGACATTTCTTCAAAAAAGATATACAAAAGGCCAATATGTTGAAAAGATGCTCAACATTACTAGTCATTAGAGAAATGCAAATTAAAACCACAATGAGACAGCATCTTATGCCTGTCAGAATGACCATTATCAAAAAGACAAGATAAAAATGCAGGTGTAGATGTGGAGAGCAGGGAACCCTTTGCATTGTTGGTGGGATTGTAAACTGGCATAGCTACAGTGGAAAACAGTATGTAGAATCCTCAGAAAACTGAAAACAGAACTACTATATGATCCAACAGTTTCACTTCTAGCATATAACCAAAGGTAACAAAAACACTGAATTGAAAAGATATCTGCACCCCCAACGTTCACAGTAGCATCATTTAGATAGCAAAGCCATGGAAACTACCTAAGTGTCCACTGATGGATGAATGGATAAAGAAGTGGTGGCATACATGCATGTACATGCACACACACGTGCATACACACACAACACAATGAAATATTATTCAGTCACCAAAAAAAAAGTAAATCGCGCTATTTGCAACAACATGAACAGGTCTTAAGAGGCATTATGCTAAGTGAAATAAGTCAGAGAAAAACAAATACTTTATGGTCTCGTATGTAGAATCTGGAGAGAAAAAACAATCAATCAGAAAAAGAGATTATATTTGTGATTACCAGAGGCAGGAGGGTGGGGAACATAGAAACTGGAGGAAGGTGATCAAAAGGTAAAAACTTCCAGTATAAAATAGGTAAGTACTATGGATGGATGACTATAACTAGCACTGCTGTATGATATATAGGAAAATTATTGAGAATGAATCCTTAGAGTTCTCAACACAAGGGAAAAATTGGTTTTCCTCTATTCTTTCCTCCTCCTTCTTCTTCTTCTTTTTTTTTTTTTAATTGGGTCTGTATGAGAAGATGAATGTTAGCTCAATCATTTCACAATATAAGTAAATCAAATCATCATGCTATATGTCTTAAACGTATACAGTAATCTCAATAAAACTGGAAAAAATATTGGCTGCTGGCTAATCTAAAACGTTTCAACCCTTTTATCACAACAAAAACACTAACTGCCCATATCTCTTAAACATCTTGCCAAAGCCAAAACCATCATGCTTTCCAGCATATTACCAGCAAGCCTGTTTCTTATAGTAGTTCAAAATTTCTCATTCTAATTCCAGTTTTATACAGTTCTTGACTTAAAAAGATCTAAAAAATAAAATTATGTATTTTGTCATTTGTACAATGTCTCCTGTACTTTTAAATGTTTAATAACAAAAAAGCATGATGATACATATATGTAATATAAAATGTCAACTCTCAACTGCTTCCATTGAGTATGCTTAAGTTTATCATATATCCTTCCAGGTCCTTATTGTTAGTGTTCTGTTAAAAATAAAACCAAAAAATTAAATGTTATATATTTTATTCTTTAACATTCTTTTTTTCCACTTACAACTACATATGAGAGATATTAGTACCAATAGGGTCTACTTTATTCCTTTTTAGTATGGCTACAACCCCAAATGCAGCTGAATAATAATTATTTATATCCTTTTATACGGATATTTCATTTCCACTTTTATTGCTACTACACAGAGTATAATTATCTTTGTATATATACCCTTGTCCATATGTGAAATAACTTTGTAAGACAGATTCCTAAGATGGGAAATGCTGGATCAGCACATTTTCAATTTTGGGAGAGTCTGCCCAATTGCCCTCAGAAAGTTTTCATGAATCCACACAATAAAGTAATAATCCTATCAACAGTGAAAAAAATGTGCTGAAAAATGAGTCTTTATATTTTTTGCCAAACTGATGGTGAAAACCAGTATCTCACTGTATTTGCATTTATAGGATATATGTATTTTTTTCTATGTGAATTTTCAACTCTAGTAGCATTCAGAAATTTTTGTATTTGTATATTTTATGCAATTAATATTCTTCAAATCTTACTCATATCATTTTGTGTAATTTTCAACTGAACTCTTTATCAATGTAACCCAAAACCCAGCAATAATTGCTAGATCTGTGGTCAAAAGAGGGTAGGGTAAATCCACATCGCTTTTATTTCTTTGTCCTCCCACCATTTGACCTCAGTTGTAAAAGTCCTTAGCCAACCCAGGTAATGACTGTCCCAGCTTTCTGACTGAATAACTGACTAGAAAACCGTAGGGACCAGGAAGATGAAAGGGAAGGAAGTGCTAAGTAAATGGCTTTACTAAATGTCAGGTGAACTTGTGAACTCCTGGTCTCAAGTCCAGGCATGGATTTCATCTTAATTAGCATAACTGAATGGAACAACAGGCCCCCTCTCAGATCTGAGTCTAACTACACACAAACATGGAGACCTCTAAATAGGGGAACAAAGGTTTAAAAAAAATTTTTTTTAAAGATTTTATTTATCTATTTGACAGAGATCACAAGTAGGCAGAGAGGCAGGCAGAGAGAGAGAGAAGGGGAAGCAGGCTCCCTGCTGAGCAGAGAGCCTGATGCGGGGCTCCATCCCAGGACCCTGGGATCATGACCAGAGCTGAAGGCAGAGGCTTCAATCCACTGAGCCACCCAGGCACCCCCAAAGGTTTAAAAATTTAATAGACATTGGAACCACAGCCATTAGGTGAGAAGAAACTTGTGGTCTAAACCAAAGGAGGTCAACCGCTTAGTCACACAAAAATAGAAACATCCTCCATAGGAGTTAAAAACAAAAACAGGGGCACTTGGGTGACTCAGTTGGTTAAGGGACTGCCTTTGGCTCCAGTCCCACATCAGGCTCCCAGCTCCATGGGGAGTCTGCTTCTCCCTCTGACTTCCCTTCTTATGCTCTCTCACTTCTCACTCTCTCTCTCTCTCTCAAATGAATAAATAAAATCTTAAAAAAAAAAAAAAAAAAAAAAGGAACCCAAAACAAAATCCTCTTGGCAGCTGAGCAGCAGCAGAGTGTGGGCCTGCGGTCTGGCCTGGCCTAAGGGCTCTGGTGTTGGGGTGTCTGGAGCCTGTGGAGGGAGCAGAGAGAGAGCCGTTAAGGCCATTTGCTGGATTGTCAGCCGAGGCCTCAGGGGCGGTGGGGGCTGAAGCCCAGTCCCTAGAGGCCCCAAGCCCTTGGGTCTGGAGCCTGACTCCGGTGCCTAGGGTCTCAGGCCACTGACCCTAAACAGCAAGTATGTGAAGCTGAACATGGGTGGCTGGCTGTGCTACCCTGCACTGGCCACCCTCAAGGGACAGGGCACCTTGCTCAAGGCCAGGTTCAGCAGCAGCTCCTAGGTGCTCACAGATACAGGAAGTTGGGTACTGATTGACCCCAGTGGCCGCCACTTTGGTGCAGTCCTCAACTGCCTGCATAACAGTATGTGCCACTGCCTGAGGAGGGTACCAGGGAGCAGGGGGAGCTACTAGGTGAAGCACACGGCTACCTGGTTACTGGCCCTGCTTGGGAACTGCCCACTGTGGCAATGAAATCCTAGAAGCAGAGCCACTCCCAATAAAATAGTTTGTGGTTCCAGACGCCCAACTACTGGGCTTCTCTTCTGTGGATCTCTTAGGATTCTGAGAAGAACAGCTTAGAACCCATAGCTACGATCTATGGCTTAAGTGTCATCTCTACCACAGCTGACTGTATGACCTTGATTGAGTCAGTTCCTACCTCTGGCTTTCTATCTTCATGTTCCAAAAGCTAGAGAAACAAGAAAAATAAGTACAGTGTAGTGAGTTTTCTAAAAAGCCTTTTACTGTTATTTTTTTACAATGCTAAAAATTTCTTTTATAATACAATACTTTTTTTTAAAGATTTATTTATTTTAGAGGGGGTCAGAGGGAGAGGGAGAGAGGGAATCTCAAGCAGAGTCCCCACTGAGCATGAAACCCTACCTGGGGCTGATCTGAGGACTCTGAGATCATGACCTGAGCTAAATCAAGAGTCAGAGGCTTAAATGACTCAGCCACCCAGGCTCTCCTATGGTACAATATTAATAGGAGAGTATAAGGGTTTCTTTTTCTGATGCCTTTTATATATTAAAAGTGGCAACTATGAACAACTTTCTGTTGTCTTGATGAATACTTATTGGTTCTTGAAATCTAAATGTATAGAATTCCTTTGAGCAATAACCATATTTTTCAAACTGTATCCCACAGGAAAAAGTACATTTTATACTCATATATAACTTAAGTAAGAGTTTTGTAAAATGCTACTTTTAGTGAAACACAGGCTAATATATTGTTTTCTTTCTTTTTAACACTCTTTGGGACCCACTGAAATTATTTCATGACCCATTAATGGGTAATCACTTGCAGTCTGGAAAGCACTGAACTAGATGATATTGAAAGTGAGTTCTTGCTCTATCGTTCTACACTGCCCAGTGTTATCTCACATCCTGTGTGTCAGGGGTGATTCTGCTGTCTGCTTGTGTGTATATCTTGTACCCCCATTTGACATCCAGGAGGGAAGCTGGGGCTACATCCATCCAAGGTCAAGGAGGCAGCCAGCTGCAGAGCTCAGATTCAACCCCAAGTTATCTGAGTGCCAGGTGCAGTGCTTTTTCTTCCATGCTCCAGCTGCCTCTTTTCCAGGTTTCCCTGAGACCATTCCCACCCTCATCCCACTCAGCTAGAGTTTGCTTGTTTGAAGGTTTTTGGTTTTGTTTTTAAGATTTAGGTATAGAGAATTGACTTTATCATACTTCTCAGCATATGGTAACCCTCATTGATCTATACAAATCTTTTTAAAACTTTTTTTCCTTCATTCCCAGTCCATTGCCCACTTCCTTTTTACCCAAAGGTACTCCTTCAATTCTAATATTTTGATAAATATACCTGGATTATGTTTGTACTCTTGAAAAGCTAAGCATTATTTTGCATGTTTTAAATTTCCATAAATGACATTGAGCTTTAATTTTTAAAAATCCCCTTAACATAATATTCAAAATCTGTAGAATACTGTGATAGAAGAATAATGGTCTCCAAAGAGGTCCACTGTAAATATGCTACCTTCTGTGACAAAAGGGGCTTTACAGATGTGGTTAAATTACAGATGTGGAGATAGAAAGACTGGGTGATCTTGGTGGGTCCATAGTAAATACAGGACTCCTCAAAAGTGGACAAGGAAGGCAGAAGAGAAGTTCAGAGTGATGAAGTTAGAAGAACTGAATCCATCATGTTTGGCTTTGACAAGGAGGACAAGAGCAGAGCAAAGGAATGCAGATGAGCTCTACAAGGCAGAAATGCAAGTAAATAGATTCTCCTTTAGAGTCTCCAGAAGGGAAAGCAGACCTACTGACATCTTAATTTTAGTTCAGTGTTACCAGTGTCAGACTTATAGACCACAGAACTGTAAGATAATAAATGTGTATGATTTTAAACCAGTCTGTAATAATTTATTACTATAGCAATAAACCCCAAAGTTGTTTCCTTTAAATAACAATAAAATTGATAAAGCTCTAGCAAGACTGTCAAAGAAAAAGAGATAAACTTAAATTACCATATCCAGAACAAAGTGGGAGATTATCACCACAGAAACCACAGGCATTTAAAGGATAGGGAGGAAAAACTAGAACAACTCTATGGCCATAAATTTTACATCTTAAATGAAAGTGACCAGTTCCTTCAAAGATAAACATTACCAAAACACAAAGAATAAGTATTTTACTTGAATAGATTTATAACAATTAAAAACTTAATCCAAAGTTTAAATCCTTCTAAAAACAGTCATTTCTAGGCCTAGATGGTCTCAGCAATAATTTCTATCAAACACTTAGATATAATACTAATTATATACAATTTCCTCCAGAAAATGGAGGCATAACTTCCTAGTTCATTTTATAAGACCAGTATTACTGTGATACCAAAGCCAAAGAGAGAGAGCACAAAAAAAAACAAAAGAAAAAATTAAGAGCATAATATCCCTCATGAAGACTGATGCAAAATCCTTAACAAAACATTCAAATACATAGCATATGTTAGTGTGTGTATATGCGTATAAAATGCACCGTAGTCAAAAGAGATTTCTTCCAGAGTGCAAGGTTGGTTCATTATTGAAATATCAATGCAATCCACTGTTTCAGCAGTCTGAAGAAAAATGAAGTGATCATTTAAATTGATGCAGCAAAAGTATGGAAACATTTAGTATCCATTCACAATAAAAAAAATGTATAAAATAGGAATAATAAGGGACTTTTTCAACCTGATGAAAGGCGTTTGTGAAAAATTCACAAATGTCTTTAGAATAAAACAAAACAAAACAAACAAACATTCTTTTTTTTTTTTTTTAAGATTGTATTTATTTATTTGACAGAGAGAGAGATCACAAGTAGGCAGAGAGTCAGGTGGGGGTGGGGGGGAGGGAAGCAGACTCCCCACTGAGCAAAGAGCCCGATGCGGGACTCAATCCCAGGACCCTGGGATCATGACCTGAGCCAAAGGCAGAGGCTTGACCCACTGAGCCACCCAGGCGCCCCCAAACAAACATTCTTAATGGTAGAAGAATGTATGCTTCTCTCCTACAATTTGGAACAAAGCAAAGATTCATTCTAACTTCCCCTATTTAAATATGTGCTAGAAATTTTAACACTTATCCTAAGACTTGAAAAACTAATATAAGGAATACATATTGAAATTGAAGAAATAAAACTGTTTCTGTTCACAAATGACATGATTGTCCTCATAGAATATCTCAAGAAATCCACAAGACTTAAAACAAATAATGAATTTAGCAGGGTTAACAGGATACAAGCTAACTAACACACACACACACACACACACACACAAATTTGAATTATACACGATATTAATGCACAACAGAAAACTAAATTTTAAGAAGTATTGCCGCTTGTGATCCCTCAAAAATATTTTGGTATAAACTTAGCAAAACATGGACAGGATTTGATGTGAAAACAACAAATGATGATGATGAAAAATGCCAAAGGAGACATAAATAAATTAGTGATATACTATACTCATGGATTAAAAGACTCAATATAGCAAAACTGTCCATTGTTTCCCCCAAATCTTTAGATTTATTGCAATTCCAATCAAAATCTCAGAAAATTTTGTAGATAATAGGAAACATGATTTTTAAATGTATACAGAAATTCAAAAGAACTAGAATACTAAAACAATTTTGAAAAAAAATTTAGAAAAATCACTCTTCCTAAATTTAAGATTTATTGTAAAGCTATGGTAATTAAGATAATGTGATATTGGTGAAGTGACAAATGCATAGATCAATGAAGCAGAATACATGTTTAACCTATCACAACATGCAAAACAATCCAATGGAGAAAAGATAATCATTTCAACAAATAATGTTGAAAAATTGGACATCCTTGACTTAAACCTCACACTTTATCCACAATTTAACTTGAAATGGATCATGATCTAAATATGAACTATGTAAACCCATAAACTTTAAGAAAAAATATAGGAGAAAATCTTTATGACCTGGTGTTAGGCAAAGAATCCTTAGACATGACACTAAAAGCACAATTCATACAAGGAAAAAAATCAATGAGATTTCATCAAAATTTAAAATGGTTGCTGTTCAAAAGACACTGTTAAGAGAATAAAAAGACTAGCTGCAGAACTGGAGAAAACATCTGCAAATCATTTATATGATAATGGATTTTTATCCAGAATATATAAAGAATTCTCAGTACTAAATAATAAAAAAGCAAATAATTAAAAAATTCCTGACAATACCAAATACTGGTGAGAATACAGAACAACTGGATTACTGGTAGGAAGTTTCTTATTTATACATATCTTGTGCCTCAACATACTACCTTTGGGAATTTACTTTAGATAAATGAAAATTTATATTCACACAAAAATTTATATTCACAGAAGAATCTCTATTCATAATTACTAAAACATGGAAATGATCCAAAGTCCTAGCAATCAAAGGATTGGTTTGGCTATAAAGAAACAATAAGCTCCAGTTAGAATCAGAAAACTTATTTATATACACAGCAAAAGAAAGATGAGCAAAAGTGACAGTTCCGTTGTCTGATAGGATGCCAACATGATGTAACATGAGTGGCAGGGTAACCTGTTGTTAAAGAGCCAATTTCATGTTGATAAGCAGTTTTATAGTCTTAGTCTGTGTTGTACCCTAAGGGCAGGAAGACAAAAAGTCTCATGTCTCATTACCTCCAGGAGGTGATAAGAAACTGTCTCTTAACAGCCTCCTGGGAATATAGGGAGATGGGTGGAAAATGACCCCATGGCTAATCTTTACAAGATCCCATGTTCCCATAGTCCAGGAAGATTCCCAGGGAATTCTATCAAGATTTAGATGTGCTGTAGTCTTTCCCTCATGACTTTTACATGATATGCCTCAGAAATCTCACTTCTCGGTATTTACCTTGGAGAATAAAGAACGATGTTAACACAAAAATCTGTACCTAAATATTTACAGCAGTTCTACTTCATAATCAGATACACTGAAAACATCCAAACGTCCTTCAACACATAGATGAACAAACTGTGATACATGCATTCAACTGCATACTACTCAGCTATAAAAGAAATAATTATTGATATACTCAGTGACTTCACATACTCATTGTGTTATGGATTCTAGATTTGTGTCTTATCAGGTAAAATTTCTTCATTTTTAAAAAAATTTCATCCTTGGGGCACCTGGGTGGCTCAGTTGGTTAAGAGCCCTACTCTTGGGGCACCTGGGTGGCTCAGGGGGTTAAAGCCTCTGCCTTCGGCTCAGGTCATGATCCCAGGGTCCTGGGATCGAGCCCCGCATCGGGCTCTCTGCTCAGCAGGGAGCCTGCTTCCTCCTCTCTCTCTCTCTCTCTCTCTCTCTGCCTGCCTCTCTGCCTACTTGTATTCTCTGCCTGTCAAAAAAAAAAAAAAAAAAAAAAAAAAAAAAAGAGCCCTACTCTTGATTTTGACTCAGGTCATGATGTCAGGGTCATGAGATTAAGGCCTGCACCATGGTGGGCATGGAGCTTATTTAGGATTCTCTTCTTCCCTCCTACTGAGCTTCCTCACCTCCCTAAATAAATAAATAAATAAATTAATTAAAAAAAAAATCCTTATGTTTTCACCAAAATAAAATGTTTGTTTCTTTATTTCATGTTATGGACTATAATCTGGCCCTACAAAATTCATATGTTGAAGACTTAACCCCCAATGCAACTGTATTTGGAGATAGGGCCTTTCAGGAAATAAACAATCAAGGTTATGTGGTCATAAGGATGGAGTCCTAATTCAATAGACTAGTGTTATTATAAGAAGATGAAAAACGAAACAAAAACCCAGAAGCGTGCACTCTCTCCACCTCTCCCCCACACACAAAGGAAAAGAACAGATGCCAGGAAAGAAAGTCTCATTAGAAACCAACCCTGTCAGCATTTTGGCCTTGGACTTCTAGGCTCCAGAACTATGAGCAAATAGATTTTTGTAATTTAAACCATTCAGGCTATGGTATTTTGCCACACTATCTCTAGCAGACTAATACAATATGAAATTTACTTTTTTGTTATGAGGTGAATATGAGGTGAACCTAACATTTTTTTCTGCCAAAATGGGTAGCCAATTGTCTAAACAAATTGTATTAAATATTTTCCCAAATGATCCAAAATGCCGCTTACTTAGATTAAATTCTTATTTCATATGGCTCTGATTATTCTCTATTGTTTTCCACAGATCTATTTGTTTATTCCTCTGCCAGTCTTATACTGTTTGAATTATAATGGTTTTTAGACTTAGTTTAATATCTGGTACAACAAGCCTTCACTCATGTTCTGTTTTCAAATTTTCTTAAATAATTTAATGTTGCTCTTAGTTCCATGTGTTTAGACAAATGCTATTCAAAGTCCCAGTCCACAAAGAGATACAAAGCTTGCACCACAATGTAAATTGAGCATAGCACTTGCACAGCTTACTTTATCTGACAGTTTTCATAGTAAGGCTTTTTCATAAACAAAACAGTGCATTGATTTATATTCTAACACATTCTAATAATGAATTAGGATTAAAAAAAACAGTTCATATAAGTTGCTGATTGGTGGATCACACTGTATGACATTGGTTTAGACTTTCTTTATCACAGAAAATCTAAAGCCAGGGCACAATATTTCATCTAGGAATTTCCTACCATCTTGCTATAGGGCATAATAAGTCCCTGTCATTCTTGCATTTTTCTCTCTAGCGTTTTGTTGACCTTCCCAGTCTTCTCAGGCTGAGGTCCAGAAAAGGAGAACTAGGATCTTCTCAAGGGCTTAGGTAGTATGTAATCCCAGGTAAAATCTCTACTTCATATCTTACCTACCCAATGGTTGAACTGTTATCTTCTTCCTGAGAAGTGGAAAAACAACTCCGACAAAAAGTTGTGTATTCTTCTCTGCTTTATTACTTTTTGTATAAACTCTGACTCCTTAGAACTCATAAATCTTTTTTTTTTCTTTCAAGAAATTTCACCTCTTATAATAAAGCCTTGGTGTCCTGACTACTGTTTTAGTTTATTGACTTAAAAATGTTTTTTTGTGTGTTTTAAATTCCTTAAGTTATTCTCAGCCCCTTAGGGGTGGAAATGTTAAGTATTAGAGCCTGGTGTGAGCTGTACTTTTTCTTGAAGTGATAAAGGGGGAAAAATAATAGTATGGAGAAACAGAATCTGGCAAAAATTGGAGCACCTGGGTACTGGGTAGCTCAGTCGGTTAAGCATCCAAATCTTGGTTTCAGCTCAGGTCATGATCTCAGGGTCATGGGATGGAGCCCCATGTCAGACTACACCAAAAATTCTGCACTCAGGGAAGATGAATCACAGGCAGTCAGACCATACTAGACGTGTCTTCAAGAAAAACTAGACCCTCACAGTTAAAGAAGTTACAGATAGGGACGCCTGGGAGGCTCAGTTGGTTAAGCAACTGCCTTTGGCTCAGGTCATGATCCCAGAGTCCTGGAATCCAGTCCTGCTTTAGGCTCCCTGCTCAGCAGTGAGTCTGCTTCTCCCTTTTCCTGCAGTTCCCCTTGTACTCTCATACTCTCTTGCTCTGTTTCTCTCTCTCTCTCTCTCTCTCTGGCAAATAAATAAATAAAGTTACAGATATTCAGATTCTATATGTGCTGTGGAATCTTCAATGTGGTACATATTTTAACACCAGTCCATGTATTCATGGCTATTATAAATTGCATAATGAAAAGAAATTTTAAAAAGGATAGGGAGTATGTTGCTGAGTGAATAGGTCTCACATTTGCTAGGAAAACTGATTTTATATGAAATTGCTTTTGCATAAAATTAATGAATAGGGAACTAAAGTAGTTCAAGGTGTGACACTGCCTCTTGGACAGTGCTTCATGTATCGGGACTAGCAGGACAGGTATTAATGTTTCAGTATGCCACATCTACAGTTTCTTTTCTACTTGGATCTCATCTCCTATAATCATTTGTAATATTTCAGCAGTACTATAAACATTTCCTCATCTCAAAGCGTGCTCTTTTTTCCTTCTATTAATGAGGTAATAATCTTGTATGTCTCCAATTATTACTTCTAGGAATAAAAGTTTATTTCATTTAAATTATCTTTACATGGATAACTTTTCTATTCCTCAAAAAATGTATATTTAGAAAAGCAGGAGTGGGGTAAACTGCTTTCAAATGCCATTTATATTAGGAACTGCCCCAGATAAAGTTGGGGAGGTTCAGATTTATTGCCTCGTATAACAATTCTCTATAAGGTTCAATTTGTTTTTGTTTTTGTTGTTGTTGTTTTGAGAGCACAGATTTGAATTTTTTTTAAGGTTTTATTTATTTATTTGACAGAGAGACAGAGAGACAATGAGAGAGGGAACACAAGCAGGGGGAGTGGGAGAGGAAGAAAATGACTCCCTGCTGAACAGGGAGCCTAATGCAGGGGTTGATCCCAGGACTCTGGGATCATGAACTAAGCCTAAGGCAGAGGCTTAACCATTTAACTGACTGAGCCACCCAGGCACCCCTAATTTGAAATCTTCTAACTTTATATATGAATCACTATTATTTCTTTTTTTAATTCTTGGTACATAAAATTGCCTGTCATTTTCTCTCCCATGTGTAATATCATTGTAATTATAATTTCATTTGAGTTTACCTGCATGCTTCTTCCTATTCTATTTATTACTACCATTCTTTCTTCTGTTTCTTTCCTATTTTGCCACAAACACCTAATGCAATATCAGGTCAGCATTTACCTAACAATAATACTAAGAATAATGAAAGCCAATATTTACTGAAGGCTTATAAAACTGCTTGTCCTTATGTTATGCATTTTAAAATCTTACATAAATTATTTCATTCATTTTCACAATAATCTTATAATAAAGATAATAATACCATCTCCATTTATAAGGAAACTGAGGCTAAGGATTTGAATAGTTTCACCAAGATCCTAAATAGTTTGAAGTGGAAGAGTCAGAATATGAACTGAGGTCTACCTGAGTACAGAGTTAATGTTATTAGAAATAAAAATTACCCTTTGTGTGTAAAAGCAACATTCATTTCCTGTAAAACTTTTTTATTATCCAAGATGTTCTTTAAGGATGATTTTCTAAAATTAAAGTTCAAAATAAAATAACACATTTGCATTCATGGAGGATGAATTAACAGAAGGCAGGTGCTTTTATTAAATTGTTATTTCCTATTATTAAACCATTATTTCCTATTGCAGTTATCCCAGCTTCTGTGTTTTCATGTATTCTTCTCTGTATTTCTGCTACTTCTAAGGAATATAATTGGAATTCTTCTTTCAAATTGAAAAATACTCCAAATATAGGACTTCCTACTAAGATATGGGTAGAAGAACATGCAAAAAATTTACTCCCATAACCCTAGAAAAAATTATCAGGAAACCATTAGCAATATGTGAAAGTTTTGAGAATCATATATACTACATAATCTGAGACGAAATTAAATAATCCTCTATACTGAAAAGAGGAAATTTGGGAAAATGATCCGTTCCCTCTCTTGCCGCAGCCTGGGAAAAAAATGGATTCAATTTAGGTCATGAAAAAGTTTAAACTCAGAACCAGGGATGGCATTTTGGAGAAGCAAACAAACAAGCAAACAAACCAAAACTTTGCTGTCTGAATAGAGGAGCAGCCACATCCCAGTTTTTCATAGATCAACAGAAGAATAGAACCAGTTTCAAAAATAGCTGGTAAAGAGAGGCATATTTAATAACTGAGGGTACAGAATCTCTCAGTTTTCTGTGCAATTATATACATAGCATTTGGTAGAAAATTATTTAGTATTTTTTTATTAAAGAAATTTATTAAAATCTCTAGTTAGGTAGTCTCAGAAGTTATGAGAAAGGAAACGTATATTACAGGGTAAAATTCCATGAAATTAAATCTTTGGGGAATTTTGACTTATGTTTCAGGTTTACAATGAACAGGTATTATTTTAAAATTGAAAAATAAATCAACAAAAAATAATTGCAAGAAGTTCGCAATTTAGATCCCTCTTAGCATCTAAATGTCATTTCTTATGCAGCAACTACTCTTCCTCCTACAGGGTATATACTATTGGACCAATTCTTTCTTTTTTTTAAGCTTCTATTTTAATTCCAGTTAGTTAACATACAGTGTTGTATTAGTTTCAGGTGTACAATATAGTGATTCAACACTTCCTTACTACACCCGCTGCTCACCACAACAAATGCCCTCCTTAATTCCCATCATCTATTTAACCCATCCCCCACTGCTCTCTCTGATAACCATCAGATTGTTCTCTACAATTAAGAGTCTGTTTCTTTCTTTCTCTTATTCTTTTTTTTTTCACTTTGCTTGTTTGCTTTGTTTCTTAATTCCACAATGTTCTCACTCACACTTGCTTCTCTGTGAGTCGTTATTCTCCTGACATGGTTTTAATTTCCTCCCCAGGGAGCAAGTATATCACAAGATATTGGAAAATCAAAAATTTTCTCTTAAACTTAGAAAATAAATGTGTTAAATTGGATTTAATAATAAACAAGGAATGGAGAATTTTTCTGAAGGTAGCCAGCCATACTACTACTAATAATAATAATATTAAAATAAAATAAAATCTCAACTTGAAGTTGCTCTTAAATATATTCTCCCTACTGACTAAATGCCAAATATGGGCTTACAATGGAGTAATGCCGATTTTATTCCATGATTCCGATGGTAATTGGTATTAAGAATGAATGAAATAGGGCACAGACAGGACAAACAGTAGCAGAATTTCAGAAAAGAATTAGGGAAGAACTGACTAATGATTAAAATGATTTCAGAACTATAGCTATGCTACAAATAAATTGCCTGTCAAAAGTTAACAAAACATCCCAAGAGCTAGTATAAAAATCAGCCACATGCAGAACATATTCAATATATGACAAGTAATTTTAAGGTTTAGAGAAAGAGTGATTGATCACCAAATCTAATAACTGACACACAATGGAAGCTCTTTCTTGGGGGAATACTGTGTGTACTTAAGAGGAAGAGAACATCTTCCGAGACTTGTAATTGGTGGTCAAATTTTCAAATCTTCAAATATACCAATGGCATAGCTATTATACTGTAAGTAAGAGAATATCAATTTTAATTTTTGAGTGAAAAACCAAGAAATTCTTACTAAGCTTAGCTCTCTGAAGAAGCATCCTAAGTATCTTAAATTCTTTCAGCAGTGATATAATCAGAACAGATGTTGAAATATTCAAGACCTGTGGTATCAGAACAGCCCAAAGAAATAGGAATTAATTGGGATGTATTTCAAAGAGAAATCATACAGAGAGATCATACCAATTGATTCTGTGCAGAAAAGATATAAACAAAATGAACTATTTTAAAGGATAGAATGTTCCCTGAAGTAGATATCAATGCTATATAATAGGTTTTTATTAAAGTTTATGATTTCATTCAATTTAAAATTTAAAAGTTAATGAAAACTTAGATCCAATGCACAAATGGTGGTTACATCCATTCACTCTCCAACAATTTTTTTATTAAAAACCCAGTTTGTGCCAGATCTTGTACTAGACAAAGAGAATGCAAATGGTGAACAAAGACATAAACAGTCTCTGACCTTATGGAATTCACAAATTGGAGGAGAAAAACTAATAATGCAAATATATGTTGTGAAGTGTGAAGGTAAATTATTGGAAACTATGCAAACATATCAAGGAAGTTTCAGTTAGTGTGAAAGATTTGGGAAATTTGAGACCTAAAAGGTAAGCAGAAGTTAGAAGTAGGTGAAGAAGGAATATTTGAGACAAATAGTACAGAATTAATAAAGATCCTAAGGTAGGAGAATTTGTAATGTTTTAAGGAAGTAAATGACTTTTTAGTTGGAACTCAGAGAACAAAGGTGAGGGTGGCATAAGGAAAGTATGGAATTAAATAGGATACCAGACCATGAAATTCCTTATAAATTATGTTAAATTTGTTTTCTTCACCCCAGAACAACATTAAGTTATTAAATGATATTAAGCAGTAGATGCAGAGGGTACAGAAGAGTAGGACTGAGGTCCATTTAGATGAAATTTGTATTTTGGAAAGAACACTGTGCTATGGACAATACAATAGAAATAGACAAAAGTGAATGTAGGTACACCAGTTGGGAGCTATACTTAAAATTTAAGTGAGGGATAATGGAAGCTTTAACTTGGCTTATCCAGAAAATTAAGAGAAGTGAACATAACAGAGAGACATTTGGGAGCCAATAAAATCTGGTAATGGATTTGAAACAAGAAGAGCAAGGAAGAGGGGCAAGGCTGTGGACAGCATGGTGATTTGGAATGAAAGACCATGAGTTTAATTTGGACATGTTAAGTTGAAAATACCTTTGAAATACTCAAGTGGAAACATCATCAAGGCAATTTAGTGCTTAAGTCTGAGGCACAAAGAAGAGGGCTTTAGAGATACAGATTTTTGAATAAACTGCATTTAAATAGTGATAAAAATAAAAAATGTGAATAAGATTACCTTATTCATCTAAAAGATAAGGGAAAAGGATTTGGAGTAGAGAACATTGCACTTTGGAGGACACCTAAAGGTTTGAGAAAAAAATGACTTTGTAAAGGAATGTGGAAGGGAAGTTCCAGAGAAACCTAAAGCCACGTAGGAGAGTGTGGGTATATGGAAGCCCAGGGGAACAAATGTGGCAAGGGAAAAGTGGTCTACACTGTAAAAAGCTAAGAAACCACATAAGTTTAAGACTAAGCTGTATGCATTGGCTCTAGTAATATTTAAATCATTGTTGAGCTCTTTAAAAAGAGCTCTTTAAGAAGAGCTGTTTACCGAAAGCAATGAAGGCAGAAATGGGATCGAATTGAAGAAACAAATAGGAAGAGAGGAAATGAAGATAATATCTTCTCTTTTGAGAAGTTTCACTATAAACAAAAGGAAAAAGAAAGTGAGCACTTTATACCTAGAGAAATTTTGTCTGGGACTGAAAGAATCTAGAATACATTTTAAGTGTTAGTATGTGGGTTTGGTAGAGAATATTGCTGATTAATGTCGTCAGTTTTAAACTATATAGTAGAAAGCAAGGTCATTAGCTAAACACATATAGGGAATGCATTAGTAGTAAGTTTGAAGGGGTAGAGAACATTTGAAATTCTAATTTCAAGGAGTGGAAGATCAAGAAAGAATAATTCTGTAGGATTTGCAGGTAATATTAAGGATTGAAATGCTAAATGAAGTTAAAAATTCAAATAATTTATAATAATATCAATTTTCCCTACTGTGTTTTCTCTAGCAACTCTCAGCCACCTGGATCTAGACATGGAAAAAGTAGGTAGTTGGAGCCATCCAAAACTGGAACATTAGGCTGGAGAATTCCGAAGACAATTATAAACATGAATTTTAGTGGAAACGTGAGGCACTAATTATGTTCCTCAAGGAGAATGGGTAGTTCACCAGAGAAGAGGGAGAAAATGCTGGTAAATGCCATTGTTAAAAAGGAAGAGTAGGGCAAGCCAGCAAAGGAGACTGAGGAACACACAGAAGTAAGAAGATCGGCAAAAGTCTAGAATCACGCAGAATGAAGTATGAAAGTCAAAGAAAGGTAATTAATCAGTGGTGTCAATGAAACAGAGAGGTGAATTAAAATAAGAAGCAAGCATTAAGCATTTATTTAGTGATTAGAATTTTATTCTTTTGAAAAGAATAGATTGCATGATGTAGAGAAAATTGTCTGAGGAACAAAAGACTGAGCAAGACAATTTCAAAAAGTCTGACCTTATAAGAAAAGAATAAGAGATGCTTGCTATCATCTTAATTTATACCTACTTAGAATGAATTAATTCTCTCTCTTTTATTTTAACCCTTAAGTATATAGAGATACTGAAAAGGAAAAAAAAAAAGGTGGTGGTGTTTTTTTGTTTTTTTTTTTTTGTTTTTTAATCAAACAGTAATAGTAATCTCTGTAGAGGGGAATCTGTAATTGATTTTTATATGTGGTGTGAGGTATCACATAGACATCCAGTAGTTACTATTTCTTTTTATATTCTTCTACATTGATTTGAAATTGAAAATATCTATCCTCATTAAGCAACTAGATTCAGCTTCCCTTACAATTACTTCAATTCTTCATTTACTCAAGCATTACTTTTGACACTTTCTTTGAGCCAGCTGTACTTTTAGGCATTAGGGGAAAAAAAAAAATTGAAAGACAATAATCTTTTCTGCCTTCACTGGCATTGGGACACAGCCAATAGGAAATAAATAAATATAGCATATTACATGGTGATAAGTGTAGAAGAGAAAAAACATAAATGGAGTTTAGGAAGAATTGGGTAGAACATAGATCTTAACATTAGAGTAGCCGATAATGACTTCTCTGCTTGGTGACATATGGGTAGAGACCAGAAGGACAAGAAGGAAGGAGCCATGAAGAGCACTGGAAGAGAAGCATCAGAGGATGGGGAATCATGACAAAAAGTTCTGAAACAGAAGACTGCTGTCTTTTCAAAAAAGAAAAAAGAAAAAAAGAGAGAGAGAGAGAAAGAAAGGAGGCCAATGTGGAAGAAGAGGAAACAGGCTGGAGAATATGAGACAGACAGGCAAAGGAGCAGTGGAAAACAGACCATGTAGCCAAGTAGGGCCTTTGGCTTTTATTCTGGACAATTTGAAAGGTGGTATAAGATTTGGGCAGTAGAATGATATTATCTGACATGGAGTTTAATAGAATAACTCTGGATCCAGAATTGAAAGTGGACTGGTATATGGACTAGCATTGAAAATGGAGGGTAAGGATGAAAACAAGTAATAAATTCCAATATCTCTACTGTGCATTGCAGGCTAATGCAATGATGCTGTGAGATACTGGTGGTATTAAAAACTGGAAGGATTCCATATAGCTGATATATCTTCAGTATATTTTCAGGCTTTGCTGATGAATTATATATGGAGAATGAAAAAAAAAAAAGAGAGAGAGAGAGAGAGAATGGGAGAGAGAGAAAGACAAGTCCAAGATAACTGCCAGTTTTGGGCAGAAGCAACTGGAAAAGAGACCTTTGCTAAGATGGGGAAAGGTGGAAAAGTTTATGAATAGCAAAATTTTTTTAGAAAATCCACAAAACATAATATTACCTATCAAAATAACTGATCTATTTACTAAGTCTACCCATTTAAAAAAAAAAACACAGGGACGCCTGGGTGGCTCAGTTGGTTAAGCAGCTGCCTTCGGCTCAGGTCATGATCCTGGCGTCCTGGGATTGAGTCCCACATCGGGCTCCTTGCTCATCAGGGAGCCTGCTTCTCCCTCTGCCTCTGCCTGCCATTCTGTCTGCCTGTGCTTGCTCTCTCTCCCTCTCTCTCTCTGACAAATAAATAAATAAAATCTTTAAAAAAAAAAAAAACAAAACACAAAACTTTTTTCACAGAAAGCATCAAGAAAACAGGCTCATGCTTCCTTCTTGTTTTCTAAATTACTTAAACTAGTGGGAAAAAAACTTCTCTTGCCTCAGTGAAAGAAACACAATTTAGAATATCGGTTTCTTAATACATACGAAGGAAAAGGTCACATTGTATCTCAAAGGCCTTTTTTTTTTAACCTTTCTAGTTAGTACAATAAAGAATCAATACCTTAATTTTAGAATTCTGATGAAGCACTGGCTCATAAAAATGGCAGGATACTCTCAAACACTCAATTAAGAAAGAACGGAAACTATTGAGTCCTTCCTTGTAACTAGAAGTTACTGGTTATCAGTTACTACAAAACCTGAAAATCACTTTGAGTGTGAAAGACCTAGAGCTAATACATTTAGAGACCTTTATCAATATTCATGAATACAACACAAAGCCTTAATGCAACTAGGGCGAAGATAATGATGTAATGAATGATAGATTAGGTGGGTAGAGAATGCAATCACCGCTCAAGCCAAAGTTTTCATAGCCAAAGTAGTTTCTCACTCCCAGTAAACTTTCAGCAATACTTCCTAACCCCTTCTAATTTAAGAAAATCTATTAACTTTAAAAGATAGGTTTAAAAAAAATGGGAAGGTACATCAGATTTGGGATCCTGCTTACATATATAAACCTTAGAATTTCACAAGAGCTTTGCAGGACGACTTGTACAATTCATGGGTCAAATAATAACTTGTATATTGCTCTGCTCTAAATTATTATGGAAACTGAAGCCAGTGACGTACACTAAGAGAATGTCAAGATAACATGTTTGCTTCCTCCAGCTCTATATAAAAATAGCAAGCAACATTTGCATGGTGTATTACAGTTTACAAAGTGCTGCCACATACTTTGGCTCACTTGATTTTTCATCTTAGACTCAAAAACGCACTCTAAATAACAATCATGACCACCAGGAAAACGTAAGCACTGGCTGAGCACACAAATGTAAAACCGGTTCTACATTTCATTTGGTATTTAGGTAAGAACTGCCGAGTATTTGCAGCAGCTATTAGACAACTGGTTTTGGAGCTCCACACATACCTTGAGTCCAAGCAATATGCTCTCCCCTATATCAAGCTATCTTCCCCTTTGTCATTGGAAGAATCTTTTCTTTGTGAAACACAGCTGTGTGGTCATGATATAACATATGGAATATTTAAAACATTCCTTCTCTTGCATTCTTTTCTTGAACTTATACTTAAAATCTTAGCTCCTTCGTAGGCATGTAAATTAAGTGGATGGTGTTCAACTTGATCTTCATACCTGATTTTGAGGATTTTTCTACTCTTCACCTAATTCTATCCTCCAAATATCTAGAAACACCACTACTCCCAACCTGGTCTTCCTCCAACTCTTCTAAACAAAGCTTTATGAATTTGATCTCCTACTTACAATGTCATTCACCCCTTCCTTCCAACCTTCAATCTATGTTTTTGGTGCTATTCCCCAATTCCTGTCCCCTGATTCAAAACAGTTTTAAAAACCTACAAAATAAAATGGTGTATCATGGAAATTCTTTTTACCAATAACATGTTAAACTTGTCCATCACTGAAAGAGGGATTCCGAAGATGAAATCTATTATCAAAGGAGATACATTTGGCAATTTACACATATGCACTGTTTTTAAATGAGTGGACATACCTGCAATATTTTCTGTGAGTCAGAAGTAGCAAAAAGGAAGCAATACATAGAACTTATTAAATGTCAGGGTCTGGGGGTGCCTGGGTGGCTCAGTAGGTTATTTAAGCCTCTGCCTTTGGCTCAGGTCATGATCTCAGGGTCTTGGGATTGAGCCCCACATTGGGCTCTCTGCTCAGTAGGAAGCCTCCTTTCCCCTCTTTCTCTGCCTGCCTCCTCTCTGCCTACTTGTGATCTCTCTCTGTCAAATAAATAAATAAAATCTTAAAAAAAAAAAAAGCCAGCATCTGTAGTAAATAAATATCAAGGCACCTAATTTCTATAAGTATCTCAGGTAAGTATTATTTCCATTTAACAAACCAGGAAACACACAGGCTTTGAGCTCTAGATTTAATTGAAAGTAACCACAGTTATGCAGTTGTGTCCGTAATAGATTAAAAAAAAACATGTTTCCTACAGATCTCGTCTATCAGATCACAAAGCTTATGTTCCTTATACAAGAACAACCATAACAACAACAAAATACATATTTATGTAATATACTCTATCAGTCTCTTAGGGCTGCCATAACAAAGTACCACAAATTGCTGGCACAAAATTTTAGGTAACAAAGTACCTAAATTTATGTTGTTGAGGGTATTCTAAACAATAGAGATTTATTTGCTCACAATTCTGGAGGTTAAGAGTCCAAGACAAGGTGCTGGGAAGTTTGGTTTCTCCTAAGGCTTTTCTCTTAGGCTCGCAGACAGCTTCCTTCTCACTGTCCTCATAGGGCTTTCCCCTGTGCATCCCTGCTGTCTCTTCCTGTCCTTATAAATATGTGAATCTTACTGGAATAGGGCCTCACCCTTATAACCTCATTTAACCTTACTTAATTCACTAAAGTTCCTATCTCTAAATAGTCTCATTAGGAATTAGAGCGTCAAGGTATAAATTTGGGGAGAACACATTTCAGCCCATAATATAAACTTTTCTTTTTCATTTAACATAGATGTTGTATAATATCTCCCAGCAACGTGCATGCGTTAAAAAATCTGATTACCTAATTTAATGAATAGAATGACAAAGAGAAAATTGACATGATACTAGCCATGGTTAACATGAAGATACGTTAACACTAAGGCATATTTAGAAAGTAGGAATGGAGAAGCTGCTTTCTAATTTTTCTTCCACTGGAGTGGTATGGCATAATCTAGTTAACACAGTGTAGTGACAAATTTAACATTACCTTAGTTTCTGGTGCATTCCAGGCACTATACTATACCTGGAAGGCAGAGATGCTAACCTTTGGTCCTTCAACCCCAAAAACATTCTCATTAAATTGCTTCTTACTAGGCAGCAGTCAGAAGGCTCCTGACATGGCAAGATGAGGGACAGATCTAGCTTGTGTAGGGCTAGAGATGATATAATTTTGTGGGAACTTTAGGAAGGGTATGGAATTAGGAATAGAGATTTAGATGTAATATGAATGTTTATTTATAATGAGGGAAACTAAAACAATAAATTAAAGATATTAGAAGCTGACAGCCACAAATATCACAACACTGAAGAAAGAATACAACTTCCACACAGATTTCTATATTTTTATAACATTTGTGACTTTTATTCTTGACTCTTCTTTCAACAATGATTTCTCAACATTTTTGATTGGAAGAATTAAAATATAATTGAGTCTTTTCTCCAACACAGTTGGTTAGAATTTGTTTTTACTGTTATTATTTATGCTTATCTTCATTAGAATTTACTAAATAAGGAATTATTTATTGATTTTATTATTTATTATTATATTATATACTTTTTTGGAGATTTTTATTTATTTGAGAGAGACAGAGCACAGAGGGAGAGGGAGAAAGCAGACTCCCCTCTGAGCAGAAAGTTTGATGCAGGGCTCGATCCCAGGACCCTGAGATCATGACTCAAGTTGAAGGCAGATGCTTAACTACCTCTATCACACTTTCAAAAAATACATTTCAGCTTCCTGTTTTATAACTGGTAAAATGTAAAACCTCTAGAAAGTTTCTTCATGAATAAGCTATAAGATCAGAACATTTAAAGTTTTCTTCAACAACTAATCTTAAGTACTCTTAAAATTAATCATTTTCTAGCTAGTTTAAACATAAATGCCTCATTAGAGTTACATATTTTTCTTTATGCTTTTTCATTGATTTTAGTGTTTTGTGTCAAATTAGCAAGAAATATTTTTCTAATATCTTCATAGGTCATGTTGTCATTGATCAGGTTATCAAACAATCCAAAAAAAAAGCATTCTCTGTTTCTCCAAATATTTAGCTCTTTCTCTAAATAAATCACTACTTTTCAAAAAGTTTTTATCTAAATTCTGGTTATCTAACATAGAGTGTAATTAGTTTCAGTTGAAGAATATAGTGATTCAACACTTCCATACAACATTCAGTGCTCATCACAGCAAATGTACTCCTTAACCTTATTACCTATTTCCCCATCCCCTGCTCCCCTCTAGTGACCATCAATTTGTTTTCTATAGTTGAGTCTGTTTCTTGTTTTGCCTCCTTCTAATCTTGTATTTTATTACAACTATCTTATAGATATCAAATAGTTTTTTTTTTGTCTTTTTTTTTAATTTTATTTTTTATAAACATATATTTTTATCCCCAGGGGTACAGGTCTGTGAATCGCCAGGTTTACACACTTCACAGCACTCACCATAGCACATACCCTCCCCAATGTCCATAACCCCAGCCCCCTTCTCCCAACCCCCCTCCCCCCATCAACCTTCAGTTTGTTTTGTGAGATTAAGAGTCATTTATGGTTTGTCTCCCTCCCAATCCCATCTTGTTTCATTTACTCTTCTCCTACCCCCTTAACCCCCCATGTTGCATCTCCTCTCCCTCATATCAGGGAGATCATATGATAGTTGTCTTTCTCCGATTGACTTATTTCGCTAAGCATGATACTCTCTAGTTCCAGCCACGTCATCGCAAATGGCAAGATTTCATTTCTTTTGATGGCTGCATAGTATTCCATTGTGTATATATACCACATCTTCTTTATCCATTCGTCTGTTGATGGACATCTAGGTTCTTTCCATAGTTTGGCTATTGTAGACATTGCTGCTATAAACATTCGGGTGCACGTGCCCCTTCGGATCACTACGTTTGTATCTTTAGGGTAAATACCCAGTAGTGCAATTGCTAGTCAAATAGTTTTTTTTTTTAATTTCAATACCCATCTATATGAATTCAAACATATTCTATGAATTTATTCCATGAGTAACTCTGAAAGTTTATTTTCACTTACTTTACCCTTATCTGCCCTGGTCCCATAGAAAGGGATGAGATGCAATTATTCCCAGATCATTGAGTGATCACTGGGTGCCTGCCTGGCTTTCTATTCCGTGGTCAGTTAGTCATAAAGTCATCATTGGTATACATTTAGTGTGCTGATTTCCCAGATAGATATTCAATTCAAGTTTAAGTTCTACCAGTTTTTGTCATGATTTCCTATAACAATCTCCTTGAAGTCTGCTTTTCCTGATATCTACAATAAAAAAGATTAAACTAAACCATAGTATATTACTTGGGTTCAAAGCTAAGTGTTTGTAAAAATTAGAAATCCAATAAGAATTAAGTGGCCAAAAAAACAGAAATTTTTTATTCACTTTTATCGTAGTCTAAGGTGAGTGTTCTAAGTTGGCAGGCAAATCTACCCAGGTTCATTCTTCTATGCTGTAACTGCAACCCTAGGCATAAGTGTGGTCTGCATTGTCAGTGTTGTGTTCTCTTGGATTTCAGCTGGTGGAAAGAAAGAGAATCAGAAGAGGCATATCCTCAGTGTGAAGACCTAGGTCAGTAAGTGGCACCCATCCTTCTTCTTCTTCTTCTTTTTTTTTTTCCTAAGATTTAAGATTTTTTTTAAGATTTTTTTTTTTTTTTTAAGATTTTAAAATCTTTTAGGCAGACAAGAAGCAGACTCCCTGCTAAGCAAGGATTTCCCCCCACTCCACACCGTGCAGGACTTGATCTGAGGACCCGGGATCATGACTTGAGCCAAAGGCAGACACTTAACTGACTGAGTCACCTAGGTGTCTTGGCACCCATCCTTCTGATTACATTCCATTGGTAAGAGCTTACACACAAAGCCTCACCTAGATTCAAACAGGGCTAAGAGAAACAGGGCTGAATTGGCATGTGCTTGAACAAAATACCATTTCTATGGCTGGAGGGATATTGGGTTTTGGTGAATGGTGAACAATACCTGCATTAATCCCTAAATTGCCTTCAGTTGTGAAATTATGCCTCACACTGATTAACTTATTTCATTATTTTTGTGAAAAGCACGTCTAATATTTGGATAAATTTAGTACTTGGTAAAGTTTCATATTCTTTCGAATCTTTATTGTATCTGTGTTGGTCCAAATTCCCCTAAATATTAAAAACAGGAACTGTCATTATTATATACCTTCCCCAAGTTTGGTGTGGAAGAATGACAGTGTGAATTATACACTTATTTATCAGATTTAGGCAAATTTTCTCAGAAACTTAGTGTACTTTATAATGTTTCTAGAGACAGTTGTTATTGTTGTTGCTGTTATGTTAGCACCATGCTGTAACAGTCTTTAGGAAGATACAAGAGTCTTTAATGTTCTCCTCTTTCCAACTGTGATAATTTGCATTACACTACTTGGACCACATTTCTATCTCCAATATTCAACTCTCTATTAAAGAAAATAAGTTTAGGGGCGCCTGGGTGGCTCAGTGGGTTAGGCCGCTGCCTTCGGCTCAGGTCATGATCTCAGGGTCCTGGGATCGAGCCCCGCATCCGGCTCTCTGCTCAGCAGGAGTCTGCTTCCTCCTCTCTCTCTGCCTGCCTCTCTGCCTGCTTGTGATCTCTCTGTGTCAAATAAATAAATAAATAAATCTAAAAAAAAAAAAAAGAAAATAAGTTTATATGTGGCACATATGACACCTTCTCTCTCTAAAGCATGAGAAGATCAAGAGAAATGAGAACTATCTGCTAATTACACTGAGATCCTTTTTAAGAATTACATATTTCTAGTGTAATGGATTCAGCATACACAATTATTCTTTTGGTAAAACTCACATGCAGGATAGAGTTTAATTTTGTTCCAAATCAATTTATCACAAGTTGAGGGCAACTGGAATTCATTTTAACTAAATAACATAATTTAAGTTTACTATTACCTATGCACTTTGATCATAATAACATGTCCAGAACACAGTAAAAACTATGTTATATTTATGAACCTCTATCCTAAATTCCCTCTAAGATGAGTGGAATCTTTAGAACCACCATAGAAAACAATGTCATGATTTTCATGTTACTTTTACCAAATGTTTTGTTTCTGTCATTTTATTCAATTTTGAAGCAGTAATAAGAACACTAGTTTTATAGTGTATCAAGAAAACAAAAATAAAACTTTTTTTTTTAAATACTTATTTAATTTTAGAGTGAGAAAGAGGGTGGAGTGGGGGAGGGCAGAGGGAGAGAATCTCAAGCTGACTTCCTGCTTTGTACATAGCCTGATCTCACAACCCCGAGATTGTGACCTGAGCTGAAGATAAAGCAATCATGTGGCAAGATCAAATAAAAATGTATGTTTTATTAAATAAATAAACAAATAAAATTAGATGAAATATAAACATTCCTAATTTCTAGTTTGACTTCTATAATTACCAACTTGCCTATTTTTATGTGTATGTTGAACAACTTGTCTAATTTTTCTATTCTGATTTACAATATTTTTCAACAGTGAACTCCAGGTTTCCAGTGAAAGGTCATAGTTGCCAACACAGTTGATCTGTAAGGTATTTTTAAAATATATCTTACAATGTGCATATAAAGGAGTACAATATAATTAAACAGAAATATCACAAGAAGTCATTATCTGAACTGTTGCTGACATTTGGTGTGATGTTTATAGGATCAAGGCCTCAACCTTATGTTATAAGACTTCTGAATTATAGGTACCTATCCTTAGAACATAAGCTATTTTTTTTTCTTTAGAAGAGATATATAAATTCCTTTTAACTAAAGTAAACAAAATAAAACAAATAAAAAAAAACAAAAATAAAAACAAATACAAGCAGAAAAGCAGTTTGGACAAATATTTACAGACTGAAAAAAATTTCTTAAAAACTGCTAAAGTTAGTGTTAAAACAGAAAAAAGAAAACAAAAACAAGTAGCAATACCAACAGGAATATTGTTAATGACACTGCTGCCTTTGGAACAGTCGCAGGTACAGAGATTGAAAATTCTAGGCAAATTGGCTATTGGTTTTTTAGTTGTTCATCTTCTTTTATGTTTATTTTGTATGTTTTTTTTTAAGTAGGCTCCACACCCAATGTGGAGCCCAATGTTGGACTTGAACTCAACACCCTGAGATCAAGACTTGAGTTGAGATCATGAGTCATATGCTTAATGAACGGAGCCACACAGATACCCCCTATTTTTCTTTCTTTTTTTTTTCACTTTTTAAAGATTTTATTTTTTTTGTCTTGTTTTTTTTTTTAATTTTATTTTTTATAAACATGTATTTTTATCCCCAGGGGTACAGGTCTGTGAATCGCCAGGTTTACACACTTCACAGCACTCACCATAGCACATACCCTCCCCAATGTCCATAACCCCAACCCCCTTCTCCCCATATTTTTCTTTTTTTTAAGCAGTTTTTTTGAGATACAGTTCCCATACTTATATTAATCACTGATTTAAAGTATATAACTTACAGAATAAGGATTATAGCTAATGATATGGTATTAGTAGCTGCTCATTATAAAGTAGGACCAAGGTCTACATCGGACATAGCAGATTAGTAAATGACAGGAAATGTGATAAAAGAGACAAACCTGAAGCAGAACTGGGTAAGAAACTTTTATCTTAGCCATTCTTGGATCAAGGTTCCATCAAGGTCATATCCATTTACTCGACAAATATTTATTGAATGTTTGCAATGAGCTAGTCATTGTTATTGGTGAAGAGATTCTTTATAAAGTAATCGGGAAAATCACCAAACATTCAGTGTCTGGTTTAAGGGGTGTGTGTGTGTGTGTGTGTGTGTGCAACAACTTCTGGAGGCAGATATCTAAATAAGGATTTATTCTTATTTAAGTGTGCAATCTCTTATAATTATCCTAAAGTGATTATTTCTTAACAAACTTCCTAGTTTACATATCTTTTCCCTGACCAGAAAAAGAATCAATGTTGTCATATTACAATGTAAAAATAACAAGGATCCCTAGGTGAGACTGTACCTAATGATATTTTGAACCATGATGAAGAAACATGAAGGACAAAGCTAGATGTAACTCCATCTGGAGTGAGCTACTAAACTCTCACATGTGATGTTATTTAAAAATAAGCAGAGTCCAGGGGCACCTGAGTGGCTCAGTGACTGCCTTCCTCTCAAGTCATGATCCCAGGATCCTGGGATTGAGCCCCACTTCGGGCTCTCTGCTCAGCGGGAGCCTGCTTCCCTCCTCTCTCTGCCTGCCTCTCTGCCTACTTGTGATCTTTCTCTCTCTGTCAAATAAATAAATAAAATCTTTTTAAAAATAAATAAACAAAGTCCCGTCTTTGCCGAAGTCACTAGCTATTTTAGGATTGTCCTCAGAATTACTGAACCAGACTCTATAGTTACATATAGCACTGGAGTTTCATTGTCAATTATCAACTGAGTAGGAGTATAATCATGAGACAAGAGGAGAGTAATTGAGGAGGCACTGTCTAAATGTGGTTAAAGAGAAACATTCTATTTTCTCTCTTATGTTAGAGATTGCAAAACATTTTCTATCTAGAACAGAAAGCAGTGGTGGAGAGAAAAGCAGTACCACATCTCTTGAGGCCAGAGGTAAACAATGGTATCATCAATGGAGAACCAGGAGTAACAGAATCAAAGGTTTTACAGCATTATGTAACAGTAGAGTAATTTGAAAATTTCAAGAAACGGCTGAGAGTAATCTGAAGAAAATATTAGATTTTTTTTAAAAATAGGCTTTTTTAAAAATTTACTAATTATGAACTTATTAAAATGATTTTGTGTTATACAACCTAGAAGAAATATATAACCTAAGAAGTAAGTCTCTCAGAAACTAAGTTTCCTTTGCCCCTACCAGAAAGGAAAGATTGATTTTTTTTGTATAACTGATTTTAGTAGATAGCTCTAAAATGCATTTTTTTAGAGAATTTATTTATTTATTTGAAAGAGAGATCACAAGCAGGCAGAAAGGCAGGCAGAGAGAGAGAGGAGGAAGCAGGCTCCCTGCTGAGCAGAGAGTCCTATGCGGGGCTCAATCCCAGGACCCTGAGACCATGACCGGAGCCGAAGGCAGGGCTTAACCCACTGAGCCACCCACGCACCCCCTAAAATGCATTTTTATTTAAACATTTAATGACTTTTTATTTTTGGGCTATTAAAATTAGAGACTCTGTCGTGAATAATAATATAAATAAATAGTGAATAATATGTTTTCATATGTCCATTTTTGCTGGGACTTATATACATTCAGTTTTTCAAGCAATGTGCATTTCTTTGTGTTTCTGTATTATATGAATAGGTAGAAGTATAACAAATACAACAAAGATGAAATATTTAGCTATTTGTTGCTTTTATGTAAAATCTTGTTATCAATATATAATTTCAATACAATTATAGCCATGACAAATCAAGCTTGGTTTTCTCACCTATAAAATAGAAACAATGTTTTTACTTGCTTTACATATCTTCAGGATCAAATATGAGTATATATTTGAAAATCCTACACATATAATAGTCAGGATGAAATGTGAAAGTATATATGCAAATCCTATATATATTACTAGTAATACCTAAAGAAGTCTATAAACCTATAAATGATATTTGAAATGAATTAGAAAAAAATGAAGAACTATTTTAAGTTACATTTGCACCAAATTTCAGTATATCTTCCAATTTAATTTACAGATAACTTGGCTTAGGAAGTACTAATTTATTGATTCAGTCTTCTTAAAAGTAATATAATTTAATTCTTGATTTCATTTTAAATGCAAGAGTGATATAAATGTGCAGTTTTATGCATCTGAAGCCAACTATAACTTCAAAAAATCTTTATTGTGAAATAGATCTTAAATACAGAAGAGCATGATATATAAAAAACCACTTGCAAAACATCCAATCCCAACCCAGTTTAAGTAACAGAATATTGAAAAGATCACAAGATTCCTGTGTGCTCCTTTGCAATCACATCACCCTCTTTTCTCCGAGTTTAACCATTACTCTGACTTTTGTGATAACTACAATCTGAATATCTGTTTTCTTTTTTTCTCCTTTAAGTTTTACCAACTATGTAGACATCTTTCAATAATACTATATTTGCTTGCTTTTGAATTTTATGAAATGGAAATGCATAGAAATAATGGAAGTGGAAATATATACATATATACATATGTTCTTTGTGGTGTGCTTCTTTGTCCCACTACTATTTTTATGAAATTCACCCATGGTATTTTGGACATCAATAATTCACATCCTTTGTTGCTTAATTATATTATATTATGTAAGTATACAAGTTATTTACCCATTCTATTATTGATAGAATTTTGATTTTGATTGCTCAACTACTATGAAAACTGCGGCTGCCAACAGTCTTGAATACTGTATATGGCAAGATTTTTTTAAAAAGTTATCTTGCTTTGGAATTGCTGATTTGTAAGATATATGAATCTTCAACTTAGATTTGCCAGACAGTTTTACCATAAAATTGTGTGATAATTCCAGTTACTGCACATCCTTAATGAAAAGAGATAATGTTTGAATTCTTTTGGCCAATCTGCTGAGCATATATTGGTATATGATTATGGTGTTCATCTGCAGTTCTTTGATGATAAGATTAAGCACATTTGCAAAGGTTTATCTAACATAGATTTCTTCCTTTCAAGTCACTTTTCTTTTTGCTTCTCTATTTTTCTGGTGGGGGGTAGAGTATCAAACTGTAGGCATTCGTTATATATTCTGCATAGCCAATTTTTTGTTAATTGTATCATTAACAACTTCCACAATGTGACTTGTAATTTTACTTTCCCTGTATCTATTGATAAAGAGAATTTAGAGAATTTTTCCATTTTAACCTAGTTGAATTAGTCATTTTTCCACTTTATAATAATTCCTGTATCTGGTTTAATTGAAATTTTTTCCAACTCCAAGGTCATAATGATATTTACCTATTTTATCCCCTTCCTTATTTTTGGTTATTTACTCATTCATTCATTTTCCTTATTTATATCTTTAAATCATGTGTAATTGATTTTTATACAATTTTGAACAATTTTGAAATATACATCTAACAATATTTTTTATATTTCTGAATCATTTATTACAAATTCTTTTCTTTCCCAACATCTCTTTAGAATCACTTCTGTTTCGTATTAAGTGTCTCTAAATACTTGTGTCTATATTTGGGTTCTTTATTGGGTTCTATATTGGATTAATTAGGTTTATCCACATCCATCTCGATATGACATCAATATCAATTCTTGCTCCAGTATTTATGCTGCTAAATACTAAATACTGAAGCTCATGCCTTCTGGTAGGGGAAGTTTGTCCAATTTCTTGTTCTAATTCAAGACTTTCAATGTTATTATGGATTCCATGCTTTCATATGAGATTTTTAAATCTGTTCATCATTTTCCATAATCAAAAAACTATATTAGAATATTAATTAGAGATACTTTAAGAATTTTTTTCTTTAAAGATTTTTTTTTATTTATTTGACAGACAGATCACAAGTAGGCAGAGAGTCAGGCAGAGAGAGAGAGGAGGAGGAGGCAGGCTCCACGCTGAGCAGAGAGCCCGATGCGGGACTCAATCCCAGGACCCTGAGACCATGACCTGAGCCGAAGGCAAAGGCTTTAACCACTGAACCACCCAGGCGCCCCAAGTAGAGATACTTTAAATCAACACATAAATTTTGGGAAATTTCCATCTTTACAATATTAAATATTTCAATCAATTTAGTCCATTTAATTTGGTTTTATTTTAAGAAATTGGTGTTGTTTAATGTCTATACAAGCATTTTTTAGTTACAAACAATTATAATTTCCTTCAGAAACTTGCCAAACTGTAAATTAGGATAAATACTTTGGAATTAATTAAATAAAATTCAACACCTATATTGAGCCCATATCATAATATAGGTATTGTGATAAGATGAAGGTGTGGAGACAAGAAAAAACATGCTTATTATGATAGTGGTTTTTAGATGTATTTTTGCATATTATTTGTTTGTTTTTAAAGTATTTCAGCTGAATTAGCTATCTGGTTTGCCTTTGATGTGCTCTAGAAAATAGTTATGCTAATACAACCTCCTTTTGGCACATTCTCATCAAGAGATTATCAACCGAAAAGCTTCAACACAGGATAAGAATTTTTAAAAATACCAAAACACACAAAATGAAACTTTCAACTCAGCCAAGATTATGGAAATGACTAAGTAAAGCCAATGAGCTGAAATCTAATATCAATCTGGAAATGACAGGCTAAAACTGGAACTGATTTTTAAAACAATCCCAAATGGAAACTAGATCTCTATTTGGAGACAGTTTTTATTTCCAAAGCTATTTACTCCTTGTTTGAGTGAATAAACTAGCGAAATTCAATTTCCCCTCTATTTCAATAACTTTTGGAACTATCTGTCTCACAGGTCTGGTCATTTTCAAAGCAGAATTGAGGAACTGGTAAGATGAAACAGCATGTTCCTAACTACAACTTACTTATTTAAATTGTATGGTTTGTACTTTTCTTGGGAATTATGAAAAGAAATAGAATTATTTATTTGCCAACTTTGATGTTGCTAGCTCCTCAGTTGTATATTTTTGTGTCTGTGTATTTCTTGCAGTACTTTTCATTTATTCATTCATTCATGCATTCATTCCAATACTCATTGACAAATCAGCATGGAGCTATGTGAGTATAAAACATAATTCACCCTCTGTGCTATGAGATTTCACAGTCGACACCAATGACATCACGTAATTCTCATATGTAGGCAGAAAAAAATTAAATGTTTTCTAAGTGTAGTTAAGTATTATTTCAGAAGCATGTCACAATCCTTTAATCTGATACTACTTCACGGGGAAGAAAAAAAAAACCAAAAACAGAATTCTACTAACAAATTCAAAGATTAAAACCATCTTCTCTTAAAGAATGCACAATAGATAAATAAAAAAGACCATTAAAATCAGAAGACAGAAAACAACTTAAATGCAATTCACAAAGTTTATAGTGTATATAAATATGTGTGTAGAGAGATACCCTATATCTCTATATAGATGTATCTGCATGCATAGGTGAGTATATGTGTATTAATAATTATAAATTCTGGCTCAGTATCTTAAAAATGTATAGCAGTGATAAAGCATAGGTATGATAAAATATAGTTTTACAATTAAAAGAAATGTAAAAGTTTCCCATCAATTTGATTAGGTTGTCAAAAATTAGACATTATTGATAAAACTAAAAGTAAATTAATTTATTATTCATCCATTCATTCAACAAGTATTTACTGAGTACCTACTATAAGCCATATGTTGTTTTAGGGAACAGGAATGTGGAAACAAAAATTTTATTCCCTTGTTACTTGCATTCAGGTATAAATGGCTAAAAATAACAAGTAGTGTTTGTTGAATAATCACTGTATGTCAGAAGCCATACCTGGGGTTCTATGTATGCATTTTCTTAATCTGCACAACACTACACTATCACAGGTATTGGTATGCTCATGTTAGGGGGAAAAATGAGGAACTAAAGATGGAAAGAGATGTTGGCACCCATCCAAGATTAGACATAAGTGTGTATGTGTGTATGTGTGTGTGTGTGAGAGAGAGAGAGGGAGACAGAGAAAGAGAGAGAGAGAGGGAGAAAGAGGGAGAGAAAGAGACAGAGAGAGTATTTGTATAGGGTGGGGAGGGGAAGGGATGAATGTGTGTTAATAGTTTGAAGGAGCTTCAAAGTAGAGAGCTGCCAACAGTTTTTATTGTCTAAGACTGGGAACTTGAGTTTACTTCTAAATTTACTCTTGTGCTGGGAAGCCAATACAGTTAACCTCATATATTGTATAAGTAGAAAACAAACACCCATTGGTCTTCCAAGATTGTTGTTTCCAAATTTAAAAACAGTGAAATATATATTTATAACTGAAAAATTAGCTGTTTTGTGTTTTATATATAAATTGAGGATGTCTATTTATCTTTGTTTTCTTTTTTACCACCAGTATGTCTAATACTACCATTAATAGCTAACATTTTTTAAGTGCTTACTAAAAGCAGAATATTATACTGAGCCTTAAAATAAAAGGCCTCATTTAAGCAGGACATCATCCCTCCACTGTTTTTTCTCAGAACTGCATAGATGAAGAAACCAAACTTCAGAGGAGTTTCACTTTATCATATAGTTACAGTGCTTTCAAGTGGAAGAACTATGAGTGGATGTTTTTAAACACGCAATTACAGGAATAGTTTTCTTAGGAAAATATTCCTTTTTTTGCTAAGTATGTATTAACAATTGAATTTACCTATATACAGTTGTTTTTGCTTTAAAGGAAACATACTGTTTTTGTCTGAGCATTTGCCCACAGGAAAATGGATATGGAAGTCTTAAAAATTTCAGCAACTATGTGCTGTGCAGGCCTAATGTCTTTTTTCCAGTTGACTGAAGAAGAAATTAAAGGCGCTTGGTTGGGCTTGGTATAAAAACAAGCTATTTGGAATCATCGGTGACATTTAAACACAAAAACTTGTGTGTGCCGGTCCCTTTGTGTTATGTGGCAATTAAGGAGGAGGGCATGATTCAGCTAAGAGTAGAATGGAATTGCTCCATCCACAGACCAATATGGAGCCCGTGAAAGTAAACTGAGCCCCATGGAGCACCACTCTCATGAAGGGCAGCATCCAAAGTGTGGAGCACAAGTGAGATTAGAGCAAAAGAAGGACCACAGCCTGAGCAAATATAAGACAGCACCATCAGCAACACTGCAATAGACAGAGGAACACTTGGAGTTTAGTTTATTTTTTCAAGAGAGTTTATGTGTAGCCTAATAATTAAGAGGGAAGATTCTGAATTTACAGTTTGACTGCAAAGTCTTCTCTTTCATTTATTATTGTATATCCTTGAGCAAGTTTTTATTTTTGAAACTAGGTTTCTTCTACTCAAGATATAGAAAATAAGAATGCTTTTTTGGGCTTCTGGGTGAATTAAATATTACAATATAGATAAGGTAGGTAGTATAACACCCAACACAAAGGAAATACCCAAGAAAACTTGCTATGACTTTTATTATATGTAGCTATGATATATATAATAGATAATCATATATGTAATAGGTATATGATCTTTTTAGCCACCAATCATAGCTCATTGGTGCATAAAATCATGGCAAAAGAAAAAAGTTCCTTTTCTGACAATCTTCCATTTAACTAGGATTATTTTTTTAGTAATAAATTGCAAACTCAAAAATAGTTTCTTTATTTGTTGTCCTTACCTCCCACACCTCTATTCAGTTTGGGGAGGTAAATAGAAATAGGTAAGTGAATAGAGAGTAACCTATAGGAGACTAGAGACATTGGTCTGTATCCTGGAGAAACCTTGAGGTTTATGAACCTTCTATACTTCTTGTACATCAGGAATAGACTAATACATCCTTAAAATCATTCTAACATCAATGAGTATTTTTTACTCTCCATTCATCCTTACAGTCTTAAGAGAAAGCCTAATGGGGTTAATGAACATTGGTTTCCATTTCTAAGAATTGGACCAACTTAAAAAAAATTCATAAAATAAGACATATTTGAAAATCCCACTACAATATTAAAGACTATACTTAAATTCTTATTTATCCAGTAATACAACTCTTCTTTCTCATTTTACTCCATTAAATAATGAAAAAAGGAGGAAACTGAGAACCACCTCTGACAAGAACTAAATTTTCTCTGTGATTACTATAAGTAGATCAGCTAATCCCTTACACTTAGCAACACTGGAATCTCAGGGGGGGGGAAATGTTGTTATGGGACCTGATTTCCTGGCACTTAAAAAAGGAATTTGGCCCAAAAGATTGTAGTCTTATGCTTGGAAAAGAAAAGCCTGGAAGCATGGAATGCTATTAAAAAAGAAAACAAAAACTTTTTCAGCTTATTTTGCCTCCTCTAAATGCAAACCACAAGGTTTCTCATTAAATATTTCTCATTAAAATATTTAAACAAAATACAATTATTCAAAAATTTTTTCCAGGATATAAATTTATTTTACTTTAAAAGGTGGGGGGAGGTGGAAATAGCTAAAAAGGATAAGTGAATATGTAGGTTTCAGGAAAAAAAAATTACCTTTTTAATTTATACATTTGAAATCCACAGTTTTTAGGATATTAAAGAAAGGAAAGAAAGAGAAAACATAAATAAGTGTTTCAAAACACACCTGAGAACAGGGCAGTCTCAACTTCTAAGAAACAACATGATTATGTGTAGTATGTGAAACAGGGAAAGCTATAGATATACAATATGGAATTGACTGAAGAAAAACACTCATCAGGAAGCAGAAAAAGTATATGGATGGAACTGGGTGATGGTGACTACAAGATCTTTTTTTAATTAACATGTAATGTATTATTTGTTTCAGGGGTACAGGTCTGTGATTCATCAGTCTTTCACAATTTACAGCACTCACCATAGCACATACCCTCCCCAATGACCATCACCCAACAACCCATCCCTCTACAAGATTAACTGCAGTCTCCTCTCTTTCCTTGAATAAGACAAACTATCCTTCCCTGATGTGTTAAATTTTAGAAAACAAAAACTAAAGGAAAATATAGATTTTGTTAAGGAATATCCAAAAATAATTACTGAGAAATGCTCTTTATTAAGGTTGGTGACTATCTCAAAAATCCCTCATTAAAATCTCCAGAAAAAAATACTGCTGTTAGCAAGGTAAGTGGCATAAACCAACATCATCCAACTTAGTCATTGGGGTCTGTAGACAGATGATCAAAGCCACTGATAGTGACAAGGTATGGGCAATTTAAGTGACTCTTCTCATAGCCCCAACACATAATTATTTCTTAATGTCTCCCTCCAAATTCTGCCACTCCTCCAGATATTTATTAAATGAAATTTATTAGTGAGTGGGAACAAAATCACTCACAAATCTCTTCTATAAGGTGATGAAGACACAGATAAGTGTCTTTTGAAGTAATTGGAACACATCTGGCATGACGAATCACTTGAAATAACTATAATAATATTCCAAAGGAATAAGACATTTATAATAAGCATCAAGAACTCAGGAACCTCCCAAAATTCTTGGACATAAGATTATTTAGGGATCAGCCATGGTAGATATCCATAAGCGTCCAGGCTAAAGGCAACGTGCATGAGGAAGGGCCTTCTTCACATATTCTAGCTAATCTATATACAGTGAATGTCACTTATTTCACTAATGAGAGTCTTATTTCTCAAATCCATTATACTAATTAACAAGCCACAAATTTTATGAGTGAAAACCTATTTCTAACATTCATATTGCTGACTGTTAAAGCCTCTGATGTTGATTAGATAATGATAACTGAATGGCTTTTAGTAAGTTCTGTGGAGTGAAAGTTTCCTCAGTAGAATGCCAGTGTGAAATTCTTGACTAAACAAATGTCCATAGACTGTAGCATAAACCTTTCAGACTTAAATATCATGATGTTTAAGCTGAAATATTTCAAATTAGACAACATGAGAATGAAAACACAAAAATAACTAATAAAGTAGGTCTGATGAACTCACACATAGGAAGCGGTCATAAGAAACACCATCTAGTCTAGAGAATTTTTTTTAATGGACTGTACCCAGGTGGAAAAAAGAAAGTGAAAAGTTTAAAGTGAAAAGATGTAATTGAAAAGACCCAAAACATATCAACAAGCACATATATGGAAGTATATGACCTATAAAATTAATTTCTTTAGGTGTTCCAGGAGAAGGAGAGCTGCTAGAGACTAACAGGCTGATTGAGAACAAAGGTCTCAAGACAAGAGGAGACAGTATTCATTCATCTCGGTTTACACAAGGATAATCAATTTTATTTTTAAAGCAAATGGGACAGAGGCATTGCATCAAAGAATGCTATGTTGTAGGATAATCTAGATTGTTTGACAATACAAACTCATCAGAACTGACTGGTGTCTAACCAAGAGTTTGAAAAAACCCAAAGTTCAGATTATCAAAGTTTTGCTGAAAATTGACTAAACTATCTTTATAAAAAAATCAATGAGAAACAGCAAAGACAATTGTTAACCCCTCTCTTGCCCGTAAGTGGTTTATCACAGGATTTTGATTACTTTTCTAAAATATCCATTGGATGAAAATATTCAAAATTGATTAAAAGACAATTAAATACTCAAGTATTCTGTGTGATTCCGGGTCGTGACTCATGAAAGCAGATGTACTGGAAGAAGAAAAGTTTAAGAAACGGCCAACCAGATGAGTTATAAAAAATCATAAAGAGAAGGGAAAATAAAGATATTAAGAGTTACAAATTTTAAAAAAGCATTACAAATAATCATTCATAATATTTCCTCCTCTTGCTACTCCCCAACTTTACAGAGATACACACAACTAAAAGGATACCTCTTACATGAAATCTTCCCCCTGTTTTTCTCTTTCATAATGCTTTGTATACACTTATTGCGTGACAATCACAGAGAACTTTGTTTTACTGAAGCTCATTAACAGATATGTTTGGATACTTTAGGAAGAAGAGAAAGCCTCTGAACCATTGAATTCTTTGTTAATGACTGGTGATTATAGGATGCTGAGGCAAGAGATTATGGAATTCAGACACAGGTTCTCATCAACTCTGGGCATAACTAGGAAAGGAAAATTTGACCGAAAGGCCTTTTATTTATTGGCAAACATGCACAACATTCTGTGGACATAAAAAATATTGGTTTTCATTTCTTGAGTAAACAATCTTAGTGAGAACATTCAGTTGACAGTATTGAGTAAAACACATTTATTTTGATGGTTTATATGAAGTGGGTATTAGAAAATGGATAATCCTCATGTTTATTATCATTTTTTTTAAAGATTTTATTTATTTATTTGACAGAGAGAATGAGAGACACAAGCAGGCAGAGCAGCAGAGGGAGAGGGAGAAGCAGGCTCCCCACCGCGCAGGGAGCCTGATGTGGGGCTCGATCCCAGGACCCTGGGATCACGACTCGAGCCGAAGGCAGTTGCTTAACCAACTGAGCCACCCAGGTGCCCCATGTTTATCATTTTTATAGAAGCAAATATACATATTCCAATTCTGGTGTAATTTTTGTGCCTCACTCTGTGGGTTTTCCTTCCTAACTTTGGAGATAATTATATCCTCTGAAGCTTTTCCATTTAACATCCTAATTATATATTTTTAATGATATTTTACCTATATCTGCTATTTCCTCTACTAGAATATGAGTTATATAGTGCTTACTTGTGTCATTTTGCACACAGAAAATACACACAGATTTGTTTAATACCTATTTTCAGTTTGTAAGACAGAAGTTTAGGAAGAATATGGCAGCAATCTTTGAAAGGAGATATGGTGAAAAGGAGACAAGAACTTGTTCACTCAATCCACAATGCTTGAATCCTTTCAGCCTGAAGCAATTTTTCAACATACAAAAGGAAGTTTAACACAGTGTGATCAATATACGAGCTTATTGTTCTATGATCTTATAGAGGTTAAAAATATAAACCTAAAAATATTATATAAATTCATGAACTATAGATAAGTGATTTATTATTAAGAAAATGGGATATTAGGACTGTATCTATTGTAGTATAAAGGCAATTCTCAAATGTCAGTTCTCTTGCATAGATTAAATTTCTCAGGCTATCTGAACTCATGCAGTGTGGCTATGGGAAATGAAATGTTAGTAAAATAGCATTTCCTAGTAGAAGCATGTGTGAAGTTCCCACAATCTCTTTTCTTTGTTTGTTTGGTTTTTGTGAGTAAACTGGTATGAAGATAGAGCCTTCATCAGTGTGGATCTCTGACTGAATGCAGGCAGACACACTTTACTGATTTTCAACAATTAACACATAATATAGTGAGAAATAAACTTTTTCATCTTTTTTTTTAAAGATTTTATGAATTTATTTTACAGAAAGAGAGAGAACACAAGTAGGCAGAGAGGCAGGCAGAGAGAGAGAGAGAGGAAGCATGCTCTCTGCTGAGCAGAAAGCCCGATACGGGACTCCATCCCAGGACCCCAAGATCATGACCTGAGCCGAAGGCAGAGGCTTAACCCACTGAGCCACCCAGGTGCCCCAGAAATTCTTCATCTTTTTAAAAAGTATTTTATTCATTTGAGAGAGAGAGAGAGAGAACAAGTGGGGGGTGGGGAAAGGGAAAAGCAGACTCCTCGCTTAGCAGGGAGCCTGACATGGGGCTTGATCCCAGGACCCTGAGCCACCAGATGCCCCTAAATCTTTTTGTCTTAAGCTATAGACATGTTTCACTGTTTGCTATCAATATATAACTTAACTTGTCCTGCCTGATACAACTCCCCAAAGCTTATGATGCATAAGATTTTATGATATAAAAAATATATATAAATTTCTCAAAGCCCTAAAGCCTCAAGCAAAGGGCTATAGGTAACACAAAAAGGAGTGGGAACCTGGATACCTAGAAACTTCAACCATAGCCACTCCACTTTTGACTATTTTATATAGATAATTCTGTTGCTCTCAATCCCTCCCCAATACACACGCAAATTTTACACCACTATTGCCAAGGATAATTCTTTCAGTCTTATTTTCATCAAAATACCGATTGTATATCGTAGTCTTCCCCTATAAGAGCTTCATGTTTCATTCTACATATGTATGGTAGGGATCTAATGCATACAGAGATAGCTATAGGCTTTTGTGGGAAATACAAAAAGTAAAACATCAAAATTTCTTGTTCTCCAGAACTATACAGTCTAGCTATTAAAGTTTATGAAAAAATATGAATAAAAAAGAATAATGACCATTTATTTTTTTAATTAATCTGCCTTGAAAGAAAGCTACATATTTTCCTATGGGAAATTAGGTTCATCTTTGATCTCCTATTTAAAGTACTTTTTATTTAGGAATTCTTTTTGCTTGCTTTTTGATCCTTAAATGGATGTTAGGGCAAAACTTGTCTCTTTGTGTCCCCACAGAGGCAAAAGGAGTTACAGTAGGATATCAAATGGCAGCCTAATTTTGTTCTAAGCAGAGTATATTAAAAGGGTTAGAAAAAGTTCTCCCCCTTTTTTAGAATGATAGCCTGCATGAACTATAGAGGTCTCCAGATAATCCTCTGTCTTCCATTCCTCGCTACCACTGGGGCAGTCTGGGACCCCCAGACAACTGAAAATTCCCACCTTCAGGCAAAGCGCTAGAAACAGTATGCATAATAACTGAATGATGCATGGTGTAGAAACTACAGAAAATTAAAAAAGAAGAAGAAGAAGAAGAAGAAAAAGAAGAAGAAGAAGTATGTGAAACATTGCAACTAAAAGAATTCAAGTCTGATCTGATTCCAAATGAGATTCTTAATTTTGCTAGAACAAATGATTGTAAGGTAGTGTGTAGTAGGTGCCATAAGTAGCCATGATGCCATTCTCCTTATTTTGAATGCCCTTTTCCTTCTTCCCTATTTTAGTCTTTTGAATGGCTTCCAGCCATGAAGGCTCACTACAGATTCTAAATTTTTTTCCCCCTTCTTTCTTTTTGAAATATTCCTTAGTCGGTCACCAGGAATCATTCTTATCCTCTCTCTGATCTTATCATCCTCACTCCAACATATTTAGCTTGTAATTCTTCACCAGTTGGTTACATATATTAGCCTCCTCACCCCAAATAGAAATTTATTTAATCAGCACTGGTTATAAAACTGTAACTCCCATGGGAAGCCTGGGTGGTGCACTCAGTTTCAGGGTTGTGAGATCAAGCCTCCCTTTGGGCTCCACTCAGCATGGAGTCTGAGATTCTCTCTCTTCCCTTTGCTCCCTCTACCCCACACTCTGTTCTCTTTCTCTAAAATAAATAAATAAAAATATTTTTAAAAGAAACAAATTGCAACCCCCACAATGCTATTTTCCATCTTTCTCAATATTCCCAACAAGGAATTCATGATGATTCTAAATATCTTGTAAATCCCTGTTTACTATCCATTTCTGCATAATCCCCTTTATCTCTTGATCTAGTAACAGTAACAGAAGAATTATCCCTTCATGTAGGAAGCTTGGTTCTTAGTGAATTCATCAACTTCTTTGTTGTATATAATTATAAATTGTTTAAATATTTATTTTGGTAGTTGGTTCAAATTCAACCATTGAGGATAGTAACCACCTGTTTTTTTTTTTTTAATTTATGAAAACTACAAGAGCATTTTCCCTTCCTTGTTTCCCTAGAATTTTTGTTATTCCTTGTGCTTCTGCAAAAATTATTGGAATTAGTTCTACATCAACATCTGCCAGTTCCATCAGATCTCTAGGATGTGATTTGTCTAGCCTAGAGACTTGATGCAATTTGAAACAACCAGGTACTTTTATTATTGTACCAGTTGGTCTTCAGTCCCCTTAACCATGTTTGTTATACCTGTTCTAGTTTAAAGATCATCCTCATTGACTGAAAAGACAAAAGCAAAATAGAGGAACTGAATGGCTCTGCAACTGTGTTCACTGTCATTTGATTTCTCACCATCTGATCTAAACAGTTGGGTTTATCTCTTTGCTGCTGTTATTGTTGTTGTTTTTGCCCTTCTTCCTCCTTCCTGTCCTCTTCCTTCTCTTCCTCCCTCTTCTTCCTCCTCCTCCTACTCCTTACTTTTTTAAGTACTTATTTTAGCACTTATTTACAATAGTGTTTATTAAGTACAATAGTATTTATTAAGCACTTATTTACAATAGGAATGTTCTAGACTTTGGGGCTATGCTGAAAAGGAGGGACTAAACATATAATTCTCTGTAAAGAATCACATAAAAAGTTAAAAATTTTCAAAAAAAAAAGTTAAAAATTTTCAAAGATGAATGTGGAAAAGTAAGACTGAAGTCTAATGCAGTTATGGAGGCCGGTTCAGAATATTTATTCTAATTTTCTTCTAATGTCACTTTCCTTGTCTCTGGAGAGCAGAAAGCTAAAAAAAAATTCTCTAATTCATTTTCATCTGATGATCCAAGTTTCATTCAGGTTCTACATCAGATGCAATTACATGAACCTTGAAATTTGAATGTATATAAATGGGATATTGGGTATTTCAATCAATGTGGATTACAGCAAGTGGTGTCTGTATGATTCTGGAGCCAACTGTCTCTGAAGCTTCCTGATTTAGCAGAAATGCCTTCTTGATAGTAGAAAAGGAGGCATGACATGGGACCTTGAAGTGATGGTAACAGGTTCCTGATTTTACACTTGAGTTTTCCTAATTGGAACATAGTGATATTGTTCCAGAACAAGTAACTGTAGCTAATTTAGCATCTGAGACTAAGGCAGATTATATATGTAATATATAGGTATTTATTTATGTGATATATTACATGAATTTATTTTTATATATGTAATAAGGAATGCCCCCTGATTTGACAAGAAGCTTTTTAAACATTACACAAGAAGCAGTTCCTTTGGCAGTCTGGTTCTGCAGTACAGACTTAAGAACAGATTCTAGAATCTCATCCTATAGATTTTTATTCAATTGTCTTAAAAATTCCACAAGTCATCTGACATGCTTAATAAATCCTTTTATTCAAATTGTATAGAGTGTAATCTGTTCTCTGTTTTCTGCATCAGAATTGTGACCAATATGAAACCCCAAATAGACTATGCAGAGCACAAAAAAGAATGATTTTTAAAGGCTATTATTTAAAATAAATCAGGTAATTGAGTTGAATAACAATTGACCCTGATGATAGATCTCCCATTGTGATTTCTCTCTTTTTTACTCTCAGTTATTTTCTGCTCTGCTCTGTTCCTCATCTGTTGTCTAATCATTCAGAGAAAAGTAAGAGTAGGCTGCACATTCAGCTATAACATCTGTGAGGAAACATTCTTGTGAAATGCAATGTATTTCTAATTTGCATCATTTGATTCCTCCTCAATATGCTCTTAATTCAAATGAAACTCATTTTCCATTTTATCCTCAAGTGTACATTCTCTCAGTTTTTTTTTAACCTAAAAAAAAAAAACCTTCGCTACTAAACTTTCTGCCTCTTGCACCTACTGATCTTCTCTGTATCTATGACTTTTTTTTTTTTTTTAAGATTCTGTATAGAAGAGCCGCCATATGCCATTTGTCTTTCACTATTTTATTTCACTTAGTATAATGCCCTCCAGGTTCATCCATGTTGTTGCAAATGACAAGATTTCATTCTTTTTTTATGGCTAAATTATATACATGTCTCACAATATCTTTATCCATTCATCCATTGTTCAGCGCTTAGGTTGTTTCCTTATCTTGGTTATTGTCACTGGTGCTGCAATGAAGGTAGGGTGTATATATCTTTTCAAATTAGTGTTTTAATTTTCTTTGGATAAATATTCAGAAATGGAATTGCTGGATCACATAGCAGTTATATATATATATATTTTTTTTAATTTTTTGAGGAGCCTACATATTGTTTTCCATAGTGGTTGTACCAATTTAAAATTCCCACCAACGATTATCAAAGGTTCCCTTTTCTCTAAATCTTTGCCAACATTTGTTATTGTCTTTTTGATAATAATCATTTTAACAGGTGTGGTTTGATATCTTATTGTGGTATTGATTTGCATTTCCCTAATGATTAATGATGCTGAACATCTTTCATATATCTATTGCCCATCTGTATGTCTTCTTTGGAAAAAATATCTATTCATTATTTCTGCCCATTTTTTAGTTGAATTATTAGTTCTTTTGCTATTGAGTTATATGAGTTCTTTATATAATTTGGATATTTGGCCCTTATCAGATACATGATTTGTGATTATTTTCTCCCATTCTGCCTTTTAATTTTGTTGATGGTCTTATTTGCTGTGCAGAAGCTTTTTGCTTTGATGTAGTCCCATTTGTTTATTTTTGCTCTTGTTGCTTTTGCTTTTGGTGTGTCAGATTCAAAAAATCATCACGAATATCTATGTCAAAGAGCTTACACATATGTTTTCTTCTAGAAATTTTATAGTTTCAAGTCTTACCTTCAAGTCTTTAATCCATTTCAAGTTGAATTTTACATTTGGTGTAAGATAGTGGTCCAATTTTACACTGACTGACCAATTTTCCCAATACCATTTATTGAAGAGACTGCCCTTTCTCCATTGTACTTTCTCAGCTCTTTTGTCGTAAATTAATTCACCATATATGTGTGTGGGGTTTCTTGGTGGCTCTCTACTCTGTTCCACTGATCTATATGTCTGGTTCTTTTTTTTAAGATTTTAAAGATTCATTCGTTTATTTGAGAGAGAGAGAAAGAGAGAGAGAGCAAGGGAGCTATCAGGGAGAAAAGCAGAGGAACAGGGACAAGCAGACTCCATGCTGAATGGGGAGCCCAATGCAGAGTTCAATGTCATGACCCTGAGATCATGACCTGAGATAAAGTCAAGAGTTGGACATTTAACTGACAGCCACCCAGACACTCCTATGGGTCTGTTTTTGATGTCACTACCATACTGTTTTAATTACTATAGATTTGTAATTTAGTTTGAAGTCAGTAAATCTGCTGCCTCCAGCTTTATTCTTGTTTCTCAAGACTGCTTCGGCTATTTGGGGTCTTTTGTGATCCCATAAAAATTTCAGGAACGTTTGTTTTATCTTATGAAAATACCATTTAAATTTTGATGGGAATTGCACTGAATCTGTAAATTGCATTGGGTAGTATGTACATTTTTAACAATATTAAGCCTTCCAATCCATGAGCACATAGTATCTTTCACTTATTTGTATCTTCTTCAGTTTTTTTCATTAATATCTTCCAGTTTTTAATATACAGGCCACTCATCTCCTTGGTTAAATTTATTCCTAGGTATTATATTCTTCTTTACACAATTTTAAATAGGATTGCTTTCTTAATTTCTCTTTCTGGTAGTTCATTATTAGTGTATAGAAACACAACAGATTTTTGTGTATTGTTTTTTTATCCTGCATGTTTACTGAATTCGTTTATTGTCCTAACAGGTTTTTTATATATAATCTATGGTTTTCTATATATAATATTGTGTTATCTACAAATAGTGACCATTTTAATTCTTCCTTTCCAATGTGGATGGCTTTAATTTATTTCCCTTTCAATTACTCTGGCTAGGATTGCCCATATCATGTTGAATGAAAGTGGAAAGAATGGACATTCTTGTCTTGTTCCTAATATTGAGGAAAAGCTTTCAGCTTGTGGGCTTGCCAAATATGGCCTTTGATATGCTGAGGTACATTCCCTCTATACCCACTTTGTAAATAGTTTTTATCATCAATGGATGCTGAATCCTGTCGAATCCTTTTTTGGATCTATATAGGTAATCATATTATTTTAATCTTTCATTTTGAAGATAAAGAACCATTTTTTTAATCCCTAGGACAAATCCCATTTGATCATTGTATATGATCCTTTTAATGTATTATTAAATTTTGTTTGACAATATTTTGTTGGCGATATTTGTATCTGTGTTCACCAAGAGTATTGGTCTATGATTCTCTTTCTTTGTGACATCTTGTCTGGTTTTGGTATTGAGGTAATCCTGGCCTTTAAAATGTGTTTGGAAGAAACCACTTCTATATTTTGGAAGAATTTGAGAATATTTGGTATTAATTCTTCTTTGAATATTTGGTTGAATTCACTAGTGAAGCCATCTGACCTGGACTTTTGTTTCTTGGGATATTTTTGATTACTGAGTCAATCTCCTTTCCAGCAATTGATCTTTTTGGATTTTCTATGTTACTGTGATTTAGTTTTGGGAGGTTATATGTTTTTGGAGTTTATCAATTTCTTCTAGGTTGTCCAATTTGTTGGTGTATAATTTTTCATAGTAGTCTCCTATGACCCTTTGTATTTCTGTTGTATCAATTTTCACTTATTTTTCACTTCTGATTTTATTTCTTTGAATCTTCTTCTTTTCGTCCTTGGTGAGTCTAGCTGAAGTTTGCCAATTTTATCTGTTAAAAGATCAAGCTCTTAGTTTCACTGATTTTTCCTTTTTGTCTTTTTGTCTTATTCCATTTATTTCTGATCCAATCTTTTTACTTCCTTCCTTCTACTCACTCTGGGTTTCATTTGTTGTTATTTTTCTTGTTCCTTGAGGTGTACAGTTGTGTTGTTTAGCTGAAACTTTTTATGATTCTTGAGGTAGGCATTTATCACTATGAACTTCCTTCTTAAAAAACATTTGTTGTCAAATAAATTTTAGCATGTTATATTTCCATTTTCATTTGCCTCAAAATCTTTTTGGATTTCTCTTTCATTTTTTCTTTTACCATTAGTTGTTTACTAGTGTGTTATTTAGTCTCCACATATTTGTAGATTTTTCAGTTGTCTTTGTGTCATTAATTTCTTGTTTCGTATTATTGTGGTCAGGAAAGATGCTTGATATGATTTTAACCCTCTTACATTTATTAAGATTTGTTTTGTGGACTAACATATGATCATGCTAATTCTGTTGACTTTGGTTGGAATGTACTGTAAATATCTGCTAAGTTGTTTATTACTATTATTATTATTATTATTATTATTTTAAATAAGTACATAGCCCAGCATGGAGCCCAACATGGGGACTTGAACTCAAGTTCAAGTTGAGCCATCCACATGCCCCTGCTAAGTATATTCTAACATGTCATTTAATGCTGATGTTTCCTTATTGATTTTCTGTCTAAATGATCTATCCACTGTTATAAGTTATTCTTCTTTGATATGAAAAATGGAGTTTTATGACTTGTATTGAAAAAAAGGAATTGAAAACTATGAGCATACCAAATTAAACTGAAAAGCACAGATAATGCTTCAGGGGATATAGTGAGAATATTACTAATTGCTAGGTCAAATTTACAAAGAATGGGGAAACAGGAATAAGGCAAGAAGACAAAATATTCATTTGGAACAATTAAAAGATCAGTGGTGACATAATTATAAGACAGAAAACTAATGTTCTAACCAAAGCATGCTTTCTCCTCCAATTAATAATAATTCAGTGTGCTGTACTATATAAAATAGTTTTATAATGTCAGTTTCAGTTCTTTTGTGAAACCACAGTGAAAGACAGACCAAAGAGATGAATGATTTGCAACAAAGGCAATGCAGGGACAGCAAGAACCATTAATAGAAACACACTAAAAATTCCAATACCATAAATCTCCTTTAAAAATTATGGTTCATCATTCTTCTATTTGTTCTTAAAATAGTCGCAAGCTTATTTCTATGACTTATATTGAAATTAACAAAGTATGCCATTGGGTAATAGGCCACCTAGAGTAATATCTTCCCAAACTCTTAAGAGCCATGAAGAAGGAGATGGAAGAAAATAAATTATCCTATAAGCCATAGAGATTGTTAAGATATTGGAAGGTTAAGAAATAGGAAATGTAATAACTCCTAACAACAGAAAGGAGGAAGGCTGAAGACATTCATTTTTAGTACTTGGATTTAGAGTCACCCAATATTGTTGAGAGGACTGTATGCCACAGTCATTCTGCTATGCACTTTCACAATGACTGTCTATTTAACTTCAAATATTATCCTGTCAGATAGGAAGTATTACTCTGATTTTACAGAATAAGGAAAAAAAAAGATATTAAGCAATCTGCCCAAATCCACCAAACTGTTAAGTGACAGAGGATGCATGATAGTCATTCCCCCTGCAGGGTGAGTGCTGGATGACAAAAGCAGAGGAGAAAGTATGAGTGGTGCCCACATTCCAAGCTGTATCACCACCCCACCAATCTGTAATAAATATTTGCCACATTATACCCCATCAACTTCTAGTTAAAATGTGTCTATTTTTCAGTGTATTAACATATTGATCACTATAACATAGAATATGCATGCAGAAGGATTAAATTATTCCTGAGTAATTCCCATAAGCTCTCAGAGTTATTTATCCATCCTATGACCTTAACATTCACATTTGAGGATCACTTTCCACCAGGATAAAAAAGAAACCAAACTTTATCAAGAATAAGATAATGAGTATGAGGAAAGTTGTTATTAGAATGTATTTTTAAAAGCCATGATATAGACTTCAATTTGATAGATTAATGGCACATTAAAGGGTTGACAATGGTTAAAGAGAAAAACAAGCTCTTGTTTACATAATATTTCATTAATACCTGGAGATACAGAGATCAATGTAATAATTAATGACACAGTTGGGATCCCTTACACCTCACTAATCATTAACAGGATATAAAAGCACCAATGTATTTGAGAAATTCAGCCAAACTTTACTGTAGAAGGAAAGGAAAAAATACACTGGAAGTGATTTTATTTAGATAATGTATAAAAACTATTTCCATCAGGCAGTAATGACAGAAATCTATGGAAATTTCCTACCAACTAAATAGTACAGAGTGATGATGAAAAAAAAATTTATATTTTTCCCTTTATTTTCTATATCATTTTCACATTCCCCCTCTAATGTCCTAATTAGACAGTTACTTAAGCCATATAGGTCATATATCCTAAACCTAAATCCTAAAATCCTAGGGAAAGAGTTTTTACTATCACCATATCTACTGTGAAATCATACTAATACAAAAATATGAACTTTGATGTTTTTTAATTCCATGGAATAATCTGGTGAATTAGTTGATGTCAAAAGTAAGTTATTTAACTATGTAGTATTCAAAATAAAATAAAAATATACTAATAAAGCTACATTTTAAATTATGACCAGGAAGTAATTTCCACTTTGATTTAATGTCATAATTACTATTTTATTACTGTAATAATTAAGAAATAAAAGTATAACTGTTATAATATATCCATATCAGAATTCAGTTAAGTAAACCATTGGAAAAATCAAATTCTCACAGAATTTCAGAGACACCATACTGTCAAAAACTAATTCAACCTTGGGGTACCTGGGTGGCGCAGTCTGTGAAGTTTCTGACTCTTGGCTTTGCCTCAGGTCATTATCTCAGAGTCCTGAGATGGAGCCCCATGTTGGGCTCTGCACTCAGTGTGGAGTCAGCTTGGGTTTCTTTTTCTCTCTCACTCTGCTCCTCCCCCCTGCTTTCTCTCTCTCTCTCTCTCTCAAATAAATAAATAAATCTTAAATTCAGTCTTGAAGACAAAAAAAAATGTTGTAAGGGAAGGCTGGATTATTGAAGCATGTTGCCATTTATTTCTTCAATGCTAAGGATCAAAGAGGGAATTGTCTTATGCTCCTCTACTTCACGGAAATAAAACTTTAGTTTATAGTGAATAAACTGTGTAGGAAATCAGTTGAATGAGTTTTGTTAAGATACTATTGGGTACAAGGTGCTTTGCTAAGTGGTCCAGTAACAAAGATGAATAATAGCTGTATTAGTTTGTTGGGGCGGCCATAACACAGTACCTGAGACTGGTGTGGCTTAAACAACAAAACTTTATTTTCCCACAGTTCTGGAAGCTAGAAGCTTCAGACCAAAGGGTTTGTTGATAGTGTTTATTTCCTCTGAAGCCTCTCTCCATGGCTTGCAGATAGCTGGCTTCTCTCTGTGTCTTCACATGTTCTCCCTCTATACATGTCTTGTGTACTACTTTCCTTTTTTAATAACGAAACCATTCACATTAAGATTAGGGCTCATTCTAATGACCTTATTTGAACTTACTTACTTCTTTAATGATCCTATTTCCATATGCAGTCACATTCTGAAGTACTGAGCGTTATGGTTTCAACATACAAACTTGGGAGGACACAGTTCACCCAATAACAATAGCCCTCCAGGACGTCCAAATAATAGAGAACAAGAATACATAAAAGTAACTACAATATAAGGCAGAAAGTGATAAAAGGTTTAGTACAAATCCAAGATTATGAAAAAGCATAGAAAGGTTTAAAGGAGAAAGAAAGGTTTAAAGGATAAAGTGGTGTTCCGAGGATAGGATTTAAGCAGATTGAGATGAATATGGTGAAAAGGGCAGAAAAAGGCATAACTGGAGCAAACACTGTGTTGGACTAATTTATCTTTCAATAATCAAACCTTACTCTGATTGACATGGCATATTATATATTTAAGATGATAAAGGTCATTTGGTTGCTGATAGCACGTCAGCAATACAAAATCTTATTTTCTTCAGTTTTCCATGTAAAATACATCACAGGCCAAGAACAAGATAAATTACACAATTCTCCATCATCTTCTAACAATTTGCACTTGTGGGCATTTTTAAAAGAAATAGAATAGGGAGGGAATTAGAATCATACCAATAGTAAACCAGAAGATATGGATAATAAAAGTCCGAGAGCGACCATGTTATCCTTGTAGGAAATATATTTATCAAAAAACTGTGCCCATAGATTTTTGTTCTGAGGGTCAGTTCCCAAATTTATGTGATACAACAGTATTTTAAATTCTTGCCTGTAATAAACTGTCATTTTCTGAATTTTTTAAAAAAGGTAGATTTGTGATATTTTATTACCAGTGAGTGTGACCTACACTTAGCTGCCCAACACATTATTCTTAGTCCTGTTTGCTAAATAAGTCATATTTCTGACAACAACATCTTCTCAATTTTAATTGATTTTATTTAAAAAGTACAAGAGAATAGTAAGGAATCTACGCAAAATACGCTTTTGTATTTTCAGAGGGGAAAAATACTGAACTTTCAGTGCAATCACAGTAAATGTGTGCTTCCTTATAACTTCTTACATATGTCACTGGCAGATAAACTGAATTTTTACTTACTACTTAAAATTCTGACAACTCAATAGCACTCAGCCAGACGACATTTAAAATGTGGCAAAAACAAGGTTTTTATTTTGTTCAGAAATATTTTTCCAAAAGCACCTTAAAGTTTTCTCCTCTACTGTCAAGACGATCATTCAGGTACATGTCATAAAATGTTTGAAATACATACATAGCCTACATTTCATACCACTTGTTAGTGCCTAATTAAGCAGAAAGAAATTAATGAATTATGAAATCAAAATTAAAACACGATGTTTTACATTAAGAAATAAAGATCTTGGAACATACACCTTTAGCACTGTGGTAAATGAGCTTAATCTTTTACATTGGTGAAAGGTGCACAATGATCATTCTGTGCAATTACGCAGCTAGGCAAAGCCTTGATTTGGAAACAGCATTATTATACCAACAAGAAAATCACTTTGCATAGCTATGCTTAATTTTTGCAGTTGCCTGGAATAGTTATGCTACATATACATTCTGGCTTTGCCCTAAAGCCTGCGTTAGGAGGTTCTGAAATGTAAAAAGTAAATCTACCCTCAATTACTTGAAGGTTACTCCTGTAGAAATCAAATGAGAGCTTATTAAGTAAAAAAAATTTAATTAAACAAATGTTTATTAAGTATCTGCAGTACACCCAATGTTGTGTAAAGCTCTGCAGTGAAGTGAAACCCAAAAATCAACACACATCCACTGTGTTTGGTTGCTTCTTGTTCTTTGACTTCATCTTTACTAATCTGACGTTTTGAGTGTTTTTTAATTGTTTTGGATATTTTTCATATTTAATCTCTCCTCCAGAATCTCATTAACTTCTGATAAAAAAGAAAAGACTCATTTTCCCACTCAAACCATATTTAGTCTAGCTCAAAGGAATATTTGTTTAGCTTTATCATGACCTCCAAAATTGTTCAGCTGTGTCCTCATGGGCAACCAATGACTTAGAGAAGAAGAGACTTGAGCTTTTGTTAATTATTTGACTCAAAAGCTGAATGAAAAACAAATCAAAAGGTAGACTTAAGAGTTAGGTATATCTTTCTCTCTGATTCAAGAAAGTTCAAGATAGAAAAACCCGGAATTATGGTTTAAACATGACCTCCATATTTTGACAAAAACATTAAAAAATGGGCAAAAACTAACTTGAGAGGAAAACTAATTTTTAATAAGGGATAATAGGCTGCTCTGAAAAAGAGGTGCTTTTACATACCCTTTATATTAGAGAGTAGTTAAAAGTAACATCATTCCTATTTATAGTCATAGAGAATTTGAGCAATTCAGGAGTTCTTTGTGACAGGCCCCTGTATATTAAACATGATTATCCTAGCAAAATTCTTTCTAGGTGGAAGAATAAATGAGGATCTATCTATAAAACTCTTAGAGTTCCTGAGATAAATGTTTCCATACATATTAATAGTAGCATTTCTTAAAAGAAAAAAAATTAAAAATGTCATGCACCAAAGTAAATACACATATGCTATAAAAGAGCTATTAGAACCATATAAATATTGATGTAGAAAAATTATGATTCATTTATTTATATTGTGACAGTGTAACTATATATCATGCATTAATAAAGTACTTTTAATGTAGACACCACATATTTTTTTGGCTAAATATGCTAGAACAGATCTATATAGAACTGATCTATAATTTAGAGTAAGTCTCCTTTGTTCCTTAGCTGGTTTTTATACTTTAAATATGTTACCTGAAAATGTACTGATCATAAACAACTTACACAGTTTTAAATAACTAGAGGTGATAACCCAGTTCACAAAAGAAAGAGTAAAGTTACAAGACTGCATATCTCTGTTTTCATGAAATTTCACATGTAATTAGGTGAAGAGGATTTATAAACAATTTATTATGGAAACATAAAGTACATAAATCATGATCAAAATGGTGAATGCAAACTTGCAAGAAGATATTAAATGATGCCATGGGCATCTGCCTTTGGCTCAGGTCAAAGGGTCCTGGGATCAAGTCTCACATCAGGCTCCCTGCTCAGCGGGGAGCCTGCTTTTCCCTCTGCCTACAGCTCACCCTGCTTGTGCTTGCTCTCTTTCTCTGACAAATAAATAAATAAAATCTTTTTAAATTTTTCAAAAAATAGTATCATGGGAATTTAAATGTCACTATAATATATTGAATTATTGAGATACACAAAAAAGCACATTTTTCATTCCTCCCATGACTTATTTCCACCTATACTATTAGAACTTTATAAAAAACAAACAAACTAAAACACTGCATTTCACCTACATCTGAAATGTCCTAAAATAAACTATACTGAAAAGGCTATGGAGAGTTGCATGGCAGCTAGTGTGAATGGCACTGGATATTTTAAAATCAGCATATTACAATGAAGTGTTAGATTTTTGGCAGTTTCAAGTATATCCTTTTTTGGTTTAGATTTTTAATAGTCAAATTCTAAAATTATCATTTAACAGATACTTGTGTTATGAAAACCTGAAATTTCAAAGCAGCTGATTCCCTACAAGGAAATCGATGGTGTAGAAAGAAAATAAACACATAAAAAATTATAAATGGATTTAAATGATTAAGTCATCTGTAAATTCTTGCTAATTATACATTTTAAAATTATTATGGAAAACCAGATTGAAAATTGATTGCTTTACAACCATAATTATTACAGAGATGAATAAAATAACATTACACTAAACATGGATTTTGCTTTGACCCTTCTTTGAATTAAATTCTGTAGATCCCTATAGTGAGCTATTAAAATGCCAATATATGAAAGAATAATCAAAATCAAGTAAAAGTTTTAAAGTGAGGAGGCTTCAAAGACTGGCTGTCACCAATTCCTTTGCTGATAGAAAGACAGCCCTGGTGTTTCCCAACAGAAACTATTTTACCATGTTATAATTGGCATCTGAGGGATTCTTTCCTCCATTAGAGTATAGATCCCTTACAAATAATTCCAGTGGGTCTTATTCACCACTGTATCGCTAAGGTAAATAGAAATTGTCAATAAATTTTTGTTGACTGATGCAATAAATGATTAACTTGTCAATACCAAAGTTTGTGTTGGGTGCTTGCTTCAAAGACATTCATTTCTTCATTTTTACTATCACAATTGCCATAAAGATAGTAGCATAAAAATGTCACTTAAATAATGCCGTCAAGCCGCTATTAGATACTTTTCAGCTTTAGATTTGAGTTTTCATATACCCAAAGAAGATTCTATTCCCTAAAACAGGTTCTGATTATTTTGATGCTTTAGCTCTAATCCAACCGAAGGAAAATGTCTATCATGCAGACCTGATTATCAAGAGGCAAGAGCTTTCATCAAAGCTCCTTAGTAAAGGGTAATTATAAAATCCTAGGAAAGGGTATACAAGGGTCTTGAATCTTACATGTAATAATAAGTATGACAAAAGTTAAGGTTTGGTTGAAGCTTCATGATTAGATTACATTGTTTATTATTCTATACACTCTAGTCTTTTAGGAATGCTTGAAATATTTCATAATTTTTTAAAAATCTAGCCATTATTTTGATACTCTCACCCACAAAACAAGGGTAAAAAGTGATATAAGATTTCACAAAATATCATTCCATCAGAATCTGACCCTGAGTGATAAAGGTTTAGGCTTGCCTTCACAAAACATTTTCTTAAATTATATTACTGAGATTCACAATCAAGTTCAAGAATACTGGATGATCTCCATTTTTTGGTGCGTTACAGGTGCTGACTGGGTCACCTGGGAAGATATTTGGGTTACCCCAGGCACACAATCAACCACGTTGCCTGTCTTAGCACCTTGACATTTACTTCTCCTATAACTCCTTTATTATAAAAGTTCAAGAAAAGGAGAAATCATAATAAAATACAGAAACTAAGCTATGTGCTTCAATAATAATGGACACTATTTTTTCATGAGATTTTGTTCTGATATTACTTTTAAAGAATAAAATATTACAGTCTAAGCCCCACATGTACTCTTTCTCAGTCCTTTCCAACCCCTTCTTCTCCAGAGTAAATCACTTTTTTGCATTTGCTATCTGTGGCATTTATGGCACCCTACTGTTCCCATTGCTCTAAAACTTGTTAATTTACTCAATACTGCTTTTAAAAATCTGTTCCATTAACATAGGAAATAAGTTTATTTTAACTACTGTGTTTGCTGCTATTTATTCATTCTCCTACTGATGGGCATTTATATTATTTCAAACTTCCACTATTAAAAAAAATCCATAATGATCATATACTTGTACAAATTTTTTATGAATATGTGCACAAGTTTCATATATGTATGAATATATTCATATATATATGAATATATATATATATATATATATTTGTGGCAAAATAGTCAGGTACTACATAGTGCTTCCCAGAAGCAGTGTGTAAGAGTTCTCTTTTTACTATATCTCATCAATATTTGTCATTAAATCATATACATTTTTTAATGTCTTGACATGTGACAGCTATACAACATAGTTTGCAAGATAATTCTTAAGTTACTTTGATTAACTATAATGTACTAACTTTTGGGATAGTTTAACAAAGTAGCACCTTTAAGGAAGTTTATCTTTATCATTCCTGTTTTAACTTTTAGCAACGGCCTGCCAGTGATGCTAGTAATAATGTCTATCTTTTACTGGGCCACTTACTATATTCTAATCACTCTTCAAAGCATTTTAAATATATTATTTTATTCAATCCTTCCAACCATGTGAAAATGTGAGTTCTAAGATTGTAGGGAGTTTTGTCTGTTATATTGATAGTTCTATCTCCAGGATTTAAAACAATCTCATCACCTAGTAGATGCTCAGTACATATTTGTTATATATTATATATTATATAATATTATATATTATATATTATATATATTTTATTATAATATATATATTATATATTATATATATTATATATAATATATAATATATATTATATATAATATATTATATAATATAATATTATATATATTATATAAAATATTTTTTTATTTTAGCCAATGTATCCTGATCTAACAAAATAATACAGCGTAGGTAGTTTATAAACAACCGAAATTTATTTCTCACTGTAGTAGAGACTGGGAGGTCCAAGATCAAGGTACCAGCAAGGTTGGATCCTGGTAAGAACCCTCTTCCTGGTTCACATCCAGTGACTTCTCCCTACATTCTCACATAGTGGAAGGGACAAGGGATCTCTGTAGGGTCTCCTTCATAAAAACATTAATCCCCTTCACGAGAGCTTCACCCTCCTGACCTAAGTACCACCCAAAAGCCCTGCCTTCTAATACTTTCACATAGAACACGAGGGTTTCAACATAGGAATTTGGGAGGACACAAATGTTCAAACCATGGCAAAATAATATAATTATTAACATTTCAGAGAAGGGCATTTGGTGAGTAGAAATTATTTCTCAAATATCATAGATTTGGTGGGAAATGACAAAATCATCAGTCTTAAGTGCACGTAACCCCCTCCAAACTCTTCTTTTCTTGTGCTTCCCATGGATTCTAGGAATATAGTCCATTGTCTTGATGTGTCATCTGTAAGATTTCCTTTAGTGGTGAAATATTAGTATAAATAATATGTGCTTTGTTAGAATGTAATCCTTAGCTGTATTCCTCAAATATATATAAACAGTTCAGAGCACAAGCTCTGGAGCCACTCTGTAAGCAGAGGTTTTTATTGCTTTGTTATGATTCTCCAGAATGCTGTTCAAGTCCTTAAAACTATGCCAACACAAACTCGCAAGCTCAAATATATCACTTCCTACTTTCAGATCTTGTATCTAGCAGGAGGCATGCTTTATCCATTTCTCCCACCTTTGGAGAAAATGTAGGTAAGGAGCATCCTGCTTTTCCTATTTAAAACCTCTTCATCTCTAGTTGGAGACTTCAGTCTTTCAGAATGCTCAGGAACACATTTTAGAATTACAAGTTGGTGGGGGAGTATTATATGGCAAGGAGAAACTTTTCTTCTCATCCCTCACCTAATGTATAAAATTTCCCACAGAATTAACCATATTAAGGATTTTTATTTATCCAAATTACATTTACTAAATGTGTGTGCTTACAGTTGAGACACTGCCCAGAAATAACTAAATACAAATGGAATTCTGACAATCACTTTGATGCTGTTTTTGTTGAAACTTTCTGAAATTTGTTGCCTATTACAAATAATATGGTAACTAATAGTGCACATACATTCACTGAGGCAATATTTTAAAAAATTCTTTATTAAAGGTCTATTTTTGTCATTTGTAGCCTGTATAAATACATAGCTAGGGCATCTTCAGAATTTAGGAAATATTTATTACCTTTATAAATGTGTCTAAGATCCAAGCCCTTAGTGTTATTTATTTCATTGGTAAGATTATTGATGATAACTCCAGCTCTACCTTAAAGCTCTGATAAAAATTCTCAAATCTGATTTTGACAAGTTCAAAAGAGGACTTCTAATTATGGCTTTTCTAAAAATTGAATTCATAATATTCAAACAATAGTACTGCAGGAAATCCATTGTTCATTCAAACGAGAGCATCTTGAGTGAACTTGCCTGTGAGTACATGGAATGATGCATGATAAATTCCAGTTCGCATGCCCTAACTATTCTTTAGTCATGTATATAGGCAGTTATTCAAAACCTAATGATTAATAGAGCAATACTGGATTCCTTTGGGAGAGCCTATTCCATCATTTTTGAAAGTATGCCTTCTCCCTGTCTTTCCATGACTTACGTAAAGCTGTATAATTTCCCCCACAGTGTCCACAGCGATCACTGAGGCATATAGCATCATGTGAAAATGTAATCACAAAGGACCCAGAGATAAAAATCTTACAGCCCCAACATTGTCTCTTGATTTTAACCAATGCAATAGAACATCCTGGCTGCAGGTCGTCACTGGATTATCCAGATGAAGAAGAAAGTTTTTCCTTGGCAAACGGGCACCCGAGTTACTCAGACTGAGCTACGTTTAAGTCATTAAATTGGCTCTCACCTCACCTTTCTATCATTACAGCTTGGATGTGTCAGTCTTAAATGTTTTAATTTCTTGGAAGTGAGGTGGAGAAAACAAGGGAACATCTGCTTTATATTGTGTTTACTTTATTTTCACTTCTAAGAACAATTAAATCATTATTTAGCTCTATACTACCTAATTCTGTAAAAGTGGTTTCCAGAGTTAGTGTTCTGAAAAACTGATGTAGTCTGTGACACTACTAGTTAATATTTTACATGACCTACATCTTCCTCAAATGTTTAGGGTTTTATATAATATCACCTATTGTCTTCATCAGCCCAGTACCAAACCAGATGTACTCTCTGTTCCTCTAATGCTGGTCAACTTGCCCTTCCTCAAAGCTACCATGTACTTTCACACTCCCTTCTCTTTTTCTGGAATGCCATTCCAATTTCTTCAAGATTAAATTAAAAAATTCAGTTCAAACGCCATATACTTAAAAATGATTCCCTCAGTACTCTGACATTTCAGCAGGATTAACTGCATAGTATCTTGTTAATGTGACTGTTAAAATCCTTTGGAATCTAATTTGTATATACTAGATTGTGTGTTCACAAAAACGTTGTGTCTTCCTTCTTTCCATCTTTCTCCCCTTCCCAACTTATGTCTTGCACATAATTGATATTCAATATATTTTTATCAAAATCCATTTTTGCAGAATATGATTTCAAATCCCAATTTTAAAAGAACATTTTTTTTGGAACACATCATGTCTTGATCCCTCTAATCAACTAAAATTTCAAATAGGTATATATTGAAAAGATACATGTAAGTGAATGTATCATAATAGATTGGTTATCATTATATTATATAACTTATCTTTGCATAGATATGTACTATATTGGTCATTCTTTATTCTCAGCACCTATTCCATAACCATTATATTGAATATTAATAGTGCTCAGTTTATGTGCAATTGATTTAACACTTTGATCTTGCTAATATTATGTGTTTATTTTATATTAATTTTGAAAGAGAAATGTAAGTCTATTTCTTTTCATTTTTCTTTGTCAAATGATTCAGATAAAACTTTTTAGAAGCAAAGATCAAGTTTACCACAATGTCATGAATGGAGGCTTTTGTTAGTACATTTTTGAGAATAGCATCAGAGTTATCTTTGTGTGACTAAGTCAAGGTCACAGAACATTGTGATGATTAATGCTTAAAGTTATTTTTCATAATTTAGAGGTTTCTTAAACTATTTCTCCCAAAGATGAACACATTTATTCAAAGCAGAAGCCATATACCTCCTCAAATTAATCTTGCACAGAATTAAAAAGGGGAATAAATACATTTATTCATTCAGCCAATAACTATTGAAAGCCTTCAAGCCAAGCTCTTGAAGCAGGAGTTTCAACTAGAAAATTATACGGTAATTCAGGTAAGAGAGAGATGCTTGAACTGAGAGGTGAGAACAGTGGATATAGAGAAAAGTGGATGTATTAGAAATTCAGAACATGGAGTAAAAGAGATCTCTAAGCATCCTTCAATACCATACTTCACTGAAAGTCACTATGATATTATCTCTAAAATGAGAAAACCTTTTACAATAAGGGAACAATCGAACTAATTCTAATCAATAAGTGGTCAATCTTTCTTTTAGAAAATTCCAAACCATTGTCAGTGGCTCACTCCATTCCTCATGTGGTCACTTCCCTCCAACAAGCCCCATCATCACAGCTTTCTTGCAAGTTATCTCTTCTGCTAACTTTTAACGCCTTTTTTTAACCTCAAGTACATTTTGTAGGGTTTAGCACTTCACATTATGCAATATTTAAGGAATGAATGAATAAATGAAAGAAAGTTCATATATTCACAAACTTTCACATTTACTCAGTTCTTTGGATTTGTTGAATAGTTCATATGGTCCAAGTCAGTTCCTCTTCTAACAAAGTTTACTTCTTTTGAACTTAGTTCCTTGGGTTATAATTCACTATGAGTCAATTAATTCAATGATTCAAAAAATTGAGGCAAGTGTTAATGTTTTCTCTCCCAAATTTGCATCTTAAGTGGAGACCTTAAACTTTTTATTTTCCCATGTATATAACTAATATTGGGGATTTCGGGCATGTTGTCAGGCTGGAAAGACAGAGCTTCACAAATCTCATCACATAGGAACATTTTCTGTCTATATGAAAGACAGACTTTGATGTGGTCAAAGAATCTTTCAGTCCAGCAACTTTCTGACAAGTGTTCTGTTACACGTATTTTCAGAGAGGGATTAAAAAAAAAAAAACCCACACAAACAAAAACCAAGAACAGTGAATGCTGTGGGCATAAGTCCTACAGTCAATGATGAGACAAAAAGTTGGAGACCTATGCACTGAAAAATTTTTTTCTAATTACCTGCAAGATGATACTGGAATTATTACATAAATAACATTAAACTGAAAAGAGCCTCTTTTGGACAACTGAATGTCAGAGAATGTAGTCTTCCAAACATTCCTTTGATTTTAAAGGTGGGTCTTGGTTCACTGTTTCATTTTATCTTTACACTTAAAAATTTTAAATAACAGTACATTGATGAAGTGGCTATATTTCCTATGGTTTTCAAAAAAAAAAATTGATTATACTTATGTTCAGAGTTTTCTACGCATACGATGAAACAAAATAATGCAGAAATGCCTTCTAAAAATTGGTATTTTCACTTCTGTATATCATGAGAAGTTTGGTGATTATATAAACATACAGTTTAAAAATCATCAATGATATTTCTATACTGGGGAAAGCAATAGTTAAATAAAAGACATTTGGTATTACTTCAAGACCTATTCATCAATATTAGATGATCTAATCACTCTAAAACATTATTATGATGGAAAAATTTTACCAGTGCGATCCCTACCTTTGTTAATGACAATAAAATAATCGCTTAAAGTCCAAGAATCCTTTCTCACTGATTTTAGGTCTTAAGTTTTGCTTATATTTTAATGTGGAGAGCTGATGTTCTGAGAATCCCCAAATTTTCACAACTGACTCAGAAGAAAAGTGGGAATCTTTTCAGGATTTCTATTATTCATTCTTATAAAAGGAAACAAAAATAAATAAATAAATAAGAGAGTGAAATAAGTATTATTGTCAAGTACTGAAAGAAAGCCAAAGAAAAAGATGAAATTGTTTTATAAAAATTATGAAACATAATATTCTCTAGGTAATTCACCAACACGAACTGAGTTGTCAGTTTTTCTACCTGACAGAGGAACCAGCAGTCTGTGAGTACAAACAGGATCTCTGAACGATCATTATAAAGTATCATCAGAGAAGCTGTTCATTGCTAATCACATCAGCAACTTTTTCTAAGACAATCTGGACCCACCCTCCCAAAAAAAAAAAGCTACCAGATTGTGAGAGCCTCCATCACAGCTCTTTGAAGCATGATTAGCTATCTGAAACAAAGTAACTATCCACTGGTGGCCTGTGATCTTGAACTTACAACTTCTAGCCTAGTACTAAAAAAGATGTATATATAAAGCCAGCTAGAAGATTCTGAGAAAAGATATCATTATTTGGGGGAATACATGTTGACAGTTATGATATCCTAAGAATCCAATAGGACTCATGCTTAACTAATACAAGATAAGTTTGTGAAAGTGCAGAAAAGTGAGAAAGGATTGCCTGAGGTAAACATCTTTTGTCGCTAGTCAAGAGCAATTTTCCATTCTTTTCTGCTCATAAAACCTCTGATTTTGTTTGCATTGAAAGTAATTAGTCAGAAAGGTTGAATTATGACTAGTCTAAGCCCAGTAGTCTGCTAGATCTGTTATACCAACTCACAAGAGTTGTTTTTTATGCATCTCTTCAGTGACATCACATTAAATAGCTTAAAACATGCCAAAGTGACAGTATTCATAAATACTACAAAGGAAGTGCTACAAATTAGAACTACCATTTATTCTGGCCTCCAGTCAATTTTTAGCCATTTATCACCATTCTAAGCTTATCATGGAAATCCCATTTCCTTTTGCCAGCAGTTGGTTCAAGTGTAGGTATAGGAATAAGTTTTGAGCTAAGAGGCATAAGAGAAATCAGATGGAGGTCACCCGGGAAAGATTTCCTCCTGATAACTTGAAGCCAACAAGCTACCTTGTTTTCTGCTTTAGGTGGTATTATACAATGCTTTGAGATGTAAGCTCTGAGATGTAACCATGAGGGAAGGTCAAGAGAATCCAGAGATGTCTACACAGATCATTAATAACCTTAGACTGCTATTAGCTAGCACATCCAAAGAACAGGAAAGTAGGAAAAATTCACCCTGGGTCTAGAAAATAATGGAGTGCGATATCTATGGAGAATTTTAAAGCAATACTGAAGCACATTAAATATTAATCCACTTTTTAATTATTACCCTGTACTGACAATTCTAAACAATGTTAGTGATAAAATACTATTCCTCACATATCTTGACTATTCCTATCCAAGTCCTTTGGCATGCTTGGGGAGTAAGTCTAGATGGGAACTTCCATATGAGTTTTCTGTTATGTATAGGCAAAACGTGCTGAAGTGTTAAAGCTGTTCACAAAAAAGTAGCAGACTATGAAGGTTGGGAGGTCAGGTTAATCCAGGATGGAAAAGAAAAAGCATGAGCTCCTGCTCTAAGGACCTGCTGGACTTACTCAGATCTCAGGCCTCCTATAGCTCTAATCATGCAAGGGCAGACCAATTATAGTTCTTGCTCTTAGGTGTTCAGGAGCCTCTCCCTATTGTGTCATTAGTGTACCTATAATAAACTGCCTTTACAGAGAGTTGTGTGAGCAGGTTTCTTTGTTTTGTAACAAAAAGAGACAATTAAAAAATAAAATCTAGCATTTAGTAATTAACCAAAGAGTGCCCCAATGTATGATGTTGATTGAACACACATACACACAAAATCTATACTAAGAGGACAGCAAATAGACAAAAATATGTTTAAAACAGCATTGTTTATACTAGTTAAAATTATAATTCACCTAAATGCTAATGAAAGAAGAGCAGTTTTTTTTTTTTTAAGCATGTATAATGATGTGGGGAAATTCAGCCAAATATTCATTATAAACCTCATGACATAATTATTTAAAAACATAAATTTACGTATATATATATATATATATATATATATATATGGCTATACATATAGCTATATATATGTAAATTTGGATGGAAATAAATCAGATATCAATTGTTATTTCTGAATAGTGGGATCAAGGGATATTAACATTTTTACCCATACATTTTCTATTATTTTCAAAGTTTCCAGCTCAACAGAAATAAAACAATTTTAAAATAATTCCCACACATTTTCATTCATTAATGTATCATGAAAATACACCAGGTTTCCAGAACTATCATTTAAGATGAGAATATATACATGCATGAAAGTAGTAAGTTCCACAAGTTAGACACACTATGACTATATCAGGAAATTTTTAAAAGATAAAATGATGTTAGAAATTCATATGAATATGCATTTTATAAAAAATAATATCTCATTCCAGTCTCTTTAAAAAAAGGAAAAAAAAATCTATTTTTTAAAGATTTTATTTTTTGGATGAGAGGCAAGATGGAGGAGGAATAGTGGACTGAAATGACAACAGGTAGCAGGAGTTCAGCTGGTTATCAAACCATTCTGAACACCCACAAACTCAACAGGAGATCGAAGAAAAGAACAGTAATTCTAGGAACAGAAAATCAACCACTTTCTGAAAGGTAAGACGTGTTGAGAAGTGAATCCGAAGCGACAGGAAGATACACTTCAGGGGGAGGGGCCGACTCCCAGCAAATGGTGAAGCAGCAGAGCACAAAATTAGAACTTTTAGAAGTCTGCTCCACTGAGGGATATTGCTCCAAAAGCTAAGCAGGGGTGGAGCCCTTGCAGGGACAGTGTGGTCTCAGGACCCGTGGGGTCACTGAAAGATCGAGGGTGTCTGAGTGTGGCAGAGCTCCTAGGTATCAGAGTGGGAAAGCTGACTATAGAGACAGAGCCAAGGAGTGAGCTCTCAGCTCGGGGTTACCTTAAACTGTGATCAGTCGCACAGTCAGACCACTGCTCTTTGAGTAGGGACCCCAGAAGTGGGAGATCAAGGGAGACTCAACTTCCTCCTCTAGAGGCAGGAACCTGCTAGTTTTGGAGACTCCAAATGGAGTTGTACACCAGAGACAGAAAAACTCAGTCACAGGCCCAGTGAGCCCAGAGCATGGCTGGAGACCAGGGAGATGGGAGTGACTGACCACTTTTCTCTGAGACCACACTGAGGAGTGGGGACCCGAGCTCTCAGCTCCTTTGGGCCAAAGACTGAGAGGCTGCCATTTTCATTCCCGTCCTCCAGAGCTCTATGGAAAACGTTCAGGGAACAAAAAACTCCTGAGACCAAACTCAAGCAGATTTCTTAGCCTGGCCCCTGGCAAGGGCAGTGCAATTCCACCTCGGGCAAAGATATTTGAGAATCACTATAACAGGCCCCTCCCCCAGAAAATCAGAAGGAACATCCAGCCAAAACCAAGCTCACTGATCAAGGACAACAGGAGAACTCCAGAGCTAGGGGAAAACAATGCATGGAATTCATGGCTTTCTCCCCATGAAACTTTAGTCTTGGAAAGTTAAAATTTTTAAATTTTATTTTCTTTCTTATTCTAATTTTTTAACTCTTCTTCTTTCCTCTTTTAACATTTTTTAACTAGTTTATCTTAACAATACATTTCTAAAAAATATTTTCAAACCTTCATTATTATAGTCATATTTTATCCTTCAATGTATTTAACCTTATTTTTTGTATACATATAGGTTTTTTTTTTTTTTCTAAAAAATTTTGGGATACTTCTTTTAATAGATCAAAATATACCCTAAATCTAGCACAGGTCTTTGTTCTATTCTCCAGCCTGAGAAAATTTTCTCCACTTTCTTTTTCTTCCTTTTCCCAACCAACTTATCTTATCAACCCTTTTTTAGACTTTTTTTAAATTTTCATATTTACAGTCATATTCCATCCCTTCATTGTGTTTACCCTTATTTTTGTGTGTATATATATGTATATATATATATACACATGCATTTTCCTTCCTTTAAAAGTTTGGGAGGGGTGCCTGGGTGGCTCAGTGGGTTAAAGCCTCTGCCTTTTGGCTCAGGTCATGATCCCAGGGTGCTGGGATCGAGCCCCAAATTGGGCTCTCTCTCAGCAGGAAGCCTGCTTCCCTCTCTCTCTCTGCCTGCCTCTCTGCCTACTTGTGATCTGTCTGTCAAATAAATAAATAAAATCTTAAAAAAAAAAAATTGGGGAGGTAGTTTCTTCTAAGAGACCAAAGTACTCCCAAAATTAAGTGGGTGGTTCTGTTCTATTCACCAGTCTAATACCTATATTTTCTTTTTCTTTTCTTTTTAAATTTTTTTTAGAACTTCTTTTTACCCTCTTACTTTCCCCCACAATTTGGGCTCTCTTCTGATTTGGTTAACACACATTTTTCAGGGGTCTTACCACACTTTTAATATTTTATTCTCTCCTTCACATATTTTTATCTGGATAAAATGACAAGATGGAAAAACTCACCACAAAAAAAAGAACAAGAGGCAGTACCAAAGTCTAGGGATCTAATCAATACAGACATTGGTAATATGTCATATCTAGAGTTCAGAATGACGATTCTCAAGGTGCTAGCTGGGCTCCAAAAAGGCATGGAAGATATTAGAGAAACCCTGTCTGGAGAAATAAAAGCCCTTTCTGGGGAAATAAAAGAACTAAAATCTAACCAAGCTAAAATTTAAAAAGCTATTAATGAGGCACAATAAAAAATGGAGGCTCTTATTGTTAGGATAAATGAGGCAAAAGAGAGTATTAGTGATAAAGAAGACCAAATGATAGAGAATAAAGAAGCTGAGCAAAAGAGAGACAAATGACTTCTGGACCACGACGGGAGAATTAGAGAGAAAAGCGATACCATAAGACGAAACATTAGAATAATTGGGATTCCAAAAGAAGAAGAAAGAGAGAGGGGAGCAGAAGGTATATTGGAGAGAATTATTGTAGAGAATTTCCCTACAATGGCAAAGGGAACAAGCATCAAAATCCAGGAGGTGCAGATAACTCACCTCAAAATCAATAAGAATAGGTCCACGCCCCATCATCTAATAGTAAAACTTACAAGTCTTAGTAACAAAGAGAAAACCCTGAAAGCAGCCCTGGACAAGAAGTCCGTAACATACAATGGTAAAAATATTAGATTGGCAGCAGACTTATCCACAGAGACCTGGGCAGGCCAGAAAAAACTGGCATGATGTATTCAGAACACTAAATGGGAAAAACATGCAGCCAAGAATACTGTATCCAGCTAGGCTATCATTGAAAATAGAAGGAGAGATAAAAAGCTTCCAGGACAAACAAAAACTAAAAGAATTTGTAAGCACCAAACCAGCTCTATAGGAAATATGGAAAGGGGTCCTCTAAGCAAAGAGAGACCCTAAAAGTAGTAGACCAGAAAGGAACAGAGACAATATACAGTAACAGTCACCTTACAGGCAATACAATGGCACTAATATCATATCTCTCAATAGTTACCCTGAATGTAAATAGGCTAAATGCCCCAATCAAAAGACACAGGGTATCAGAATGGATTAAAAAAAAAATCAATATGCTGTCTATAAGAAACTCATTTTAGACCAAAAGATACCTCCAGATTTAAAGTGAGTGGGTGGAAAACAATGTATCATGTTAATGCACATCAAAAGAAAGCTGGGGTGGCAATCCTTATATCACATAATTTAGATTTTAAGCCAAAGACTATAATAAAAGATGAGGAAGGACACTATATTATACTCAAAGGGTCTGTCCAACAAGAAGATCTAACATATTAAATATCTGTGCCCCCAACATGGGAGCAGCCAACTATATAAACCAATTAATAACAAAATCAAAGAAACACATCGACAATTATACAATAATAGTCAGGGACTTTAACACCCCCCTCACTGAAATGGATAGATTATCCAAGCAAAAGATCAACAAGGAAATAAAGGCCTTAAATGACACACTGGACCAGATAGACATCACAGATATATTCTGAACATTCCATCCCAAAGCAACAGAATACACATTTTTCTCTACTGCACATGGAACTTCTCTAGAATAGATCACATCCTGGGTCACAAATCAGGTCTCAACCAGTATCAAAAGATTGGGATCATTCCCTGCATATTTTCAGACCACAGTGCTCTGAAGCTAGAACTTAGTCACAATAGGAAATTTGGAAAGAACCCAAATACATGGAGACTAAACAGCATCCTTCTAAAGAATGAATGGGTCAACCAGGAAATTAAAGAAGAGTTGAAAAAAATCATGGAAACAAATGAAAATAAAAACAAAACTGTTCAAAATCTGTGGGACACAGCAAAGACAGTCCTGAGAGGAAAATATATAGCGATACAAGCCTTTCTCAAGAAACAAGAAAGGTCTCAAATACACAACCTAACCCTACACCTAAAGGAGCTGGAGAAAGAACAACAAACAAAGCCTAAACCCAGCAGGAGAAGAGAAATAATAAAGATCAGAGCAGAAATCAATGAAATAGAAACCAAAACAACAGTAGAACAAATCAATGAAACTAGGAGCTGGTTCTTTGAAAGAATAAGATTGATAAACCCCTGGCCAGACTTATCGAAAAGAAAAGAGAAAGGACCCAAATAAACAAAACCATGAATGAAAGAGGAGAGATCACAACCAACACCAAAGAAATACAAACAGTTATAAGAACATATTATGAGCAACTATATGCCAGCAAATTTGACAGTCTGGAAGAAATGGATGCATTCCTAGTGACATATAAACTACCACAACTGAACCAGGAAGAAAGAGAAAACCTGAACAGACCTATAACCAGTAAGGAGATTGAAGCAATCATCAAAAATCTCCCAACAAACAAGAGCCCAGGGCCAAAACGTTTCCCAGGGGAATCCTACAAATATTTAAAGAATAATTAATTCCTATTCTCCTGAAACTGTTCCAAAAAAACAGAAGTGGAAGGAAATCTTCCAAACTCATTTTATGAGGCCAGCATTACCTTAATCCAAAAACCAGAAAAAGATCCCATCAAAAAAGAGAATCACAGACCAATATCCTTGATGAACACAGATGTGAAAATTCTCACCAAAATACTAACCAATAAGATCTAACAGTACATTAGGAGGATTATTCACCATGACCAAATGGGATTTATTCCAGGGCTACAAGGTTGTTTCAAGATCCACAAATCAATCAATGTGATACAATGCATTAATAAAAGAAAGAACAAGAACCACATGATACTCTCAATAGATGCTGAAAAAGCATTTGACAAGTACAGCATTTTTTCTTGATAAAAACTCTTCAAAGTGTAGGGATAGAGCGTACATACCTCAATATCATCAAAGCCATCTATGAAAAACCCGCAGCGAATATCGTTCTCAATGGAGAAAAACTGAGAGCTTTTCCACTTAGGTCAGGAACATGGCAGGGATGTCCATTATCACCACTGCTATTCAACATAGTACTAGAAGTCCTAGCCTAAGCAATCAGACAACAAAAAGAATTAAAGGCTCCAAATTGGCAAAGAAGAAGTCAGACTATCACTCTTTGCAGATGATATGATACTTTATGTGGCAAACCCAGAAGACTCTACTCCAAATCTGCTAGGACCTGTAGAGGAATTCAGTAAAGTGTCAAATATAAAATCAATGCACAGAAATCAGCTGTATTTCTATACACCAACAACAAGACAGAAGAAAGAGAAATTAAGGAGTCAATCCCGTTTACAACTGCACCCAAAACATAAGATACCTAGGAATAAACGTAACCAAAGAGGCAAAAAAATCTGTACTCAGAAAACTATAAAGTACTCATGAAAGAAATTGAGGAAGACACAAAGAAATGGAAAAATGTTCCATGCTCGTGGATTGGAAGAACAAATATTGTGAAAATGTCTATGCTACCTAAAGCAATCTACACGTTTACTGCAATCCCTATCAAAATACCATCTTTTATTTTTTTTCCAAAGAAATGGAACAAATAATCCTAAAATTTATATGGAACCAGAAAACACCTCAAATAGCCAAAGGAAGGTTGAAAAAGAAAGCCAGAGTTGGTGGCATCACAATTCCAGACTTCAAGCTCTATTACAATGCTGTCATCATCAAGACAGCATGGTATTGGCACAAAAACAGACACATGGATCAATGGAACAGAATAGAAAGCCCAGAAATAGACCCTCAACCTTATGGTCAACTAATCTTTGACAAAGCAGGAAAGAATGTCCAATGGAAAAAAGACAGTTTCTTCAACAAATGGTGTTGGGAAAATTGGACAGCCACTTGCAGAAAAATGAAACTGGATCATTTCCTTACACCACACATAAAAATAGACTCAAAATGGATGAAGGACCTTAATGTGAGAAAGGAATTCATCAAAATCCTTGAGGAGAACACAGGCAGCAACCTCTTCAACCTCAGCCACAGCAACTTCTTCCTAGGAACATTGCCAAAGTCAAGGGAAGCAAGGGCAAAAATGAACTATTGGGACTTCATCAAGATCAAAAGCTTTTGCACAGCAACGGAAATAGTTAACAAAACCAAAAGACAACTGACAGAATGGGAGAAGATATTTGCAAATGACATATCAGATAAAGGGCTAGTGTCCAAAATCTATAAAGAACTTAGCAAACTCAACACCCAAAGAACAAATAATCTAATCAGGAAATGGGCAGAAGACATGAACAGACATTTCTGCAAAGAAGACATCCAGATGGGCAACAGACACATGAAAAGTGCTCAACATCATTTGACATCAGGGAAATAGAAATCAAAACCACAATGAGATACCACCTCACGCCAGTCAGAATGACTTAAATTAACCAGTCAGGAAATGACAGATGTTGTAGAGGATGTGGAAAAAGGGGAACCCTCCTACATTGTTGGTTGAATGCAAGCTGGTTCCAGTCTGGAAAACAGTATGGAGGTTCCTCAAAAAGTTGAAAATAGAGCTACCCTAGGACTCAGCAATCACACTACTGGGTATTTACCCTAAAGATACAAATGCAGTGATCTGAAAGGGCACGTGCGCCTGAATGTTTACAGCAGCAATGTCTGCAATAGCCAAACTATGGAAAGAACCTAGATGTCCATGAACAGATGAATGGATAAAGAGGATGTATGTGTGTATATATATGGAATACTCTCTCTCTCTCTCTCTCTCTCTCTCTCTCTCTCTATATATATATATATATATATATATGGAATACTATGCAGCCATCAAAAGAAATAAAATCTTGCCATTTGCAAAGACATGGTTTGAACTAGAGGGTATTATGCTGAGTGAAATACATCAATCAAAGAAAGATAATTATAAATATGATCTCCCTGATATGAGGAATTTGAGAGGCAGATGGGGTGTTGTGGGGTGAGGGAAGAAATAAATGAAACAAGATGGGATTGGGAGAGAGACAAACCACAAGAGACTCTTAATTTCACAAAACAAACTGAGCATTGCTGAGGAGAGGGGGTATGGAGAGGATGGTTGGGTTATGGACATTGGGGAGGGTATGTGATATGGTGAGTGCTGTGAGTGTGTAAGCCTGATGATTCACAGACCTGTACCCCTGGGGCAAATAATACATTATATGTTAATAAAAATAATTTAAAAAAATATTTTATTTTTAATTTTGTTTATTTGAAAGAGATGGAGATAGAGAAAACATGGATGAGCAGGGGGAGGGGCAGAGACAAAGGGAGAAGCAGGCTCCCTTCTGAGCAGGGAGCCCAATGAGGGACTCAATCATAAGACCCTAGAATCATGACCTGAGCTGAAAGCAGACATTTAACCGAAGAGCCATCCAGACACCCTAAAGTTTTAATTTAAGTAATCTCTACACCCAGCATGGAACTCAAACTCAAAACCCTGAGATCAAGTTGCATGATCCTCCGACTGAGACAACCAGTTTCCCCAAAATGTAATTTATTATAATATGAAGCTTAATTTTTAAGAAAATTAAAAAAAAAAAGATTTAGAAGTATTTAGTTCTTTGCTGTTATAACAATATAATCAAAACCAGAGTTATGCTTCTGAGAGTAATTTCATAATCCTATGGGATGCTATTCTATTCTGTGATAAAAGAAGCATGTAGGTTTGACATGGAATTTCAAGCCCATCTGTAACTGATGTAGTCAGATGTTTAGACTTATTTGATTATTTAGATCACCAAAATTCAAATACATATACTGGAAGCTGAAGTACATATTCTATCTCAAATCAATGAAGAGTTTTCCTGTGTGTCTATCTATCTATCTAAATTTTCTAGTGTAGAAAAATTCTGTTGGAAAAGAAGTACAGAGAAATCAAAAGATATACATATATTAAAGGGGAAAATGATTATTTATTCAAAAAGCTAGAAAATGTCTAAGATTTCCAGCTACTATTTTCAATTATGCTTTGTCTATGAATAGGAGTTTCTTTTAGAGACACAATGTAAATTGTTGAGTTGTGAAGACTGCAAGCTTGAGGCTTATTATCCTAGAGTAGATGACAAATAGCAATACTTTGCTTTAAGAAAGATGATCATTAACAAGAATCTCATTATACTGCATAAAATTAATTATATTCAGAATTATATTTCAGAGAATTGACAAGATTAAATATATAAATTAAAAGATCAAAAACATACCAGATACAGCAAGGAAGTCATCAATGCTTGTAATGTCATCTACAGCTTCGGTGAGGACATGGATATGATTCTCCCACGTGTGCTTATACATTTCCATGGTTTTTTTGACCACTTGACTTTTGGGTCTTGCCGCCAAAGCAAGTGCAGCATTAATGATCTGCAAAGATGTAGAATGTTCACATAGTGATTTCTTTGGAAATAGTTATAATCGTGGAGATAACAGCTATTCTTTAAAATAGAAAATACGTATATCTTTAACAACAGGGAAAATGGCAAAAATGCCCTTGTAACTCCCTCTTCACTTTTGGTAAGAATTTAATTTTATTTGTGGCAATAATTTAATTATTTTTAGAGCTATTTATTGAGTATCAATGCACTAAGAACTGCAAGAGCTACAAAGATAATTGGTCTCTGCCTGTAAGGAACTTCTTTATTACTCAATGGGAAGGGCAACATATAACTCAGTTCAGTATGCAATACATGTCATAACCACAAATAATGGTCAATAGTCTTTAAATAGAAGCTTTAAAGAAAGAGTTCAAGGAAGAGTAACATGTTAACTAGTTATTTGAATTCACATTGTACAATGTGAATATACACAAAGCACTGGAATAAGAGCTTTGGCTTCCCTGAGGTCTTGTAGAATTTTGCAAGTGAATATTCATTATTAATTAACTAACTAATTAATTATTTCATTCATTTGTTCATTTATTTCATTCATTTGTTCAATTCTGATTGCTTTTCATGTATTAAGCATTGTTCTAGATTCTAAGGATATAGCAATAAACAAGACAGAAGCAAAAATCATTGCTTTCATGGAACCTTTATTACAGTTACAGCACAGAGGCAATTAACAAGTTAAATAAGCAAAATATATGATCTGTTAGATAGTTTTAAGAACCAAGGAGAAAAATATATAAGAAGGGGGATAAGGAATGAAGCGGTGGTGAGGGTCGGAAGTTGGTGATTGCAGTAAGGCCTCCCACTAAATTGGCCATTTAGGTTAAATCGCTATTGAAAAAGAATGATGGGACAGAGAAGAGGCAAAATTCAAAAGGAGAGTAAACAGAGGAAATGCTGTGAGAATGGTGAGCAGTCTTACCTAGAGACTGGGTGTACAAAAGAAATCAACAGGAGTACTTAGTGGTCCTGCTCAGGACAGTGCCCTTATTTGGAAGGCACTGAGGAGTCATTATGACTTTCAAGCAATTTGCTCAGAACTAAATTTTAGAAGAATTCATCTGTCAACGGAGGCTACTGCAAGAGGTTCTGGGAGTAAGATGGAGCCTGGACAGCAAGGGTGGAGGTAATGAAAAGGTTTTGATAGAACTTCCAATTAATTAAGGAAGGATGAGGATAGGTCAATTACTGCCAAAATATCATGCAGCCATTAAGAAATCTGTGGAAAATTACCTTCTAAGGACATGAAAATACATCCAACATAGTGCAATAACAGTAGATTACAAAATATTATGCTCCACAGCAAACACTGAAATGCAAATATGCTAGGGATAAAAGTTAAATGAATACATGCACCAATTAACATTGGTTCTCTTAGAGGGGTGGAATTTCCAGTGCTTTTTATTTATTTGTGTGTGTAACTGAATTCTTCAGATTTTTTGTGGTAAACCTTTTAGTTGTATACTCAGAATAAATGAAGCTATTCTTCAAGGAAAGATGATTACTAAGGTATTTCCACCAGTAATGGGGAAAATGATCTTAGCATTGTTGGAAAAAGAGAGTTCAGAGAGTTAAAAAAAGTCAGTCAGGATCAGAGAAACAAACATGTTCAATTGTTTGGGAGGACAGTGTTGAGGAGGAGTGTTAGGTATCAACTTTCCTATTAGGTTGGCTTTGAAGTGACTAGGCTCTCCCACAAGCCACAGTTACCTGAGATAAAGAATTGGACCTCATAAAAAAGTTGTCATTTATTTACCCATGTATTTGTCCATGAAGTGAAAGAAATTAGTTTTATGTAGCAATAATGTAGCAGATTCTACACTGGCAACTGACATCACTATTAAAAAGATTCCACCATGTTTGTTGTTGTTGTTGTTTCTTCTTCTTGTTCTTGTTCTTCTTCTTCTTCTTCTTCCTCCTCCTCCTCCTCCTCCTCCTCCTCCCCCTTCTCCTCCTCTTCCCCCTCCTTCTCCCCCTCCCCCTCCTCCTCCTCTTCTTCTTCTTCAAGATATTATTTATTTTTTTAAGATTTATTTATTTTATTTATTTATTTGACAGAGAGAGAAATCACAAGTAGGCAAAGAAGCAGGCAGAGGGTGAGGGGGAAGCAGGCCCTCCACTGAGCGGAGAGCCCAATGTGGGGCTCAATCCCAGGACCCTAGGATCATGACCTGATCCAAAAGCAGAGTCTTAACCCACTGAGCCACCCAGATGCCCCAAGATTTTATTTTTGTATTTGAAAGAGAGAGAGAGGGAGTTCACCAGCAGGAGCAGGGAGATGGGCAGAGGGTGAGAATCTCAAGCAGACTCCCTGCTGAGCACAGAGCCCCATGTAAGGCTCCACTCCAAGATCCTGAGATCACGACCTGAGCTGAAACCAAAAGTTGGCACTGAGCTGACTGAACCACCCAGGCACCCTGAAAGTCCATCATAGTTTCTAAAGCAGCCCATAATCAAGTAGGGAACTCAGCCAAAAGCCAGACAATTGTAATACTCCAGTGATTCTCAGACTAGCCTGTATCAGAATCATTTTGAGGACTTGTTAAAACACAAATTCCTGAGCCACACCCTAGAGTTTCTAATTCAGCTGATGTGCTTTGGGACCTCATAATTGGCATTTCCAACAAGTTCACTGGTAACAGTGAAGTTACTGACCTGGCACTCTGATTCTGAGAACCAATGCCATATATATAAGAGCTTTAACATGGAGGCTATTGTAAAAGTATCACAAGATGCCCTATAACACATGGGAAAGGTTTCCAAAGGCCTCAAATCTGAAAAATAAGTAGAAATTAGTATAAGGTGATATCCCTTTAGGAAGGGGCAATAACATGCACAATGGTAAGGCAGCGCCTAACATTACCTCCTAGGGAATGTTCAGCAGAGAGGAGACAGTAATAAGAGTTGGAAGAAAATCAAGGCAATAGTAAGAAGAAGAGAATATACCTTTGGGAAGTTCCAACATATAGAAGGAAAATGCAAACTGCAAATGATAAAGATGAGAAAAGGAATCATCAAGAAGGAGGCAGAAAACAAAGGTATTAAAGAGATGAGGAAGAACACCTTGTTGAAAGGATAAATGCTGTAGGAGAGTCAAGAATAATGAGACTAAAACAGCTTTTGGATTTGGAAAACAGGAGTCGATGGTGTAGCAGAATATTGGATACAGGATTCAGATTTCACCAAAATATGATGGCAATAAGAATAAAAAAGAAACATTTTCTGCTCAGTAACCTAACGGCTGCACCTTGCTTAAATGACTTTCAACGAATTATTAGAAGTAGAGGAGGGGAGGAAATGGTTGCTTAAAAATATTATGCTGATATTCTCTCCTTTTATTTCTTTTTTTATGAAAGAGGAACACATTGAATTTTAAGGAAACACACACTGCTTTTAGAAATAACCACTGTGCAATATTCTTTGACTTTAGTTTTAGAATTTTATTAACCTATTAACTTACAATGTACGTTTGTGTAAACTGCAAAGGCTCTGGTCTCTGGTGTTTCATTGTCCCTGCAATTGGACAACTGTGTACACATGTGGTTGTGCTGAAATTATGTCTTCACAGAGAGGCATACTGGTGTGGAACCCTCAGTGGAAATATGGAGTCATGAATATGAGACAGGCTATATTTTCTAAGGACATTTTCAGTTTTGCTTCTGATCCAATTTATCTGATTCAACAGTGCACACTATGAGAAAACTTTATCCTACTTGACTCTCCCAATATTTAGCTTAAATCTAAAAGCAGATAAAATTCAGAAGATGTGCTAACCTTATGTAAGGCAGAAGAAATCTTCATTTGAATGTCACACTCCTAGCATTTTAGCTATATTTCTGGGGGGGGTTAAAAAGACAGTTTGTTTTTGTTTTTAAGATTTATTTATTTATTTATTTGACAGAGAGAGAGAGAGATCACAAGTAGGCAGAGAGGCAGGCAGAGAGAGGGAGCAGCAAGCTCCCCGCTGAGGAAGGAGCCCGATGTGGGGCTCAGTCCCAGGACCCCGAGATCATGACCTGAGCCAAAGGCAGATGCTTACTTAACCCAGTGAGCCACCCAGGCACTGCAAAAACACAGTTCTTAAATCCTCTTCATGCATAACTAAAAGTGAATTAAATACATTATGTTGCTTTCTGAAGCATTCTCCTTCAGATTATGGTTGAGATGTGTACCTGTCAGAACCACCCCTGAACCTGTGAATCCCCTAGTCAGCTCATGTCTGAAAGAGTCTCTTTAACTACAGGAGCTTATTACATCTTAACAGGACTATTTTAGTGACCTCCTAAAGAGTTAGCTAATTCCAGTTTTACTCCAAGCCATTCTCCCTGCTACAAGCACATTTTTTTCTCAAATGAGGAAGTGACCCTCTCTTGCTGATAACCTTTGGAAGAATCTTAGTTGACTAAAAATAAAATCTGAATTCCATTTCATTCCAAATCATAGTCTAAAAACCTCCACAAGCAGGCTCTTACCTACAGTTCAGTGTGTTGAAAAAATTACCCCCCAACCCCCATTTTAGCCTATATTCCAGCCATACTGTCTTAAGCTCCACTTCCTGGTGATACAATGTATCTTTACACCACTATGGTTTTGCCTTTACAACTGAAACTTCCTTAACATCCTTGTTCCATTTATTTTTCTGCTCTGGTCCATCTGAGGAAATATTTCCTATCTCTAAAAACCTGCTGAAATGTTACTATGTACTGTGAAACCTGTCCTATTCCCTATAACAAGATAACTAAATTGTATTCTGTGTTTTAAAAGCCGTTTGTTCATATAATGAAATACTTATGGTATTGCATGAATGTTTCTACACATGTCTACTTCATATGAGCCTCTTTCATAGGTAGGACTGTGTTGTATTCATCTTTGCTTCTTGGTACACTAAGCATGTCAGTCATAGTTATTACTATATTTATAAGCTGTCCCTAAAACACCCTAGTCTACTTTCTCTTCTCTACAAATTTGACTATTCTATTATTCTAGGTACCTCATTAAAGTGGAATCATGATATTTGACCTCTTGTGTCTAGCTTTTCCTCATATAATATCCTCAAGGTTCATCCATGTTAAGGAATGTGTCAAAACCTCATTTCTTTTTAAGGCTGGATAGTATTCCACCATATGTACATACCATATTTTGCTTATTTTCTATTGATGAAAATTTTTTTTCCACTTTTGGTTATTGTGAATAATGCTACTATGTACACTGATTCATAAATATGTGGTCGAGTCTTGCCTTTCAAGTATTTTAAGTATATACCCAGTAATAAAGTTGCTGAATCACATGATAATTTTATATTCAATTTTTATGAGAATTACTATACTATTTTCCACAATGGCTGTAGGTCTTACTTTCTCACAAAGCACAAAAGTTCCATTTTCTCCTCATCTTTGCCAATACTTATTTTCTGTCTTTTTAAAAAAATATATCTTTCATAATGGGTGCGAAGTGGTATCTCATTGTGGTTTTTATTTTATTTTCCCAATGACTAATGATGTTAAACACCTTTCCTTAGGCTTATTGGACATTTGTATATCTTCTTTGGAAAAAGTACCTATTCAGAACATTTGCTTCTTTTTAAATTGAATTCTTTTGTTGTTGTTGAGTTTTAGGGATTTTTAAAATTTTTTTGATATTAAACTCTTTTCAGATATATGATTTACAAATATTTTCTCCCATTCTATGGTTTGCCTCTTTGTTCCCTTGGTAGTGTCCTCTGATGCACAAAAGTTTTTCATTTAATAAAGCTTAATTGATCTATTTTTTCTTTACTTTCCTGTGTTCTTGGTCTGATATGCAAGGAATCATTACCAAACTTAGTATCATGAAGTTTCTGTCCTATGTTTTCTTGAATTCTGCAGTTTCGGCTGTTATATTAAGGCCTTAGATCCATTTTTAACTCACTTTTGTACATGGTGCAATATAAGGTCCAACTTCATTTTTTTAAGATTTTATTAATTTATTGTCAGAGAGAGAGAGATTGAGAAAGAGAGAGCATGCATGCACAGAAGCAGGCTCTCTGCAAGAAGCCCAGTGTGGGTCTCTATCCCAGGGTCCCGGGGTCATGACCTGAACTGAAGGCAGACACATAACCGAATGAGTCACCCAGGTATCGCCCAACTTCATTCTTTCACATGTGGATATTCAGTTTTCCCAGTACTATTTGTTCAAGACTGCTTTTTATCCATTGAAAGGTCTTAGCATCCTTGTCAAAAACCATTTAACCATATAAGCATACATTGGAGATATTATAGATTCTGTTCCAGAAAACCACAACAAAACAAGTATAATATTTTTTTTCGAGTGCAAAGAATAGAACTACTTATACTATAGTGTAAGTGGTCAGTAGCATTATCTCTAAAAAAAAAAACAAAACAAAACCCATGTACATGCCTTAATTATAAAATATTGCTAAGGAGGTGCCTGGGTGGCTCAATCCTTAAATGTCTGCCTTCAGCTCAGGTCATGATCCCACAGTCCTGGGATCTAGTCCTGCATCAAGCTCCCTGTTCAATGGCATCCCTGCATCAGTGCTCCCTGCTTCTCCCTCTGCCCTTTCCCCCATTCACGCTCTCTCTCTCTCTTTCAAAAAATAAGATAAAACAAAATATTGTTTAAAAATTCTCACCATTATCTGAGCTTTCAGTGAGTCATAATGTTTTTGCTGATAGAAGGTCTTGCTTGATGTTTTTGGCTGATTGACAGATCAGGGTGGTAGGTGCTGAAGGTTGAGGTAACTATATCGATCTCTTAAAATAAGACAACAATGAAGTTTCCTCCATAAATGGACTCTTCCTTTCATGAAAAATTTATCTGTAGAATGTGATGCTTTTTTTTTTTTTTTTAAAGATTTTATTTATTTATTTGAGAGAGAGACATTGAGAGAGAGCACGAGCGAGGAAAGGGTCAGAGAGAGAAGCAGACTCCCCATGGAGCTGGGAGCCCGATGCGGGACTCGATCCCGGGACTCCAGGATCATGACCTGAGCTGAAGGCAGTCGTCCGACCAACTGAGCCACCCAGGCGTCCCTGTGATGCTGTTTGATAGACCTACCCACTGTAGGATATTTTTTAAAATTGGGGTCAATCCTCTCAAACCCTGTCACTGCTTTACCAACTAAATTTATGAAATATTCTAAGTCTTTTGTTTTCATTTCAACAATATTCACAGAATCTTCACCAAGAGTAGGCTCCATCTCAAGAAACTACTTTCTTTGGTCATCCATAAGAAATAACTTATTTGAAAAAGGAACTCTTGTGCATAGTTGGTGGGTATGGGAACTGGTCCAACCTCTGTGGAAAACAGTATGGAGGTTCCACAAAAGATTAAAACAGAATTATCATATGACCTAGTAATTCCACTACTGAGTATTTACCCAAAGAATATGAAAACACTAATTCGAAAAGATATATGCCCCCCGCCATGTTTATTGTAGCATTACAATAGTTAAATTATGGAAACAACCCAAGTTTCTATCAAGAGATGAATGGATAAAGAAGGTGTAATATATATACACACAATGGAATATTAATGAGCCACAAAAAAGCCATAAAAAAGAATGAAAGCTGGCCATTTACAACAACATGGATGGATTTAGAGGGTATAATGCTAAGTGAAATAAGTTAGAGAAAAACAAATACCATATGATTTCACTCCTATGTGGAATTTAAGAAATAAAACAAATGAACAAACAAAATAGAGACAAACCAAAAAAGACTCCTAATTATAGAGAACAAACTGAGGATTACCAGAGGGGGTGGGTAGAAGGATGGGTAAATAGGTAAAGAGGAATAAGAGTACACTTATCATGATGAGCACTGAGTAATGTATAGAATTGCTGAATCAATATACTTTATACCTCTAACTAATATAACTGTATATTAACTGTACTAGAATTAATTTTTTTAAAGTTAAAGAAAGAAAAAAAATAAGCAACAAGTGCTATCTTCATGCTCCACTTCTAATTCTAGTTCTCTTGTTATTTCTATCACATCTGTACTAACTGCCTTCTCTGAGGTCTTGAACCCCTAAAATTCATTCATGAGGGCTGGAATCAACTTCTTTCAAACTCTGTTAATGTTGATATTTGACCTCTTCCTATGAATCACAAATATTCTTAATGGTATCTCAAATGGTAAATTCTTTTCAGAAGGTTTTCAATTTACTTTGCCCAGATCCATCAGAGAAATCATTATTTATGGCAGCTAGAGCCTTATGAAACATATTTCTTAGTAAGACTTCAATGTTGAGATTATTCCTTGATCCATGGGCTACCGAATGGTTGTGTTAGCAGAGATGAAAACAATGTTATTATCACTGTATATCTTCACCACAGCTCTGCATGACCAGGTGCTTTGCCAATGGGCAGTAATATTTTGAAAGGAATCTCTTGTCCTGAGTAGTTCTCAACAATGGGTTTTAAATATTCAGTAAATCATGTTGTAAGCAGATATACTGTCATCCAGGCTTTCTTGCTCCATTTACAGAACATGTTAGCATAATTCTTAAGGGTCTGAGGATTTGGGGGATGGTAAATAAGCATGAGCTTCAACTTAGTCACCAGCTGCATTAGCCCCTAACAAGAGAGTCAGCCTGTCTTTGAAACTTTGAAGTCTGGCATTGACGTCTCCTCTCTAACTATGAAAGTCCTAGATGACATCTACTTCCAATATAGGGTTGTTTTGTCTACATTGAAAATTTGTTGTTGAGTATAGCCACCTTAATGAATAGTCTAAGCTCAATCTTCAGGATAATTTGCTACAGCTTCTACATTACCATCTGCCGCTTCCCCTTGCACTTCTATGGTATAGAGACAGCTTCTTTCCTTAAGCCTCATGAACCACCTCTGCTAGCTTCAAAACTTTTCCTGTAGCTTCCTCACTTCTCTCAGCCTTCATAAAATTGACAAGAGTTAGGGCCTTGCTCTGGATTAAGTTTTGGCTTAAACAAACATTGTAATCATTTTGATCTATCCAGACTACTCAAACTTTCTCCTTATCAGCAATAAGGCTGTTTTACTTTCTGTCATTTATGTGTTCATCGGAATGGGACTTCTAATTTCCTTCAAGAACTTTTTCTTTGCATCCACAACTTGGCTAACTACTTGGCACAAGAGGCCAATTTTTGGCTTATCTTGACTTTTGACAAGTCTTTCTCCATAAGCTTAAACATTTTTTATATAAAGTGAAAAATGTGCAACTCTCCTTTTCACTTGAACTTAGTGGCCATGGTATGGCTATCAATCAATTGGCCTAATTTAGATATTGTTGCATATCAGGGGATATGAATGGCTGAGAAGAGGGAGAGAGTCAGAGGAAAGGCCAGTCTGTGTAGCAGTCAGAACAGACACATTTATCAATTAACTTTGTCATCTATATAAGATGACATATAGGGCATTGTGGTACCCCAAAACAACTACAACTAGTAACGTCAAATATCCTTGATCACAGATCACCACAACAAATATAATAATGATTAAAAAAAGTTTGAGAAATTGTGAGAATTACCAAAAGATGACACAGTCACCAAGTGAGCAAATGCCACTAGAAAAATAGTGGCAATAGATTTGATTGATTCAGCGTTCCCCTAAACCCCCAATTTGTAAAAAAATAAAAATAAAAATAAATTAATTAATTAAATAAAAACATAAAAATAAGAACACAATATCTGTGAACTGCTATAAAGTGAAGCATAATAAAATAAAGTAAGCCTGATATGCACAGGTTTATGTCTGAGCCATCTAGTCCATTCCATTGGCCTATAATTCTGTAAGTCTGGTTTTATGCCAGTTCTATACTGATTTGATTACTAGAGTTTATAATTTTTGAAACTAGGAAATGTGAGTCCTCCCACTCTGTTGTTCTTTTTCAAGATTGTTTAAGCTAGCTGAGGTAGCCTTAGATTCCATATGAATTTAAGATGTGTTTGTCTTATATCTGCAAAATCATTGTTGGGATTTTGAGAAGGATTGCATTGAATCTGCAAATTGCTTTAGGTAATAGTTTTATCTTACTGTTAGTTAAGTCTTATAATCCATAAACAAAATTTCCTTCCATTTAGTAAAGTCTTCTTTAATTTCTTCCAGCATTATTTTTTATAGTTGTCAGTATATAAATCAGCCCCTTACTTGGTTAAAATTATTCCTAAGCATTTTATTTTTTGTGATACAATTGCAAGTAGAACTGCTTTCTTAATTTCCATTTCAGATTATTTATTGTCAGTATATAGAAATGCACTGGTTTTGTGTGTTGAGTTGGTACTCTGCATTTTGTCAGCTTTGCTCATTAGCTCTTAATAGTGTGTGAGTGTGTGTGTGTGTGTGTGTGTGTGTGTGTGTAAGAGAGAAACAGAGAGAGAGAGAGAGAGAGAGAGAGAAAGAGAGACCTTTAGGGTTTTCTAAATATAAGATCTTGTCATCTGTGAAAAATGATAATTTTACTTCTTCCTTTCCAATTTGGGTACCTAGGGAAAAAAGGACTTTTTGAGTTGGGTTTTGTCAGGCAAGTTAAAAAAAAATGAGTTAAGTGAGCTACAGGAGTAGAAAATGAACCCCCCCTCCCCGGACATGTTGAGAGTTCTCAGCCCTTTCCTCTGTATCTGGTATTTGGTATTCCAACTACATTTACTGCCCATGCTCACTGTTAAAGGGTGTATTTGATGCTGATTCTCTTTCTGAATGATCTTTATCTCTCCATCCTCATAGATGCCTGTTCAAACTGGCTTGCATTAGACTTTGTACATCAGATTATCTGGCATTTCTGTGAAAAACCACTTTAGTTTCACAAGGTCCCATTCTACTTTCTTCAGGCTCCTCTACTTTAGTGGTATATGTGGCCAAGGCCTCAGTATGGCTTAGGCTAAGCCCCTGACATTTTTAATATAAACTCAGATAGAGTATTTTTATTACATCTTTCTCTCATTTGTCTTGGGAAATTCTTATCCATCTAAACCAGATTTATAATATTTAGGATTTATAGGCTTTCTCAAGGTTCTTTGTCTCCCTTCAGTTCTCAGAAGCTTGTATTTCAAGGCCTCTCCCTTGTACATGCCTATCTAAGACACTAGAGAGGCCCTATACATGTGTTCACTTGGTTTCTTGTTCTAGTAAAATTTGCCACAAGTATTTTGGGATCAGAGTCACCTCTGTATATGTCCTTTTCTATGTTCATACTTGTGTTGACATATTATGATAGAACCTTTGTTTCCCCTAATTGCATGCCCCTTTTTTCCTCTGCAAAAACAAAATTCAAATCACCTTCCTAGTTTCTCTGCAGAAAGCAACATTACAAAATTAATTGCTGTCATTTAAGAGGTGATGAACGGCATATAGCAGAAAGAAAAAAGAAAGGAACAAAGGAGAGAGAGGGAAAGGACAAAAAAGGAAAGGGAGGGAAGAAAAGAAAGTAAAGTTTCATAGATGTAGGTCTGTTGTATAATGATACAAATGTTGGGCCACCTGGGTGGCTCGGTTAAGTGTCTGCCTTCCATTCAGATCATGATTCCAGGGTCCTGGGATTGAGCCCCACATTGGGCTCTCTGTTCAGTGTGGACTCTGCTTCTCCCTCTCCCTTTGCTTGCCACTCTGACTACTTGTGTTCTCTCTTTCGCTCAAAAAAATATTTTAAAAAATGATAATATAAATAGTATATCACTTTTTTGGATTTTGGGATATTTTGATATTTATCAGCATTTTAAAATTAATAACTAGTTGTCATTTATCTTTGCATTCTAAAAATACATTTTTCTTAAAGAAGGCCCTCAAAATTATGAGTTTCAGGCCCCCACAGCCTGGTCATATAGCCAAACTGTGCATTTTTCATGAAAAGCTACCTGTAGTCTGAAATGATAAAACTAACACAGATTCCACTGCAATATTTCATCTGAAATCTGTCTTGATAACAAAGTATCGACTTTGCTTCCTTAGGGAAAATTGTAGTACCAGATAAAGAAGCTTTTTAAAAATTTCTACATTTAATCCTTGTACAGGCAAGTGACTCCTTTCCCTCCCTTCCCTTTTCATGTGACAATTTTTTTGAAAGAATTTCTATTTTATTTCTAAAATTTGGTTGCAAATAGCAAAATAGTGTGCTAACCATAGGATTAATATTGACAGCCTGAAATATTCCAGGCAGGAATCTAAGTACTCAATTTGCATTATCATCTTTAATCCCAGTGAGGAAGGTCCTACCAGTATTCCCTTTTTTACTGGCAAGACAAGAGGCACAAAGAGATGGAATAATTTATGCAAAGTTATAGAAGGAAGACTAGATTGGGAGCCAAGAGTCTTAAGTTAGAGTTTTGCTTTGGCTGCAAACTGATTTTTTGTCCACAGAAGTCTCACTAACTCTCCTAGGACTCATTTCTCCAGAATTTATTGGTATGTGTGCACTAGGGTAAGTGTAGGGGACAGCACTTGTGTGCAGGGATTTCTCTAAGGTTCCATCAGATTTGAACATACAGTTTAATGCTATCATTTGATGCAGATACTTCTCTTGAAAGATTTTTGAAAACAATTACTTAAAAAGTGAAAATAAATCTAAGTAATTTAATTTTTCCTTAGAAATATTTCATCATTGACATTGATACAAATAACCTCAAAAATCTTAGTTAATATAACAAAAGCACTTTGTGGATTAAAAAGATGAGTTATGTGTAAGAACCTATAGGTCTGATTACCTCAGTGTCACAGCATGTAGAGAAAATTAAAATAACTAGATATATGATATCTCAAATACATCTACGCTAGTATGTGAGGAGAATTTATATGACATTCACTTAAATTGGTAAGATCATAATAATTTTAGAGTTGTAACAATCACAGTAATAACATCAAATTCAATGCCCCAATTCTGTGCAACCTTTTCTCGGTTGCTTAAATGGTGTTCTACTACCATTTGTTTCCCACTTTCTGTGCTGGTTTCCCCCTATTTCCTTAGTTTTGATAACTTTTTTTTTTCATTTCTAACTTCATTTCATTTATTTCATTTATTATATTTCATTATATTTCATTTATGAGAAATTCCCCTTGCATTTTAAGTAAGCCATGCAATATTTGTCATCATGAATCTCCATAGTCACACCTTTATGTTAAATGCAAATGGCATTTTAGGGCTGGGGAAGGGGTGTGGTGAGGATACATAACTTGTCCTGGACTCCTATAGGTTTGTAGACAATTTATTAGACTGCCCTCAACTTTGGTCTCAGAAGTGTTGTAATCTCCTTATTCCATGAAAGGATGATCCGGGTATGACAGGATTATTCACACTAAAACTTCTCAGGAGGCTTCAGCTCACCTTTGGATACACATGTAAAAAACTCAGTAAGTTTTTTTTTGTTGTTGTTGTTGTTTTTAACATATACTAAAGACTAAGCATGTATTCATTAAAGCATACAGGAAATCAACCTAATTTAAATAATGCTGTAAGTAATAGTCTCAGAGTCCTGAATCTAAGTAGGATTGTTGCAGTTTGTCCATCTCCTTTTGGTTTTCTATATATATCTAAGGGTGGTGCTAACTATTCAGGGAGGCTAGTGTTAGAGTTTTCTATCCATTTAGATAAGGCAGCAGAAGCATTCTCATCACCCACCCACCCATGACCTTTGGATTTCTTGTGTCTATCCTCTCAACTCTTCATCCTTTAGTTTTTTAAATCATGATTATCTTTTCAGTTTTCATTTTCTACTGGTAAAGTTTCTTCTTTTCTAATAGTTCTAATTCCAAAGAGATGGCTTTTGCTTTCTTTATTTGTGCTAAGATTCTCCCTAAGTAATCTTTATAAAGGGAGGGGGGCAAGCTGATTTCTGGGGTATATGGCGTTTTTTGAAAGAAAGATACATATTTCCATTATGTATTATAGTATGAGCTTTCCTAAGTCTTAATCCATACTGCTAGAGAAAAAGGAGAAAAATGCAATTTACTACTATTTAGGTCATAGAAAATATAATAAACAAGAAAAATAATACTGCTCAGAAGATCTATAAAAGGCAATCATTTCCACATGAAAATCCAACAATTTATTTCCCTTTCCTCTATACTAATTATTAAGGTAGGATAACCTATCAAATCAAATAAGTAAATGAGCAAGGAAAAGAATGTCAACTGACTTTTTTAGTATACTATAACAAAATCACCAATAAGTAGGTTTTGTTAAACAAAGGAAAATGGAATTTAAGATTAGATCTCACCATTTAGACCAGCCTATTACTTATTAGTTTTATGTGATTTTAGACAAACTGTTAACTCTCTGATCCTCAATTTCCTTATTTGTAATGGTTATAAAATGCTTATTACAAAGATCATTAGCAAAATTTAATTAGCTAAGTAAAACAACTAATACTTACCTAGTACCAAGTTAGACATCTTATGAATATTTGTTTCAATACAGATAGTTTGGGAAAAAAATACAGAGTACTTTGGAAACTTAAACACTAAATACACAAACACACATATACACAGAACTTGTGATTTTGATAGACTCAACAATCACTTGATATTCTAATTATAAAAATGTTCCTTGGTTAAATAAATATGAATTTAAGATAAACCGAATCTACAGAAACACTATACTTTCGTAACACAAAACTGAAATAAGAGAAAATTTGCCTTAAAAAAATTCTGAAACCGATAATGTATATTACAATTTTAGGTAATGGAAACTGCCTTAATTTCCAATGATGAAAAAGCAGAGGCAACAGAGATTTTGGATTCTTATAATCTGCTACTCAGGGATTTAATAGTTTAAAATTTGGAGTAGAAGAAATATCTATCTTCCAAATCATTTGGTCCAAGTGGAGAAATTAAAAAAGAATTTGATAATTTTGCCAAATTATTAATCCCCCTTTCTGAAATGAATTTTATAAAATAATAATATAACATTACACAGTTTCTTCTAATTCAACATCCAAGTCCATATAAACATAATGGCAAAATGCAAGTTAGTCATTAATCACCAAAATATGTTGTATAATAAGAGGTTGGCTAAAGTTAAAAAGAAAAAAAAAAAGCATATATTGGCAATTTTGAATGCTTGGAATTATATATTTCCTCCATATATTTGAAATTTCTCAAGATTCAACTTGGTTTTATCTAAAATCCTTAACTAGAATTCTTGTAACACTAGGAGATTACCTTTTTTAATTGTCAAAAATATTTGCTGTGTACTTTTTATTTTATTTATCTAAGGTAGAAAATATTAGACAGGACAAACTCAGAAAATATTTTATTTTAATGGTTTTAAGGGAGAAAATCCATGCAAAAATATTTAATAAAGGCTAATGAGTATATAAAATCCAGGTCATAAAGGCAATTTTCCCTAAGCTTCCAAAATGTGTAAAGACCATATATATACAGGGTATAGGATTAAATTAAATTGAAATAGTCAAGGATAACTTGCTCTGTCTCTCTTTCTTATTGTTTTGTTCTCATTCTTTCTCTCTCCCTCTGGGAGATCCCTGGAAAAGAAATTTCCTTAATGTTCTTTACCTAGTACATTTTTGGGATACTGTGTCCACTGCCACAACCCTACTCCATGTTACCATTATCTCCCAATGGGTATTTGAAGTAGCTTTAACCCTACTCCTAGCTGCTCTCTGCAAACTGATATTTCCAAGTCACAAATCTAAAGCCTTGAAATACTTGACACTTGTTTATCTCTCTACCATCAGTAACGTTAGTCCCCTAACTTTCTACTCTTCTTCCTTGCTTACATTTTTCTAAGTAACTCTAATTCATCTAATAGAGCTCACATCAAAACATCACTTCCTCAGAGAAGCTTTACTAAATCTAGGTCAGTTTCCTTGATGATATACTCTCATAAAATAATGTCCCTTTTCTTTGAGTACTTATCTCACTATGTAATGGGACATTCATTAGAGTCAACACTGAGTTCATTTGATAAATTTTTGATCCACATTTCTCATATTATCACAAAGCAGGAATTTTAATGTTATTTCTCCAGCGTGTGTGAAGAGTGTTAAGTAGAATCCCCTTCCCATTTAACTAGGGTTTCAGTGTAAAATTCCTTCTACCTGGCAGGTCTACACACTCATTAAAGCTTCTCCTAAGTGAACAAGTCCATCCCTACAAGGAGCTCTTATATCAGTACCTAGGATGATGAAAATATGTTCATTCTGTTTTATTTATAACTAAACAATGGAATCACAGGGTAAAAAAAAAAAAAGAAAAAAGAAAAAAGAAAGAAAAGCAAGCAAGAGGCACTGATAAGGTTATCATTCCACAGAAAAGTATTGGCTAACTCTTCATATTAAGAACTTTCAAGGGCTATTCCAAGCTGAGGATCATCTATCAATGGACTGGACCACAAAGTTTTCCCTATTTTATATATCCAGCACTCAATTTTAGGGGGACCAGATTAGAGTAGGTGAATATAAACATAGCAGTCTCCCCACTGAATTACCATCCTCAATGATTTGCTATTTTGCTACTTCTTCAGATTTAATTATGTGACTTTGTCAACTATAAGTCAGAACAGGAAAATTGGAAATAAGAACAAATCCAAACTGAAGAGCCTATTATGAAACACTGTAGCAATTTTTTTTTATTTTATTTTTTATAAACATATATTTTTATCCCCAGGGGTACAGGTCTGTGAATCGCCAGATTTACACTCTTCACAGCACTCACCATAGCACATACCCTCCCCAATGTCCATAACCCCACCCCCCCTCTCCCAACCCTCCTCCCCCCATCAACCCTCAGTTTGTTTTGTGAGATTAAGAGTCATTTATGGTTTGTCTCCCTCCCAATTTCATCTTGTTACTCTTCTCCTACCCCCTTAACCCCCCATGTTGCATCTCCTCTCTCTCGTATCAGGGAGATCATATGATAGCTGTCTTTCTCCAATTGACTTATTTCACTAAGCATGATACCCTCTAGTTCCATCCACGTTGTCGCAAATGGCAAGATTTCATTTCTTTTGATGGCTGCAGAGTATTCCATTGTGTATATATACCACATCTTCTTTATCCATTCATCTGTAGATGGACATCTAGGGTCTTTCCATAGTTTGGCTATTGTAGACATTGCGGCTATAAACATTCGGGTGCACAGGCCCCTTCGAATCACTACGTTTGTATCTTTAGGGTAAATACCCAGTAGTGCAATTGCTGGGTCATAGGGTAGTTCTATTTTCAACATTTTGAGGAACCTCCATGCTGTTTTCCAGAGTGGTTGCACCAGTTTGCATTCCCACCAACAGTGTAGGAGCATTCCCCTTTCTCCACATCCTCGCCAGCATCTGTCATTTCCTGACTTGTTCATTTTAGCCATTCTGACTGGTGTGAAGTGATATCTCATTGTGGTTTTGATTCGTATTTCCCTGATGCCGAGGGATATGGAGCACTTTTTCATGTGTCTGTTGGCCATCTGGATGTCTTCTTTGCAGAAATGTCTGTTCATGTCTTCTGCCCATTTCTTGATTGGATTATTTGTTCTTTGGGTGTTGAGTTGGCTAAGTTCTTTATGAATATTGGACACTAGCCCTTTATCTGATATGTCATTTGCAGATATCTTCTCCCATTCTGTCAGTTGTCTTTTGGTTTTGTTAACTGTTTCCTTTGCTGTGCAAAAGCTTTTGATCTTGATAAAATCCCAATAGTTCATTTTTGCCCTTGCTTCCCTTGCCTTTGGCGATGTTCCTAGGAAGATGTTACTGCAGCTGAGGTCGAAGAGGTTGCTGCCTGTGTTCTCCTCAAGGATTTTGATGGATTCCTTTCTCACATTGAGGTCCTTCATCCATTTTGAGTCCATTTTCGTGTGTGGTATAAGGAAATGGTCCAATTTCATTTTTCTGCATGTGGCTGTCCAATTTTCCCAACACCATTTGTTGAAGAGGCTGTCTTTTTTCCATTGGATAGTCTTTCCTGCTTTGTCTAAGATTAGTTGACCATAGAGTTGAGGGTCTATTTCTGGGCTCTCTATTCTGTTCCATTGATCTATGTGTCTGTTTTTGTGCCAGTACCATGCTTTCTTGATGATGACAGCTTTGTAATAGAGCTTGAAGTCCGGAATTGTGATGCCACCAACTTTGGCTTTCTTTTTCAATATTCCTTTGGCTATTTGAGGTCTTTTCTGGTTCCACATAAATTTTAGGATTATTTGTTCCATTTCTTTGAAAAAAATGGATGGTACTTTGATAGGAATTGCATTGAATGTATAGATTGCTTTAGGTAGTGTAGACATTTTCACAATATTTATTCTTCCAATCCAGGAGTATGGAACATTTTTCCATTTCTTTGTGTCTTCCTCAATTTCTTTCATGAGTACTTTATAGCTTTCTGTGTATAGATTCTTAGTCTCTTTGGTTAGGTTTATTCCTAGGTATCTTATAGTTTTGGGTGCAATTGTAAATGGGATTGACTCCTTAATTTCTCTTTCTTCTGTCTTATTGTTGGTGTAGAGAAATGCAACTGATTTCTGTGCATTGATTTTATATCCTGACACTTTACTGAATTCCTGTACAAGTTCAAGCAGTTTTGGAGTGGAGTCTTTTGGGTTTTCCACATATAGTATATATCATCTGCGAAGAGTGATAGTTTGACTTCACCTTTGCCAATATGGATGCCTTTAATTTCCTTTTGTTGTCTGATTGCTGAGGCTAGGACTTCTAGTACTATGTTGAATAGCAGTGGTGATAACGGACATCCCTGCCCTGTTCCTGACCTTAGCGGAAAAGCTTTCAGTTTTTCTCCACTGAGAATGATATTTGTGGTGGGTTTTTCATAGACGGCTTTGATAATATTGAGGTATGTGCCCTCTATCCCTACACTTTGAAGAGTTTTGATCAGGAAGGGATGCTGTACTTTGTCAAATGCGTTCTCAGCATCTATTGAGAGTATCATATGGTTCTTGTTCTTTCTTTTATTAATGTGTTGTATCACATTGATTGATTTGTGGATGTTGAACCAACCTTGCAGCCCTGGAATAAATCCCACATGGTCGTGGTGAATAATCCTTTTAATGTACTGTTGAATCCTATTGGCTAGTATTTTGGTGATAATTTTCACATCTGTGTTCATCAAGGATATTGGTCTGTAGTTCTCTTTTATGATGGAATCCTTGTCTGGTTTTGGGATCAAGGTGATGCTGGCCTCATAAAATGAGTTTGGAAGTTTTCCTTCCATTTCTATTTTTTGGAACAGTTTCAGGAGAATAGGAATTAGTTCTTCTTTAAATGTTTGGTAGAATTCCCCCGGGAAGTCATCTGGCCCTGGGCTTTTGTTTGTTTGGAGATTTTTGATGACTGTTTCAATCTCCTTACTGGTTATGGGTCTGTTCAGGCTTTCTATTTCTTCCTGGTTCAGTTGTGGTAGTTTATATGTCTCTAGGAATGCATCCATTTCTTCTAGATTGTCAAATTCGTTGGCGTAGAGTTGTTCATAGTATGTTCTTATAATTGTCTGTATTTCTTTGGTGTTAGTTGTGATCTCTCCTCTTTCATTCACGATTTTATTGATTTGGGTCCTTTCTCTTTTCTTTTTGATAAAAAAGGCCAGGGGTTTATCAATCTTATTAATTCTTTCAAAGAACCAGCTCCTAGTTTCATTGATTTGTTCTATTGTTTTTTTGGTTTCTAGTTCATTGATTTCTGCTCTGATCTTTATGATTTTTCTTCTCCTGCTGGGTTTAGGGTTTCTTTCTTGTTCTTTCTCCAGCTCCTTTAGGTGTAGGGTTAGGCTGTGTACCTGAGACCTTTCTTGTTTCTTGAGAAAGGCTTGTGCCGCTATATATTTTCCTCTCAGGACTGCCTTTGTTGTGTCCCACAGATTTTGAACCGTTGTGTTTTCATTATCATTTATTTCCATGAATTTTTTCAATTCTTCTTTAATTTCCTGGTTGACCCATTCATTCTTTAGAAGGATGCTGTTTAGTCTCCATGTATTTGGGTTCTTTCCAAATTTCCTCTTGTGATTGAGTTCTAGCTTCAGAGCATTGTGGTCTGAAAATATGCAGGGAATGATCCCAATCTTTTGATAACGGTTGAGACCTGATTTAGGACCAAGAATGTGATCTATTCTGGAGAATGTTCCATGTGCACTAGAGAAGAATGTGTATTCTGTTGCTTTGGGATGAAATGTTCTGAATATATCTGTGATGTCCTTCTGGTCCAGTGTGTCATTTAAGGCCTTGATTTCCTTGTTGATCTTTTGCTTGGATGATCTGTCCATTTCAGTGAGGGGAGTGTTAAAATCCCCTACTATTATTGTAGTATTGTCGATGTGTTTCTTTGATTTTGTTATTAATTGGTTTATATAGTTGGCTGCTCCCACGTTAGGGGCATAGATATTTAAAATTGTTAGATCTTCTTGTTGGACAGTTCTTTTGAGTATGATATAGTGTCCTTCCTCATCTCTTATTATAGTCTTTGGCTTAAAATCTAATTGATCTGATATAAGGATTGCCACTCCTGCTTTCTTCTGATGTCCATTAGCATGGTAAATTCTTTTCCACCCCCTCACTTTAAACCTGGAGGTGTCTTCGGGTTTAAGATGAGTTTCTTGTAGGCAACATAAAGATGGGTTTTGTTTTTTTATCCATTCTAATACCCTGTGTCTTTTGATTGGGGCATTTAGCCCATTAACATCCAGGGTAAGTATTGAGAGATATGAATTTAGTGCCATTGTATTGCCTGTAAGGTGACTGTTATTGTATATTGTCTCTGTTTCTTTCTGATCTACTACTTTTAGGGTCTCTCTTTGCTTAGAGGACCCCTTTCAATATTTCCTGTAGAGCTGGTTTGGTATTTGCAAATTCTTTCAGTTTTTGTTTGTCCTGGAAGCTTTTAATCTCTCCTTCTATTTTCAATGATAGCCTAGCTGGATATAGTATTCTTGGCTGCATGTTTTTCTTGTTTAGTGCTCTGAATATATCATGCCAGCTCTTTCTGGCCTGCCAGGTCTCTGTGGATAAGTCTGCTGCCAATCTAATATTTTTACCATTGTATGTTAGAGACTTCTTTTCCCGGGCTGCTTTCAGGATTTTCTCTTTGTCACTAAGACTTGTAAATTTTACTATTAGGTGACAGGGTGTGGACCTATTCTTATTGATTTTGAGGGGGGTTCTCTGAACCTCCTGGATTTTGATGCTTGTTCCCTTTGCCATATTGGGGGAATTCTCTCCAATAATTCTCTCCAACATACCTTCTGCTCCCCTCTCTCTTTCTTCTTCTTCTGGATCCCAATTATTCTAATGTTGTTTCGTCTTATGGTGTCACTTATCTCTCGAATTCTGCCCTCATGGTCCAGTAGCTGTTTGTCCCTCTTTTGCTCAGCTTCTTTATTCTCTGTCATCTGGTCTTCTATATCGCTAATTCTTTCTTCTGCCTCATTTATCCTAGCAGTGAGAGCCTCCATTTTTTATTGCACCTCATTAATAGCTTTTTTTATTTCAACTTGGCTCGATTTTAGTTCTTTTATTTCTCCAGAAAGGGCTTTTATATCTCCCGAGAGGTTTCTCTAATATCTTCCATGCCTTTTTCGAGCCTGACTAGAACCTTGAGAATCGTCATTCTGAACTGTAGATCTGACATATTACCAATGTCTGTATTGATTAGGTCCCTAGCCTTTGGTACTGCCTCTTGTTCCCTTTTTTGTGGTGAATTTTTCCGCCTTGTCATTTTGTCCAGATAAGAGTATATGAAGGAGCAAGTAAAATACTAAAAAGGTGGCAACAACCTCCGGAAAATATGCTTAACTAAATCAGAAGAGATCCCAAATCGTGAAGGGGCAGAAAGGGGATAAAAATAGGTTCAGAAAGAAAAATAAAATAAAAAGGAAACAATTAAAAGAAGAAAACGAATAAAGAAAAAATATAAAAAGGAAAATATAAATATTTATATATATTAGATAAACTAGTTAAGATACATTAAAAAAGAAAAGGGTAAAAGTTAAAAAAAATTTAGCAGAAGAAGAGAAAAACAAATTGAAAAAGAAAAAAAAAAATTAAACTAACTTCAAGGCTAAAGAAGCATGGGGAGAAAGCCAGGAGTTCCGTGCTTTGCTTTCTCCTCCTCTGGAATTCTGCTGCTCTCCTTAGTATTGAAACTACACTCCTTGGTAGGTGAACTTGGTCCTGGCTGGATTTCTTGTTGATCTTCTGGGGAAGGGGCCTGTTGTAGTGATTCTCAAGTGTCTTTGCCCCAGGCGGAGTTGCTCAGTCCTTACCAGGGGCCGGGCTGAGTAATCCGCTCGGGTTTGCTTTAGGGAGCTTTTGTTCCCTGAGTGCTTTCCGTAGAGTTCCAGAGGGCGGGAATGAAGATGGTGGCCTCCCAGTCTATGGTCCAGAGGAGCCCAGAGCCCGGGGCCCCACTCCTCAGTGCACCCTCAGAGAACAGCGCCCAATTACTCCTGTCACCCTGGCCTCCGGCCGTGCTCCGAACTGACTGAGCCTGCGACCAGTTCAAGGTAACACCGAGTTTAGAGCTCACTCCTCAGCTCTGTCTCTGTAGCCGGCTAATACCTGTAAGCTCTGTGACACTCAGACACCCCCGATCCTTCTGTGACCCTGCAGGACCTGAGGCCATGCTGACCCCGCATGGGCTTCACCCCGGTTAAGCCTCTGGAGCGATGTCCCTTGGTGGAAAAGACTTTTAAAAGTCCTGATTCTGTGCTCCGTTGCTCCGCCGCTTGCCGGGAGCCGCCCCTCCTCCCGTGGTCTATCTTCCCGTCGCTTTGGATTCACTTCTCCGCCAGTCCTACCTTTCAGAAAGTGGTTGATTTTCTGTTTCTAGAATTGCTGTTCTTCTTCTCTTCGATCTCCCGTTGGATTTATAGGTGTTTGCAATCTTTAGATAAGCTATCTAGCTGATCTCCCTCTACCTGAAGTACTCTCAGCCTGCCACTTCTCTGCCATCTTGACTCCTCTGAGCACACTGTAGCAATTTTACCACACATTTAGGCTAAGTAAGAGAGAGCTTTATAATCTATTCAATTACCAATATATAGATGGAAAAGTAAAAAATACTAATATTTTTCAGCTAGTATTATATTTTATGTTTATCTCTGTGTGTGTGTATATATGAAGAGAGAGAGAAAAAAATCTGCTGCGAATGAAATTGTGTTGCCTTTCTCAAATTAGAAGCTTTGCCTATAGTTTGGGCAATTCAATCTTTGTATCTTTTTCCTTAATCTGTCAAATTTTGGATATAACATCCAGCCTATACAATTACTTAGTACTGGAACAGTCAAGTATATTGGAGATAATTTGAACCATACTAACTTAAGGTATTAGTTCACCAAAAGCATTTTCTTGATTTTTTTTAAGTTATTAAGAGTCAGCATTTGAATTTACAATTGCACCCAAAACCATAAGATACATAGGAATAAACCTAACCAAAATGGCAAAGAATCTGTACTCAGAAAACTATAAAGTACTCATGAAAGAAATTGAGGAAGACACAAAGAAATGGAAAAATGTTCCATGCTCATGGATTAGAAGAACAAATATTGTGAAAATGTCTATGCTACCTAAAGCAATCTACACATTTAATGCAATCCCTATCAAAATCCCATCCATTTTTTTCAAAGAAATGGAACAAATAATCCGAAAATTTGTATGGAACCAGAAAAGAGCTCGAATAGCCAGAGGAATATTGAAAAAGAAAGCCAAAGTTGGTGGCATCACAATTCCAGAATTCAAGCTCTATTACAAAGCTGTCAACATCAAGACAGCATGGTACTATAAAAAGCGACACATAGATCAATGGAAGAGAAGAGAGAGCCCAGAAATGGACCCTCAACTCTATGGCCAACTAATCTTTGACAAAGCAGGAAAGAAAGTCAAAAGACAATCTCTTCAATGAATGGTGTTGGAAAAATTGGAGAGCCACATACAGAAGAATGAAACTGGACCATTTCCTTACACCACACACACACACACACACACACAAATAGACTAAAAATGGATGAAAGACCTCAATGTGAGACAGGAATCCATCAAAATCCTTTAGGAGAACACAGGCAGCAAACTCTTTGACTTCAGTCCCAGCAACTTCTTCCTAGAAACATCACCAAAGGCAAGGAAAGCAAGAGCAAAAATGAACTATTGGGACTTCATCAAGATCAAAATCTTTTGCACAGCAAAGGAAACAGTTAACAAAAACAAAAGACAACTGACAGAATGGGAGAAAATATTCACTAATGACATAGCAGATAAAGAGCTAGTATCCAAAACCTATAAACAACTTATCAAACTCAACACCCAAAGAACAAATAATCTAATCAAGAAATGGGCAGAGGATACGAACAGACATTTCTGCAAAGAAGACATCCAGATGGCCAATAGACTCATGAAAAGTGCTCAACATCACAGAAATACAAATAAAAACTACAAAGAGATACCACCTCACACCAGTCAGAATGGCTAAAATTATCCAGTCAGGAAACGACAGATGTTGGAGAGGTTGCAGAGAAAGGGGAACCCTCCTACTCTGTTGGTGGGAATGCAAACTGGCACAGCCACTCTGGAACACAGCATGGAGGTTCCTCAAAAAGTTGAAAATAGAGCTACCCTATGACCCAGCAATCGCACTACTGGGTATTTACCTTAAAGATATAAATGTAGTGATCTGAAGGGGCATATGCACCCAAATGTTTATAGCAGCAATGTCCACAATAGCCAAACTATGGAAAGAACCTAGATGTCCATCAAAAGATGAATGGTTAAAGAAGATGTTGTATATATATACAATGGAATACTATTTCAAGATTTGAAGAATCTATTTCAAGAAATGAAATCTTGCCACTTGCAATGATTTGGATGGAATTAGAGGGTATCATGCTGAGCAAAATAAGTCAATCAGAGAAAGACAACTATCATACAATCTCTCTGATATGAGGAATTTGAGAGACAGGACAAGGGGTTGTGGAGAGTAGGGAAGGAAAAAATGAAAAAAGATGGGATTGGGAGAGAGACAAACCATAAGAGACTCTTAATCTCACAAAACAAACTGAGGGTTGCTGGAAGGAGGGGGTGTGGAGAGGGTGGTTGGGTTATGGACATTGGGGCGGGTATGTACTATGGTGAATGCTATGAAATGTGTAAGCCTGATGATTCACATACCTTTATCCCTGGGGCAAATAATACATTATATGAGAAAATTAATAAAAGTAATCACATTTTTTTAAAAAGTCAGCATTTAAGGAGAATGTCATTTTCAGTCTGGAAATGGAAAGGAAAAATAACCATGTTTCCCCATCAAATAATTATAAACATAACTATTTAAAATTTTCTACCACATTGGAGATGACTACTCCTTGGTCACAATAAATCATAAAAGTTCTGGATGTTTATTTCACTCTCCAGGACCTAGAGTCCTTAATTGCTGAAGCATATTCACTGATGCATGCAAAGTACCACATTGATATACTACTTATTATAATAATTAGGTACTGAAGAAGCAATGGCCTACATTCAGGAGAACACTCTTTGTGAGTATGTTTCTTAAAGAAAACAAATAGTCAAACAATCTGGACTCTCAGTTACAAATAAATTAGTTGATAGATATTACCCTAGGAAGATATAATGATACTATATACTGGAAAATACCCCCTTTGTTGAATGTAGACCTAAGAATTCTTAATTCTAAAGTGTTATTTATTTTGTACGCAGCAGGTTTGAGCCATAACATGCATAATAAAAGATAAATAAGGCTATGGTTTTTAATTACAGATTTGAATACACTGGGCTATGTATAGAACCCAGGAATAAAGTACTACTGCTTCCTGGGAGTTGGACTACGTAAATTAGATTGAGTAGTAGGACACAAAGTTATGAACAGGAGGAAATTTGCTCTGGGGAAATATAGGTGACAAACCTACAATGGCTTTTAGCAGCTGGCATGGTCTATTTGAAGAGCTAATGTCATTTTATGTAATGGATTAGGAAGAACTGGATGCTCTCCATCATGCAGGCCAAGCATAATTTCCAGAATGACTGAGTTTTCTGACATAAAAGACAGTATGCTTCCTTAGATTTTCTAACCTCATTTACAGCCCTCGTGCTGAGTAATATGAGGAAGTGGTCTATGTTTCTTCATAGCCAGCTGAGGCTATAGCTGCAGTGAAAGCAAGATTCAAGAGATCATTAACATGCAGAATTCACAGAACCATGACCAGTTGAATGTGAGGGATGAGAATTAAGGTTTCAAGGATAGTTCCTAAGTCTCCGGCTTGAGTTAATTAGTGGTGGTTCCATTAATTTCCATGATGGAAATAAAGGGTACAGATTATAGTTTGGGGGTAGCAAAATTGTAAGTTGCAAAAATTCAAGATTAAATTAAAAGAAAATAATTTTTACACCTCCCCCAAAAAAGACTTACTTGAAATTTAGAATTATGGGTGTCTCATTTACTCATATGTGGCAGATTTCTTCTTTTAGAGAAATTGTTTTCACTTTACCAGTAACATGAGTAGTTTCTTCAGTTTGACAAATGGTTATAAAAACAACTGTCCAATATATGAGAAAATGTAGCAATCAGTTCCTGTATAAAACCTGACCATTGACTTAAATCATAGAAACCAATGATCAAGAATAGTAAGAAAGAATAGGATTGGGGCCACAGTCACAAAGACCAGACCACATCTTTGTGTCAGAGGGCACATAGCTCACCTATATTCAAGGTTTAATATTCTTGAATGCAAAGACAAGACAGGCCAAACTATGGAAAGAGCCCAAATGTCCATCAACTGATGAATGGATATAGAAGATGTGATATCTAGCTAGCTAGCTAGCTATCATCTTTCTATCTTCTGCCAATATTTATTAAATGTCTATGATGTGCCAGCCAGTGCCTTGCTCATGGTCAGCTGTCCCAAGCTGAGACTGAGGATATGCCAGCTGTCATTGGGATGTAGCGAAATTGGACATAGCAACTGTCCCCCAGTGCACCAGGGCCCACCTGTCATCTGTATATATTACTCAGCCATCAAAAAGAATTGAATCTTTCCATTTGCAATTAATTGTAAAGTAATTGATTTGATTGCATTTAGCATAATAATTATCAAAGATCAAAGATCTCATGGATCTAGAGAGTATTATGCTAAGTGAAATAAATCAGAGAGAGACAAATATGATTTAACTTATATGTGGAATTTAATAAACAAAACAGATGAATATATGGGAAGGGAGGGGAAAAAAGACAGAAGCAAACCATAAGAGACCATTAATTTTAGAGAACAAACTAAGGGTTGCTGGAGGGGAGGTGGATGGGGGATGGGCTAGATGGATGATGGGTATTAAGGAGGGTGCTTGTTATCATGAGCACCAGGTGTTACATGTAAGTGGGGAATCACTCAATTCTACTCCTTAAACCAATATTATACTATATATTAACTTACTAGAATGCAAATAAAGATTTGAAACAGATGAACACAAAAAGACAAGATAGGTGATGATGTAGAACCCAGTCTATACAACAGTTCTACCATTAACTTTGGAAAATCCTTCATTAACATACAGACTTTGTAGTTTATCTATGTTTATGTGAGATAAACTCAAGGCAAACTTCTGTGGCCCCATTTGTTTCACTTTTCACAGTACTTTAAGAATGAGGTTATTAAAATTAGCAAGAGGGATCAATGTTCTCAAAGCAGAAGAAAACTGACCACCATGTTCTCAGGCCTTTCTCTAAGAGCCTTTTACTGTACTGAAAGGCCAAAAGATGTAAGTCACTTCTCAGGACACATCACAAAGTAACCCTTCCCCCACCCCCATTATGTAATAACCACTCCTTCAGGAAGTCAATCTTGTCTTAACATTAGGTAACACACTCTTTCTTACAGACTATCCCCTAAGGGTAGGAACACACCCATGTTTCCATTGCCTCAAGATAATCAATTCCTCACTGACTACCCTTTAATGACAGTATTTTTATCTTTTTCTCACCCTCTTTGCTTACTTTATCTGTATAAAAAATCAGACAAGCACAGTTTTTAGCTCAGTGACCACTGAAGTATCTTTGTCATAAAAGTTAGCAGGGTCCCCTAGACTGACACTTTCAGGGCAGTGGCCTCAGAAATGGTAAAGTAATTGACTTGATTGCATTTAGCATAGGCAGACTTGCTATTTCCTGGGAAGATAGGTTTCCAGAGTTTAGTGCATATAAATCTGCTGTGTTTGGAGTATTGAGTGACCTTTGGCCTATTGACTTTGCCATAGAAAGGGCTGCTTAAGCTCAAACTTTTAGAATGGGGCAGTGTGGCAACCAATATAACTGTTCTTCTGGCAGTTCAGCCTGCGTGCTTTTAGAGCATACACATGATCACTGAATCAGGCATTTGAGACTTAATTGATGAACCTGTCAAATAATTATCAAAGATCACTTGCATACACTTGCATCACTGTATAGACTAACCACTGAAAGCATGAAGAGAACTGCTGATTTGAAGCATCCTGTTGACAGGAGGTGCTGAGGATTTAAAGAAAAGATACATTTTTTTGGTCACAATACTGCCTTACTGCAAAGAAAACCCATCCTAGCTAGGGTTCAGCTAAGTAGGAAAGGAGCATGTGTAGAGAGATAGTTAACTCACTTTACTTTTCAGGTTTAACCTGTTTTCAATATCGTGAGTTTTCTTCCCTCACTGTATTTATTTCATTATTCTTCAACTTCACTTATTTTTGTTTACTCACTAGATCTATCTGACCAATCTCACAGAATTCTTGTTTCAGCAAGATGGTGTATGCTTAGCTACTATTGTCTTCATCATAAGCGCTGTCATCATTATAGTACCTCACAGAATTGTGTGAAACCTTACTGCTCAGTGTAATAGGCTGACTCGCACCATCAGCATTACCTGTAGCTTGTTAGATATGCAGAATCTTAGGTCCTATCCCACACCTACTGAATCAAAATCTGCATTTTAGCTAGATCTCCAGGTTATTCATAGGCACACTAAATGTTAAAGCACTTATCTAAAAGATTAAAATTACATAATGAAATATGTATAATAGTTCCTGGTTGATGTTTAATAAATGTTTCTTTCCCTTTCTTACTAACTCAGAAGATGGATTAACCCATTTTTCTCTCCATCTTAGAAAGCTATCTTTTATTTGTTTTTATTTTTTTTGCATGCACACACACATACACACACACAAGAACCAAAATCATTACAAATACCAATAACAAAAATGAGCATTAAATCCTTATTGTTTTAAACAATGGGGATAAAATACAAGCCATGATCTCTGAACTAGAATGTACTATCTCTTTGGGATAACAGGACATTTATATAGAAAACTTAAATGTGAGGCATCTCTGCCAATAAAATGAAATTTCTGTTTGTCTGTCAATAATAGCATCGTGACAAAATGACTGGCTGGCTGATATGTTTGAAATGGTTTCATTTAAAATACAAGTTATTTGTTGTACATGAAATTCACTTTGGCAGTTCCTAGTTTAGAGGTGATCACGTCCCATAAAGTGAGATGATCATCTTTAAGATAAGAAGAAACTGAAATAGAATACAAGAGAAGACCATTTACCACTGACTGAGAGACCTGCCACATGTATTTGCTATTGATGTGGGGAACAAAGGCAAAAAAAAAATTAAATTTCCTTACAACTTACAGCCCATTGGTAAATCCTTGACACAGGCAAAGTGACCTTCCTCTAGAAACGCAACTGCTTCAATGTTGATACTTTGCTAAGGGCAAAAAGGCAATCTTAGCTTAACACTGTCTTGATTTCCAGGTCCTGTAAGTCTACTTCAACACATAAAGTTTCCTTTGGAAACTTCAACACATAAAGTCTACTTCAACACATAAAGTTTCCTTTGGAAACTTCTTTATCTCTATCCCCAAGATATATGTTAGCAATTATCATCTAAGCATATGGCCCACCGATATAAATCTGAAGGGTCTCAGGACTAAGGTTTTATTAGACAGTAGTAAATGACTTTTTCCTAACAATAGCTAGCCTCCTCAAGGTCCTGGAAACCTTGTTTCTGTACTCTGTAGAGATTTAACCTATCTCTAACCTCCTCCCAACTTGAAAGTATATAACCAGTCACTCCTTACAGCCCCAGTGCAGCTTTTTATGCCCATGAGTACTGCCCCTGTGTTTTAAGAAAACCACCATTTTGTACCGAAGACATCTCAAGGATTTCTTCTGGACTATTCACTCTGAAACCCAACACTGAGATACAAGAGAGGACAATGTGAACACTGATAGACACCTGCCACAAGTATCAGCTACTATGGATATAAAAAAAATAAAAATAGTTTCTGGAACAAGACCCAGATTGAAAGTCATTAGCGTAATAGATGTTCTAAATTGCAGAAATAAGATTGAATTATTTCCTTACATAAGTTGCTATAGGTGAGCTTCAGTAGCAGTATCTTTACATTTGTTTTCCTTTTAAAATAATTCTTAAAAAAACAATACAGAAACAACCCGCCTAGTATAAGGTTATCTAGAATTTGGAAGAGCCAGAGCTGGGGTCTAGGGGGCTGACTGACAGAGTGGCATTCCAAGTTCTAGTCTATGAATTGGTAATGCTGTGTCTTCCATTTATAGATCTTGCAAATTCTATAAGAAATTAGAAATTATTCCTTCTCAGGCTTTATCTTTTAAAATGGATGATTCTCATATACAAATTTTTCTGATTATTTTCTTTAATTTTACCTGGGTCTTTTCCATGCTCACTTAAAAAAAAAATCAAAGTATAGTAATTAGATCTACATGCAATATTTATGGCATATACTAACTTGTTCTGAGATTTTTCTTCTCAATAACCCCCAAGCAAACCTTAATAATTATCAACATTTTAAACCCATTTGTTAAAAAAGCAGTATAGTGATTGCAATGGAGAATGTAGTGATTCTCAGGCTCTTCTTTGTTATTATAATCCCTGCTTAAATCTCATCATCATACAGGAGTGGCTCCAATGATTTCCTCTTCAATCTACATTGTAATTATACAGCAGAAGAATCTGATTTCTTTCATTTCTCCTCAATCTCCCAGAACTGTAAATACTTCCTCAAATTTAACCACATTAATTTGGCATCTCTTTGGTGCTTTGTGTACTTTCTACTACTAGATCACTTGCAAAAATATTAGTATATTAGAATCCCAATAAATGTTTTTCCATAAAGTCCTAATTAGCCTTAAATTTGTTCCCTTCATCTAAGCTACTTCCCCATATTTTAAAAATGTTTCCATAATGAATGCATTTATCACTCAATCCTTTTATTAAACCATGAAAAAATCTTAACACATTGTTAGGCAAAATGTTGTATAAGAGTCATCCAATCTTCCCTCCGTAACACATATTAAGCATTCTGTAATATGAAGACTTGAGAGGTGGACTTTACATTTTTAAAGTCAAGAATTTTTTTTTTTCATAGATTGATTGTTAGGTTATAAAATATGTATTCACCCTAGGGGAGAGGTATCTTCATTCCTCTCCCACTACTCAGTGGATTTTAACTGTACAACATTTCAGAGATGTATATTACCAAATGGCTGCTAAAGACTCATTTAAGGAGCTCCTCTCTTTAGGTGTGGAGAGTCTTCGTCCATGCATATTTAAAAATTTTTAATTTGTAGACTTTGAAATAGAAATTCACTTTTAGAAATGCATCTAATGAAATAATATCAAATATACACTGAAGAGACACCATGGTAGTATATAATAAATAAATAGAACATAATAAATAACCAGAATGGAATTAGTTAAGTAAATTACAAGAAGGCTCTTTAATAAAATATTATGCAGCCATGAAAAATTACATCACAGAACACATTTGAATAACATGGAAAACAATTCAAAACATTTGCAGTGAAAGAATATGTTAAAAACATGAGTGTGATACAGTTTAGTTTTACGTATAGAGATATCTATCACTGAAAATCTAAAAAGATTATACCTCAAAGTATGACTATTACTTCTGGTAGAGGAATTATAAGGTATTTCTATTTTTAAATTTATTTTTGTTTAAATAAAACATGAATTACATTTTTAAAGATGGGGAAAATGAAGCTCTATTAGAGCTATTCAAGTTTTTCCTTTCATCATCTCTGTTTATCTCTCAAGCTCATTTCAATTATGAGAGAAGCTCTGAGTAACATGTAACAACATCTCATTCACAATTATGAGCTGATGTAAAAAGTTTCTTCTATTGCTCATGGTGAAATAGACGAACTCATGAAAATTTCTGAATTAGCCCTTTTCAAAATTTAGCTAAATCCTTTTAAGATATCTATTTGTTCTTCAGCATTTTAATTTTATTCTATCTACTTTGAGCCTAATGCACAACCAATTCTATTTGCCAACTACATCAGTAATTTTATTTACTGCTTCAGTCCTCGAAATAAGTTAATGCAAAAGACTTAATGGTATTTTAGGATTTACTTGACACAGAAAAGTGACCCAAGGTTTCATCAGCTATAATGTCCCTATGGTATTAAACATTTTAATGTGCTAACCATGACAGATACAGAATGGCCAGCTTCCCAGTGAATGACCAGCCTCCTAGTAAATTTCCTTTTCCTCTTTGTACCACACAGCCATAAGCTATAAAATCTCTTTTCTTCCTTTAAAGGCAGGAGATCTTTACTGAAAGACTTAATGTTGAATATTTTCTAAAGCTGAGAAGACTCTTTCTCAAGGATGTGGAAAAAGATAATCATACAAGCAAACTTTGAGTTTGAGACCACAAATGTCACTTTGGTCCATTTTGTATTTCAATGATTTGTGAGTATGTAACTTAAAAAAAAAAAAAAAAAGCCAGAGGAGGCTTTTAATAAATGTAAATTGGTATTGCTTTTGTAGAAAATATATTTTTTTAAAGTCCTGCCTTATTTTTAGTAATATAGTCTAAGTTCAAACCAATAAATCTCTCGACTATTACATGCACTAAACTTACATGACCATGTCATATGATTGAATAAGCTATCACCTCAAGAAAAATGAAGTCACCCCTCAATATACATCTGTAAGATAATTGTATTTTATTTTGATTTTTTCTGAAGTCCACAGTCTAGTAAACACAAAGCCATTAGGAGAAAGTTTAATATAATATCTCAAGCTATATTGTTAAATAATATTAAGAACTTCCTTTCATGTAAAGAGAGAATATATATGGTATACTTCTCATTATTTTAGATTTGTCTAGGATCAAATAAACAAGCAGTATTCTATTGTCCTTCTACTTGCTTGGGAAAAGATTTATGTAAAAAGACATTATCTTCTGGTTAGAAAGCATAAATGATGAGGACTGTTGTTCCTGTAATTAATCATACTATGGTGTAGACTCTCTCAGTAACTTAGCAAAATGCATCTAGATATGAATTATAATATTGAAGGAAAATATGAGATATGAATAGGTAGGATTTTTTCTTCCTTTAAGCCTTTTATATATTAAAATAAGAAAAAATAAAATATACGGGAACAATGTATAGCTTTAAAATCACAGCCAGCACCCAAGCTGTAAAAGAGAATATTGGCATTACTTACAGATCCCTACCTTCTTATTATATATATATCATATATCTGATATATGATATATATATATATATATATATATATATATATATATATATATATGAAGATTTTATTTATTTATTTGACAGAGAGACACACAGCAAGAGAGAGAACACAAGCACAGGAGTGGGAGAGGGAGAAATAGGCTTCCCACTGAGCAGGGACCCTGATGCGGGGCTTGATCCCAGGACCCTGGAACACTGAACTGAGCTGGAAGCAGACACGTAAGGACTGAACCACCCAGGAACCCCCACTCTTATTTTTCTTTAGGATTTTATCTCATACATATGCGTTAGTTCTATTGGTTTCTAAAATTTATGAAAACAAAAAATTTTACGCCTGGGTTCTTTTAGTATTATACTTGTGAGATTCATTCAGGTTTTTGTATGTAGTCTGCTTTTGATTATTTTTCAAATTAAGATCAGGGAGTTGTTTTTGTAATTTTTTAGGGATTTTAGTTGTGATCCATGAGAAGCATGGGTATAGTGAACTTATACCACCTGCCAAAACCAAAAATGCTATTTTTTATGGTCTCTAAACCAAATAGTTTGCAATTTGTCTAGCATTTTTATATATATGTTCATTCCAGGATTGGCCTACAATTTTTCTTTTTGAAGTGACCCTATTTTTTGGTCATCATAGAGCAAGTTGAGGAGTCTTACCTCTTGTGTTAATTTTTGGTGGAATTTGTATAATATCTATGTTATAGTTCTTAAATGTTTGAAATAGGGGCACCTAGGTGGCTCAGTCAGTTAAATGTTTGAATAAATCACCGGTGAAACCCTCTTAGCCTAAAGTTTTCACTGCACATAGTTTTGTTAATTATAGATTCAATTCTGTTAATACTTACAGGCTTTTCATATTTTTAGCTGCTTCTTGTGTCAGCTTTAATGAGCTGTATTTTTCCTGAAATGTGTCCACATTATCTAAACTTTCAAGTTTATCTGTGTGAAATTGTTCACAATATTCTCTTATAACATTTTCAATCTATAAGACCTATAATGATGCCTCCTTGATGTTCCTGACACACTGGTGATTTCTGAATTCTATTATTCTGGATGAGTTTCTTTAGGGGTTTATCAATTTTATCAGTATCTTAAAAAAAACAACTTTAGTTTTATTAATTTCATAATTGTTATTTCATAATTTCTGCTTTTTATTATTTTCCATTGCAAATGTGTGTTTCTTTTGCCATTTTTCAACTTCTTAGATTGAGGCTCACATATTAATTTTCTGTCATTTTCCTATGAACTAGAAATTTTTCATTACTATTCGCTTGTAATTTTTTTCACATTTCTATTGTGGTTTATTCTTTGAGCCATGTTTACTCGAAAATAAATTAATTTTCCAATGTATTTAAACATACTCAATTTCTTATTATCTTTGTGTTAGTGATTTCTAGCTATTTTCTTTGCAAGCAGATAACCTGTAGAGTATAATTTCAAACCTTTGAAAATTTTTGAGACTCAAGTTATGTCCAAGGATATAGCCAATATTTGTACATATTTTGAGTGTGTTCAAATAGGATGTGTCTTTGGAAGTTGTTAGGCACAGGGTTCTACAAATATTCCATTAGGTGAGGTTTTTAAAATTGTATAGTTCAAATCTCTATCCTTGGTGATTTTTTAACTGTTTAGTCTATCAATTACTGAGATAGATAAGTTAAAAATCTCACAAGATGTTTGAAAATTTTTCCATTTCTCCTAATAGCTTTGAAAAATTTAATTAGTGTATTTTTTAGGACACATAATTAAGTGTACAGATATCTAGATCAGGATAAACTTATTCTCTTTTAAATTTTTTTAACTTTTTGAATCTATTGTCAATTTTGGGTAATTCTCAGCTAAAAATCTTTTTAAATACTTTCCCTTCTCCTGAGACTAAATATGCTAGATCTTTTCATTCTGTTTTTAACAAGTGTTACTCTTTCCTTTGCATTTCAATCCTTTTTCTCTTTGTATTCTTTCTGGGGAGTATTCTGTGGCCTATTTCCTTGTCCTCTGTTTATGTGTACATAATGTGCTATTTAACTCATTCCCCGAGTTCATAATTATAGCTATTTTTCCCATTTCTAGAATTTCTATGTATTTTTCTATGTGGTATATCACCTTCAATAAATTATCATCCCCATATGCAATTTTGTTTTTTATCCTGTTGTACATAAAAAGCATAGACTCCTTTTTTCCTTCCTTCTAGTCTCCTTGCTGTTTTCCTTTCTCTTTCTGATGTCCTTATGTTTCTACTTCTTTGTTTAGTTTTTCTCTTGCTGTTTCTTGTTCATATAACTTTAATCTCATGGCACGCTTAGTTCTTTGATTACATATTGAACATTTTGTTTAGGATGATGATTCCATTTGAAGACGTTTCATGGTGTCCTGGGCATTATCAATACAGGACTGCCTTAGTTCAATCTCAGGATTTGAGGTTTGTTTGGTCACTCAAATGGCTTGAAAACAGGCTCCAGTCTATGTTGAGGCTAGTTTAATCGTGTTTCACTCTTATTCCTATATAGTTTTTCAAGGTCCTGGCCCAAAAGAGATGGTATATTTCCTCCAACTAACAGTTCCTTACTGACTTCTGTTCCATATTCTTGAGATGCTATTAAAAAAAAAAAAAATTCTAATCTGCTCAGTTTCTAAGCTGCCTCTTCCAGAACTACAGACACCCCTAGGCTAGAGTTGCCATGCTTGGAAAATAAAAATACAGAATTCTTGGTTATATTTGCATTTCAGATAAACATCAAAAACTTTTTAATGTGAGTATGTACCAAGGAATATTTGAGAGAAACTTACACTAAAAAAAAAAAAAAAATTCCTTTGTCTGAGTTCCAAGGGTAACTGGGCATCCTATGTTTTATGTGATAACACTATCCCACATCTGAAATGATCAGAATGAATAGATCATTTCTCTGGATTTCCATTTTTCACCTAGATCTTAGCCTCATTCATCTTCACTATTGTGTTAGCTCTTTGATGATTTTAAGAAGATATTTTAAACAGCATTTTGTCCAACTATTTCAGGTGTCTTCAGTGAGAAGTTTTGTCCAAATTACCTTGTCTACCATTGGGAGAATCAGAAAGCTAATATCCCATTTTCTAGGTGCATTTAATATTAAATATATCAAAAATTTCATAAAGAACTTTAACATTTGAAATGATGAACATGATACTTTACAGTTTTCACTTTTATAGTCATATCTCTTATTCCTACTAAGTGTCTATTAAGTATTGCTTTTATGATTTGCTCAATTCAGATCTAAGCTTCTGAAAGAACATGGATTTACTGTTTTTCATTGGATTGAACAATGTGCACCTTGTGTGTGCTTATGGGGGAGGGTTGTGCCTGCTACAAAATGTCAGAAAACAATATGCATCATTATTTTCAGCAGATCAGTTTTCCACAGGTTCTCTGAAATATAAAAGTACCATAGTCAGAGACCAATAGATTTCATGATTAAGGGACTCTTTTGAATAAACGATGATTCTCTACCTTTCAGACATTATTCACAAAGATGAAAATAATAGTGTCCATCATTAGCTATCCCAGATATGATATGATGAAGACACAAAATTGGTATATACTATGTTCAGCCTCTGGTCATCAAACACATCATGAATATATGAAGCATACTTCAGTGAGGGTTTGTTAAAATGATGATAAAGACACAGAACGGTGAGTGTATTTTCTGCAACAGTGGGGGTTTTTGTGTGTCTCAACGTGCCATCTGATTGATAGTAATGTCTACGTAAAGTGATAGACAAGCCTAGTTATTTCTGGCAGTTCACATGCGAAAATGTGCTGCCACAACTGGAGTTCCTATATTTATCTCCTTCCTTTGCTTCCAAAATTGTTGAGTTACTCCTTTTCCTGATTATGAATGAAGTATTCTTAGTCTTTCTTCTTTATAAAACATTCATCTTTAGAATATACTGATTATCAGATTATGATTTAAAAATATTTCTTTTACTTTACTTTTTTCTTGTTACCAATTTTGAGTTGGTTTTATTTGATTCAATTTCTCCATTCAGAATTCCCTGGAGAAATAGTTACTAGCTGTAACAATTGGCTAGTGGCTAAGTCTCTTCAAGTATTTCCAGCATATATATTAAAAATAAAATTATTGTGACCTTCAAGGCCAACTATACTCCTTAGCCTTGAGAATACCATGTCAAAATACTACAGTCTGCCAGAGAGCTGAGAATAGGTGTAAAATGAGAAAATAAGCACTGGGGAACCCTGGGATATGGATAAGCAAATGATATCATTTGGATAGAGCTTGAGTACATTTGGCCAGAGCACTAGGTTTCTGGCCTTGACCTCCCAGGTCCTGCTGTCAGACATGAAGCCTTTAGTTACACTTGAAGCAGCTGCTCTCTGTCTGCCAACTCCAATCCTTTATAAAAAGCTATAGCACCTCCACTTTGTTGTATGAGTTATGTTTTTAATTTAACTGTCTTTCTTTCCTACTTTTGCCAGGATTTTATTCATATTATAATTTTCTTTGGGGAAAAAGGAAGAAATAACTGTTTTACTGTTTAAAGAGGCATATTAGGTATTGGAAGTCTTTGACACTTTTCCACGATTCACTAGTGGCTTACAGAATTCTAGATGAACAATTCAGCCAATACTTCCACCTTATGATAATTATTCAGTATCATATATTATACATACTTCTACAAAGAAATAAAGACCCAAATTCATAGGTCTTGCTAGGGTCTATATTTTTGACTTTTCACATTGTGTGTGTGTGGGGGGGTGTAGGTGGGTGTGGGTGTGTGTATGTACATGCAAGTGTACCCTGTAGTTCTGTTGTGCTACTAATGGATAAAATATTTTAAATATCTGACAACTTCATCAGTGTTTAGGGTAAACCTGTTAGCAAGAATCTGAAAGGAAATTTAAACCGCAAGAGGGAAAGTTACTGGTTATAACTGCAACTTCTTTGAAGGTAGAGAAAATTTCTTATTCAATCTCATTAAAACATTTCTCTCTCAGGATCTCTTCTGAACGCTAGATGCAGGTCCAAATGTCTTCTTGACATTCCAACTTAAATTTTAGAAAAGTCACTCAAAAACAACATGATCTTCATCTTGTTGTTTTTCTTTCTGTGTTCTATACACCAGTGAATGACACCATTCTCTACCCATTTATGCAAGGCAAAACTGGGGATACATCTTTAATAGTTCTTTTTCCTTTAGACTCTTTATTTCCAGCCCAAGTATCTCTCCAGTCTATCTTCAGTTTTGCATTTTTACCAGACCATCCCTATAAACATCTAGTATTACTTGTTCAAATAGCCCCCTCCGAACAGTTTTTTTTCCTGTATATATTATGAACCTTCTCCAATCTGTTCTCTTTTCTGTGTCAAATTGATATTTTCAACACAAGTCTGGTGTTCTTACCTCCTCTCCCTTCTTAGAAACACTTCACTGGCTTTCTTTGGTTCTTGAAATAAGGACAAAAATCCTTGCTTTGGCATATAAGGCCATGCATGATCTGGTTTTTACCTACTTCTCCAACCCTACCCTTTTTCTTCAATGAAGGGAAATGTAACTCTTCCCAGGGGACATTTGGCAGCATCTGGAGATATTTATTTATTTATTTATTATCTATCTTTTTTCTTTTTTTTTTTAATTGTCAAAACTAGGGAAGGGGAGATTTGTTATTTGCCCCTGGTAACAGAGGCCAGGGATACAGCTAAACATCCTGAAATGCACAGGAAACTCTCATAAAGAAGATAAAGAAGATGAAGATGAAGATGAAGAAGAATAAAAAATTATCCAAAATGTCAAAAGTACTGAGATTCAGAAACCTTACCCTGTGGGTTTTAGCCAAAATGCCTATAATGAATATGATGATGCTGTATCTAGATTCTCTTGCAAAGAAAAACTTGTTAGGATGTTTATCGGATAGGTTCATCTGTCGGTCCTGTCAGGGACTGATTGCCTCCTCAGCTGAAAAATACCTTCTTACACAATATGGTATCCTTTCCAGAACAGCATACATCCAATGACTAATAGAAGTAGGTGTTCTAAGATCTGGTTGGCCATTAAAGCTCTATAGCTCCTATAGGGTCAACTTGGATTCGCTTTCTGCCCAATTCTGTTTCTTTTCCATTCCTTTCCCAGGTGTTAATTCTAACGGCACTCCCTAATAAATATCCTACACTATAATCAGCATTTCAGATTCTGCTTTCTGAAGAACTCAATCTGCTATGTTGCCTTCCTTTTAGTTTATTCTGTCACCATGCACTCCCATCTTGAATCTTGGGACGTTTATGCATGCTCATTTTTCTGTATGAATGTTCTTTCCTCATTTACCTGGTTAATATGCACTCAACCTTTAGACCACAACAACAAATGATCCTCTTCTACTGTCACAAACTAGATCAAAATCCCACCTCCACACCGGTTTTTTACCTTTTATAACACTATGTACCACTTCATTTTTAGTGCTTCTCTTACTCAATTTTACTTTCATTGGAATGATATTTGGATAATATCTGTCTCTACTTCCACATCATAATTTCTCATTTTGTTCACTGTTGTATCATAGTGACTAATCCAGAGCTTGACACATAGAAGGTACAAAAATAAAGACTTGCAGGAAAAAGGGAGATGAGAAGGGATGTTGTGACTTACACATAGAGTTTTCAGCAAATGCTTGATTGGAAAACAAAAAAGTCATATTTTTTTTCATCTTTTTAAAAATTTAAACTCAACAAATAAGACTTTTTCCTAAAATTTCCACTTTTTATTAAGGATATCATAATGAAATCTCCCTCTTTCTGTTCCATCTTCTTAACAAAGCAAGACAGCAGGATTTTAGGTTTTAGAGTCAGATTGCCCTGGTTTTAAATTTTGAGATGGGGACTTAAGCAAATTTCTTAACTTTTTGAGACTCAGTTTTCTTATCTGTGAAACAATAACCTACCTCATATAATGACTGTCATCTGAATTTCCTGCAAAACATTTAACACATATTGGGTGTACAATAAGTAGTTTTCTATTATTATGCTGACCTCAAGACTAAGAAAATAAGAAAATTGTCTCTATATTTCCGCAATGTGTCGTTCTGCAAAAAAGATTACAGCACACAAATAGAAGCACACTGTTACACCATTGCTATAGAATTATGACTTTTTGCACTTTATTTTTTTGAAATGAATATCTTCATGCCCTAGGCTATTAGTAAAGCTAAATCCATTTAATTTTATAAATTTGTTATTTCAATAAGAACTTTATGTGTTTAGTCATGATATATATTGTGATGACTCTTTACAAATATATTTAAATTCAAGAAGAAAAAATGTCATGGAGACATCATTTTAAATTAAGTATTAATGAGTTATAAAATAAATGGTTTTACAGGACTTTTTTCTAAAACCAAAGTGGTTAGAATCTAGAATCCTATCGGTGTTCATCTTCATTTTTTAAATTTTTTATTTGAGAAAGAGAGAGAGAGATCATGAGAAGGGGGAGGGTCAGAGGGAGAAGCAGACTCTCTGCTGAGCAGAGATCCTGATGTGGGACTTGATCCTGGGACTTCAGGATCATGACCTGAGCCGAAGACAGTCACTTAACCAACTGAGTCACACAGGTGTTTTTCATCTTTGTTATTTAAATCCCTTTTTTCTTTTACCATAATGTGTGAATGGACTAAGAGAGCAAGATACAGGTCCCTGTATATTAGACAAATTATATTAGTGGATTTATATCTAATAATCATTGTTAAATATTTACAATGTGCCAGGCACTGTATCCAAGCTTTATATATATATTATCTTTAGTTAACTACCACAAGAAAGACCTACTATAAGAGATTATTATTTACCACATTTTATTCAAAGAGAATAAACCTTACCAACATCACTTGGCCACTACATGGTAGACCAAGTTGTCAACTCAAACTTTTCAAATGAAAGGCTTATTCTTTACATCACTCCTATAAAACCTTAGCGATGTTATATAACTAGGGGAAAGAGGAAAAGAGCCTCTGTCATATCAAAGATCTAATGGGGAATTAGAAGAGAGTTTCATAGTACCATCTTTTATAGAATAAGTAAAACAAAATGGGCTGTAGTCAGTCTTGTCTTCTAAGGGAGATGGAATATGTCCTACTAATGGAAATATAATGTTATGCAAAATTTTTTTTTTTTTTATAAAGTAGCTGGAAGAGAAGGGTTTAACCAGGTAAAAACAGGAGTGTCAGATTATGCAAAGAGGACCAGAGTTGGGTGAAACTGCATAACAGGGAAACATTAAGGGAGAAGTCTGAGTAAAGGAAGCTTCCAAAACAGAAAGCAAGATTTTATTGACCTAGGTAAAGGGACTAAAAAGAAACACACAAAAATGATGTAGGGCTTTGGAATTTCTGTTAAAAGCAGACTTCTGAGAAATTTTCAGTGTTGCAGGGGCTGTAAGATTTATGAGAAAAGGTATTTTTCACATCCAATTCTTAGTTGTTTGTATTACCCTATATTCCATATATTCCTATATGATTTGTATTGTTCTATATCACCTAAAACCTTTAGTCAGATTGGTTACAGATCTTGTGATACTGTTCAGGGAGGGAGGAGGAGATCAGAGATAAGGAATTAAGTACCATATATAGGATGGTAATAAACAGAGGGAAAAGAAGGGAAGGAGAAGGTAAGATTTAAAACAGGACAAGAGTTCAGTGAACATAACCTGAAAGTCATCCATAGATTTAATTCAGTCCCTATCAAAATTCCAATGGCATTTTTCACAGAAATAGAAAAAAATAACACTAAAATTGGTATGGAACCACAAAAGACCTCCCAAAAGGCAAAACGATCTTGGGAAAGAACAAAGTTGTAGGTATCATGCTCCCTGATTTCAAACTATCTTACAAAACTATGGTAAGCAAAACAGTATTGTACTGGTGTAAAAGTGACACAGACTGATGTAACAAAATAGCCCAGAAATAAACCTAACCATATATGGTTAACTAATATTTAACAAATGAACCAAGAATACTCAATGGGAAGAAGGTAGTCTCTTCAATAAATGGTGCTGGGAAAAGTGGGTATCTACGTGCAAAAGAATGAAATTGGACCCATAGATTATACAACTCACAAAAATTAACTAGAAATGGATTATGAAGCATAAGATTGGAAAATATAAAAACCCTACAATAAAACATAGGGGAAAGCCCTTTGACATTGATTTTTGACTCAAATTCACCTCATTTTAGTAAGCATTTCACAATACATATGTACAACAAATCATGACATTGTATACCTTACACTTACACAGTGTTATTTGTCAATTATATCTCAATAAAGCTGAGGGGGAAAAAAGAGAGAGAGAGAGACCAGAATTTTGAGTCAGAAATCACCATGAAAACATATGGCCTATAATTTTGTAAAAAAAAAAAATCCATTTTAATTTAAAATAATATAAAATACATACACGTACATATTAGTGAGGTGATAGGACATTGTGCATCTCCCAAAATGTCGGTGTTGGAAAGGAAACTAGTTAATTTTACTGAAATCTCACTGATCAAAGAGAACTTTAGCTAAATGCTCAGCATGGCTATTATATATAAGGTAATTTGCAAATTGCTTTTATATACATTGTTTTTAATCCTTACTACATACAACCTTAAGATGCAGATATTATTATCCTCATTTTAAAGAGAAGAAACTGAGCTGAGATAGGTTAAATAACTGGCTGTAGTTCACTCAAGTATGTAAATAGCCCAACAGGGATCTAACTCCAAATCCAGTGCAACCTTCTCTGCACATTCTCACCTCCTTAAGAAATAGTTAAGTCCTCTTTACCCTTTACTTGTCTCAGTCCATAATACAATCATATGAAGAATATTTTAAAGGATAACTATCAAAAACATACTCAATTACTACCTTACTACACTCAATTACTTCACAATATTTAAGACCACATTAAATAATATCAGGTATATAACAGACCTGCCCATTGGTTGGAACATTGAAGATGCTCAGTCTTTTTTTTTTTTTTTTAAGATTTTATTTCTTTATTTGAGAGAGAGCATGAGAGAGGAGAAGGTCAGAGGTAGAAGCAGACTCCCCATGGAGCCAGGAGCCCAATGTGGGACTCGATCCCCAGAGTCCAGGATCATTACCTGAGCTGAAGGCAGTTGCTCAACCAACTGAGCCACCCAGGCACCCAAAGATGTTCAGTCTTATTTGTGTTTTATAACTTCACTACATGAATATTTACAAAAGAGAGATCATTTCAGGCTATCTTTTTTTAGTTTACTGATTATAAAATATTCTAACAGCTGTAATTATTATTTTATCAAATTTATTCTCAAATATTAAAAATAAGTGTTTTAGTCTCCTAAGAAGCTTACAGTGTTTCACTAAAAATATTTCTACACTGTTTTTTCAATAAGCTCATCTTTCATAATCAGTTATATTTCATGCTAGTTCTAACTTATAACTCCTGTGAATGAGGATTTTTACTGCATTTATCAGAAAATAAAATAACTTTTCTTGAAAATAGGTAACATAAGCTTGATCTATACACACATTTTAAGAGAGGATGGCTTTATCATCATCACTTGCTTTTGCTTCTTATGTGAGGGTATAGAACTGTCAACGCAATAGAACACAGCAGGTGACCTCAGAACACTCAACCTCCCCTTGTGCTCTGTAGATTACAGAAGCTTTATAATTGCAAAGTTCATAATTATATTAAATAACACAGCATAGAATAACTACCACTCTTTTCTTCCAAATCTCTATCATTAATAAACATCCCAGCCTTCTAAATCAGCCTTAAATACATTAGGCAGCACAGCTGTTTCAGACTAGAGCACAGTTTTACAAACACAAAAGAGCAAATCAAATTAAATAACCACATCTTCTTTATTTTTCAAATTACAGAAGAATTAAAAGTAATTCTTCTTATCAAAGATTTATTTTTCTCTATGAATACAGGCATTCCAAATCCTGATTTGGATTTCTGTGCTGAAAATATGCTGTCATTTCGCAATTCATTTAAAAAGATGAGGAAAGAAAAATTGTTGCATTCCAGGAAAAAAAAAAAAAGATCTTGTAAAGACCTAATTACATAATAACTTTGCTAGTTCTTTTGTACTCTCCCTCATAGGAAGAATTGACACCATTTACCCACATAGATAATGAGGGGCCCAGCTAATCACACCCTCTATCTTCAGAGACTTTGCTAAAAGTCTGTTATGTTTTAGCTTCAAGAGCTTCAAGGTTTATACTGGCTCAGACAGAGTTAAAAAGTGAGAAATGTCCTTCCTAACCAGAGCCCATAACCAGCAGGTGCACAATGGCCAGACTACAGGAAAAAGCCTGGTGTCCTCCAAGAGTCAGCTGGACTGCAGCCTGCACAGCTCTACTTTCCCATTCCCACGCATGGGCCTCTTTATTCAGTATCTAATTCTCTTCCCCATAACTACTCCAAGCCCTTCTGGAAATGGAAAGTGATGATACCCTTAGGGACTGCTCTATTGCTTGACTACCAATTGGCATATAAAGAGTGGTAGGTCAATTTTTGTTGAGTGAGTGAGTAGCTGAGTGGACATCATGATGTGAATGTGAAGTTTCCTCTTTTTGATTTTTCAGGGGCCTGGAAAGCATAGAACCTATCATCCTCCAACCTGCCCAGGCCCTCATCCTGACAAAGATGCCTGTAGTGTAAATGTGATGGACATAAGAGAAGAGGGAAGGACAGGGAGGAGAACTGTCATGTAAAAATGAACTTGTATTATTTGAGTTAGGTAATTTATATATGTTACTTATTCAATTCTTATAATGAGCAAGCAAAAGAAGTCCTTTTATTTCTTTTTCAGGTGAGAGAATTGAGTTGGTCTTTAATGAAAACACTAGTTCAAATAATAATGCTAGGAAAAGTTGGAAATAGCATTAGAAACCATGTACCTTTGGCTATTTGGCTATTTCTATAGGACAGTTCTGCCTTTTCTCTACGCATCTGAGAATCAAATATATTCTACCCCCTTTCTCTTTGGGAAAAATGCATCCCATGTGTCAAACTATTGAGTCATAAAACAATAATTGAAACATTTCACTTCCTTACAATGGGAATTTCTTGTATTAATGCTATTTTTATAAAAAGAGATAATCCGTATTTATAATTTAAAGCCAAGAAAATGATGGCACCTGTAAAACAATCATTCCATGTGCTGTTAAATATTACTTGATCCAGTGGATACACTAACTTCTCATTGTTCTGAGTGCCATTTTAGGTTCTGATAATACAACAGGAGATGGAGAGAAAAATATAGTCAAATGTACATGTAACGGTGAGATAAAAGCCAAGAATAACTAAACCATATAAAATGTTGTGAAAGCTGAGAGGTGAGAGCTAGCCATTCTTCTAAGCCATGGAATTCAAGAATGGGAGCCATAAGTAAGCTTAGGGAAGATTGTGCTCAGAAGTAACATTCAAGTTGAATCTTGAATAATGAATACTCCATAAAGCCAAAGAAAAGGATAGGATAATTAAACAGAGAGTTTTACCAAACAACAAATGAAAGAAGGAAAGCCTGGGGGAAAAACCCAGAAAAACCTGCACCATTTGAAGGATGGTAGGTTGCCTCTTGCAGGTAACATCAGCTCTCAGTTGAAGTGGTGGCAGTTCACTTTCCAGATCTCTGTTTTAGCAACATAAACTCAAGAAATTTTTTCTAAGCCCCAAGACTAGGTCAAGTCCCTCAGGTATATGCTTTCCTAGCTCTGAGCAACTTGTTCTCATAGAACTGGTCTTCGTTTTTGAATCAACATTTGTATGATTCGATTATACATCCCTTCCCCCAGTGGGCAGTAAACATTATGAGGAGAGGAACTCCATCTGGTATTGTCCTAGCACAATATCTAACATATTATCAGACAGTGAAAAGAAAAAAAAAAAAGTCAAATGAATAAATGTTGAGAGAAATCACAACAGTGAGACCGTAGGTAGGAGTCAGGATGCCAAGGATTAATGAACATTGTTCTGTGGGCAATGGAAACTGAATTTTGTTGTAATGTTGTTGAGAGTCAGAGCCTGGGGGCAAGAAGACCAGTTAAGCAAAGTTCCAGTATTCTCCCTACAAGATAATGAGGTCCCAAACCAGAACAGTGATTGGGCTTGGAGAAAGGGAAATGGACCTGAGTGACATACTCAAATCATTAGGATTTGGTGACTGATCCGGGAGTGGCAAGAGAGGAGTCAGTGATCATTATCACTAGTGCCTTAGATCCTGTCAATGAATATGAAACTGAAATTTCAAGAAAGGGATTTGTTCTTTTCAACAGGAATATTTTGATAATAAATATGTACTCAGATTCATAGGCAGCTTAGCTTACGGAATTGAAATCATATCTTAAATAGTCAAACAGGTCAAAATCAAATCCAAAAGCAATTCTCATAAATTGAGTGGAAGTATTTATTTCATTTTGGGATTGCATGAATATGCTTTTGAAACAGAAATATATGGCATGAAAAATGAAGCAGAACAAAGTGTGTACAGTAAAAAGTGAATCTCCCTCCCATCCATGTCTCTTAGTCCCCTACATGCTTTATCCAGAGACAATTGTTATCAGATGCCTGTGAATCTTGAGTAGGAGTATTATTCACCATCCAAAAAAAGGTTAAAAGAGAAACCTAGGTAAATTTCTTTCCAAAACAGTGATTTGAAGTAACACTTCTAGAAACTGTCAGTGAAAATGGATCTTAGCAAATAACTTTAAACACAAATGCAACATAGATTTCTGCTGTACTTTCTGCTGAATCATTAGATGATGATGATTAGAGAGATGATAGATGACAGACAGATAGATAGGTAGATAGATAGATGATAGATAGGGCAACCAAACCTTGGTAACTTTTGAAGCCTAAGATTCATTTTTTGATGTCACTCAGTGCCATGTTGAATCCTGTAAAGGGAACTCTTAGGCAGATGAGGCACACAGACAAGGAATCCTACAAATAGAGTAGGTAGCTTGGAGTACTATACAGAACATAGAAGAGATGACCTTAATGTGTTTTACACATTCTCCAGAAACTGAGAGCTCCAATAGTCTATCCTCCATTACCTGACATCAGAGTAAATGAACACCTTGAATGAAAAAGAATTTTGAGAATAGCTCCTGAAAACAACTGCAGTGATGTTGTGAATAGACAGCATTTCCCTTGGGGCACCTGGGTGGCTCAGTTATTAAATGTCTGCCTTTGGCTCAGGTCATGATCCCAGGGTCCTGGGATCAAGCTTCCCATTGGGCTTCCTGCTCGGCAGGACGCCTGCTTCTCCCTCTCCCACTCCTTCTGCTTGAAGTCCCTCTCTCACTGTCTCTCCTTCTGGCAAATAAATAAAATCTTAAAAAAAAAAAAAAAAAAGATAGCATTTCCCTTAATGCAAAAGGTATCTACCCTATACAAATTCATCATCCTGACATTTTACTGAGATACTGTTTTCCTGCATCTCTCTTTTAGGTTACTGCCACTTGACCATACTCAATTTTGCTCTTCTCTCTATGACCTGGCTTCTGTCCATATCCGTTAATCATTTGTGTTTCTGGCTCAAAGAGGCGGGGTCCCACCACAGCAGTTCTCCAGGTTACAACACTGAAATTTTCATTTGCTCTGCGGATCAAGCAATCTGGGCCCTGAAAATGTAAGCGACACAGTGCAGCACCATCCACTGAAACAGCCACACTAAAATACACAGATTCTTCAAACATCCATACTTTGCTTCTATAGTAGTCATTGTGGTTTTACTTTCATTTGCCTCTCTGTTTCCTTTCACCTTGAAATTAGGTAATCAAGGAGAAGCAGGTTGTAGATACGGTCCCGTGAAAGACCAAATGATTATTAGTCAGAAAAGTGATGCTTCACAAACATTCTTTCCAAATAGAATTGGAACAGGGACCTGAAAAATCATCTTTCATATCCAAACTGGTGCCTGAGTGAAGTGGTAGCTGAGAGTGTTTCACTTAAAACCAATCTGAGACTAACCTGATTATCTACAGAGTCCTTTCAACAGAACTGACAAGGGATATATCTTTATTTTAATAACATTTATATGCAAAAGGAGAAAACACTGGAGAAACATCCAAATAAGGCAATTTCAATGTATGAATTATTTTCCCTGAGTTCATGGACAATATTACTAAGTGCTAACATCAATTCAACTAGGGTTACTTTTTTCACCCCTCTGAAAATGACTGAAAAATTTATTAATGACGTATCATAAGGGTGTCCATTTCTATATGTTCAGTTGAATACAGAACATAGAATTTTTAGAGCTTAGAATCTGGTTCAACTGCCTGTCATTGCACAATTGTGGAAACTGTACTTCTAGAAGAATAAGAGATTTGCCTGAGATCACACAGCTAGGAAGCAGCAAAACCAGAGCTTAAAGCCAACAGTGCTGGCTACAGCCCTGACTTCTTTTTTGCACTCTTCTACCTGTATCACTCAGACACTAACAGGAACAGATGGAACACTCAGAAATAGTGACCAGAGAGAGACTGATGACAGGACATTTAACAGCCATGGGGCAGAGGCAAGGGAAATCAACATGGGAGGTGAATCCACAAGGGTTAGCAGTAGAGGAAATATTTGCTTCTTATTTCTACAACCTGAAGGAATAAGAAGGTGGAGAGGTGACTGAAATTCCAGAGAGAACAGCATCTATATCAAAGCACCTGCAGGAACTGTGACCTTGGAAAGTAACACAGCCTTTAATAAACTATAGCTCTATGAAGATGGAGATAGAAAACAAAACCCAGACCTCACTTTTCTCCTATTCTCCAATCTTCTACTAGTGCCTCCCATTGGCCTTGTCCAACCAGTAGTCAGAAGGCAGAAGAGCCCTGCCAATGCTTTCGTAGGTCTACAGGATGGGAGAGAAGGGATATAAAGGAGTAAATGGAGACTACCCAGTACATTTCTCAGATTTACCAGCCTTTTGCTTTGCATTTTTTTCTTCCTCCTATTTTCTCTCACTGAGACATAAATTGCGAAGGTTAATGACTGATGATGGCCCATGTAAAAATAGCATCATATTTCATGACGGACTTTATCAAAAATTTACTCAAATATAATAGAAGTCTGGAAATGGGGTACAATAAGCATCAGGTATACTTTGAAATATTTAAAAAAGTGATCTTCTCAGTACTCTGACTCATTAGCTGGGGAAAAACACCTACAGTAATAATATGTTCTATGCATAGAACATTTTTAATTAATAATAAGGATATGTTTATTCAGAAATTATGGTAAGACACTATTATTCTCAGAGCATGAACTTTGGCAGTTATGTGCTAGCATCCTCTTGAGTTCAAGAAAATGAACTTCTGGATATTAAACATGATTGCTTAGAGACCTCAAACCTATCAGCCTTGGGCAGTCAGCTATTATCTACACTGACAATTATTTATGACTGTGAATCACCCAGGCCTGTTGTGATGTCCAAAAGTACCTCAGTAAGAAATTATGAGCGATATCAGATGTGGGTGGTGTAAAAGCCATTTCAATAATAAAACAGAGTTCAAAGAGCTGATTCAATAGAGGCATTACTAATAAAATAATATAGGTAGAAATCTCAAAAAAGGTGTTTCTTTTTGAGAGCAATGCTACAAAGCAAGAGATGAAGATGGAGAAATCATCTACTCACCTTTGATTGACTCTCTTTGACCTCCCATGAGCTTTGAGCCACTCACCTTTCTGAGGCTTAGTATACATCTTTCCAAAATGGAGTACAAGGCAGTACTCTATTATGGGTAGGAAAAATAATAAAAAAGTAGTCTGGCTTGAGAGTAAACCCTTTTAAGGATACTTTAGTTAGAAGGTTTAGTTCTGTGTGGGTTCAATGTACTTCCCCATTACTACTGAGACCTAGATACTATAGAAAATCTTAAATTAAAGGCAGTAGACACTATTCGTTCTAATATGGTTCTCTAAAATAATGGATTTTAAAAGGCCATACACATCAGAATAGGCTACTTAATTTGATTTTTTTTTCTAAGATTTTTTTTATTTGACAGAGAGAGAGAGCACAAGCAGGGGGGCTGGCAAGCTGAGGGAGAAGGAGAAGTATGCTTCCCGCCCAGCAGGGAGACTGGTGTGGGGCTCCATCCCAGGAACTAGGGATCATGACCTGTGCCAAAGGCAGATGTTTAACCAACTGAGCCATCCAGGAAGGCTTAATTTGATTTTTAAAATCTACCTGAATGATAGGCAAGATTTTTGTATTATCTGATAGAAATATTTTCTAAACTACAAGAGCTAGTGAGACAGATCCTTTATCCTATAAAAGAAGAACCAAATCTTTGCTAGCTGAACAAAACGCCTTGAGCAAAGTTTCTGTGGGCATACATTTTTAATTTCCTCAGATAAAAACAATCTTGAGTGAGGGGTTCTCTAAAAAGTGTCCTGATATTCTCCTAATACACCAATAAATAAAATCTCTCCAAATGTTGAGATTCTCTTAGCCTTTGGTATATTATATGTTCCTAACACATCTGGCTCCAAATAAGACATTACATAAGCAAGCTAATAATCCAGGTAACTGAGAATGTTAAAAATTACTTTAGGGGATTACTAAAGCTTGGATGATGATAATTTATTCTCTTTCTACTATTTTAAAAATCAGAAATAATTTATCCATAGTTTGAATTTTACCAAAGCACTTGCTCCGGAACCTCCTGATACACTAGCATCTTCTACCTATAATAGAATTGTACATGTAAGTGTCTTATCATGACCATAAGAAGTAAGCCTGAATCAGTCATCTCATTGCTTTTTGGAGTTAAGCTATTTCCAAAGGCATTACAACTATCTGCCTTGCATTTCAAACTAAACACATGCTTTCATATATATTCTCTCATTTGGTCTACCTAATAACTTCGTGAGGACAACGGCACAGCAATTATTGCCCCATTTCATGGATGAGGAAACAGGCTTAGGAGAGTTAAACTGGTTTACTCAAAGTTGCATGGCTGAGCAGTTATGGACCTTTGAATCATCATTAGGCCTGGTTCAAGAAAACATATATTTACTGAGGGCTTTAAAATGACAATCCTGTCTTTTGGATACAAGGTATGGTACAGATAGTAGACTCATAGGTAAAAAGAAAGTTAACACTTATACACTACTTATTATCTGAGAGGCCATTTTATAAGAACTTTATGGATTTATTTTGTTTAATCCCATAACAAGCCTTTAGAGTAGTACTATTATCATTGTCATGTTATAAATGAGGAAGCCCCAGCCCTAGAATGAATGAGTCTAGGCAAACACACACACACACACACACACACACACACACACACACACACGGGCATACACACACAGACATTATCTACCTATCCATATGGACATCCATCTTTACCAAGGGACTTGAGTGTCATTGCGTATGGCTATCAATCCATTAGGCCAGACTTTAAAACAAACAAACAAGATGTAGATGAGCAAGCTATTCTAAGCCTGAACTTTACCTGGGAAAGGAAAATGAAAACTGCCCAGATTGGAGATATACCTCTCCCCATTTAACTTCCAAAATCTTCCTCAAAATATCTGTGTATTTAAAAGAGTCCATCAGCCTTTGCAAAGAGAGAAAACAGACTTGAGGAAGACATTCTCTGTGTGACTCAGGAGGCATGCTTCTTCTGTGCAATGCTTTATCATCATCTGCCAAAGATGTGTGTGCAAATATCAGTCTTACAAACAGACAATGTTTGCACTACATCGAGGCTAACTTGCCATCTGGTTATTGGATATTTGGAGTCCAAACTCTACAGTTTCCTATGCATTTCCTCTAATGAGAAATGGAATGATGGGATTCTGATCACAAGCACCCATGCACTGGACTGAAATTACAGCCCTATGTAGAATAATAGGACCAATGTATATAAGAGAAATGGCTTATGTCCTACAATAGTTAAAGAAAAGAGGGAAGTATTTTCCATAGTTCAGATTCACATGAAAGATAAAACTCTTAGCTCAGAATGTGATGTATTTTTCTCAGAACTTAGAGAATCCACTGATGTTCTGTGTAATTGTGCCTAGTGTTAGATCTAGCAGAGTACATCAACTAAAAATGTAATCACAGTAAGAAATTCTGATGATATGCATTATTTCTAAATAAGCAAAGGCCAAAAACACAATCCCAACATAATGTAAATGATGTGATTGACGACTAGGGTTGTTTGCAGCCCATAGCTTCAGGTAAAGCATCTGTCTCCCTCCATTAATGAGAAAAGAGACAATGCTTTCTATTTAAAATTAATAACTGTAACACTCCAAGATTATAGGAAAAGTTGTAAGTATTTCACACAAAGTGCTTCACAAAATTTTACTGAAGTTCAACAAAATCATTGCATAACAAATACATATGAGATATTCTTCTTTATGGCTCATTCTACTGAATTGCCTATTCATTTTTACCTCTCCAGAATCTACAATTTTCAGCAAGATGAATATTAACAGAAATAAAAGTATCCTTTTGATTTTAATAGCCCCTGCTCTCAAAAATAGTTCAGTCATTTAATATTTTAGAATTTTATGTACTTAAAATGGATTAGGCATTAATTACATTCTATATAATGCAAGCTTTTTTTTTTTTAAGCAATAAGCAAAACCATTAATTTCAATGCCAGTTGCACCTTTTTGGATGACTTTGGGCACTGGATCACCATCTTCAATATCTGTAGGATAATATTGTTCTTTGAGGAACTACAATAACCGTGTGCTTTCCATTAATAAATAGTATAATTCTTCATTTACTCTTAAAACAAAATAGAAATTAATGACACTTTAAGAGTTTCCAAATTTAGGGAAGTTATCAAGATTTTTCTATCACTCTTTAAATAGAAGACTATCATGCCTGTTTTCAAGATTGTGTAGGTAGTTGAACACAAATGAACCTAATATCCATATATTCATTTTAATTATCTTTCCTGCTGTTACCCTACTAAGGGAAATTTAACTCAGAAATGTTCTCAGAGTACAGTGATAATCCAGGGTGCATTTGGGCAGGGTAGGAGAAAGAAAAAAAGAAAAGGATAAACAATACAATGAGCTATGCAGTTAAGAGGAAACTAAAAAATGTAACCACTACTGTTATTGTCAATGATCATTGAAAAATCCAGGAAGATATTGAATAAGAGTAAAATTTTTGTTATTACGTTTTTATAAAGAATAAATAACCCAATGAAATACTAGAGGGAAATGGGGTCAGAACTACCAGTTAAATAAGTAAAAATTTAAAAAACTAATAATAATAAAAAGGAATGAGAACAGAAGAAATAAAGTGTAACTACAACATGTTGCTTCCTGCATCTGGATATCTTTTCAGTTTGTGAAGTGTAAATCACAGATCTATTATCCAAAATTAATATTTGACTTATCTAAAGAGAACAAGTTGAAAAACTCTCTAAACCAAGTTGATTTTCCTCCTAGAATGTTATTGTTTCAGGCAATAAAATTATGAGTGTTAGACAAGGTATTAGACACTTGACAAATATCATTTTCAACAATTACTTTGAGTTTTCTGCAAATGCAAGTTATTCATTACTACTTTTCCTCTAAAAGCAGAGATGCAGCTTATGGCTCAAGGATGCCCATGCGATAATCCAAGCTTAGGAAATTCTAAACCCAATTAAAGTCTAAAATTAACCACATCCATTCTTTAAATGTTGACCCAGGAAAGCACTTGACTATGTGTTCAACTGTCAATTCAAGAACCTAGAAAACTGGTTTCCAGAACAAATAATCACAGTCCTGATTTAAGTCAAGGACATTGGAGTCCTCTGGCTAGATCAATAATTTGAAAGCTGCAATCACGATTTTCACAAATGAATTACAAATGAATATCATCATTATTAACCAGAATCTGATTATAAACCAAAGTACAGTGTTAGCCTGCCTCCCCTTCCCCTGGGGAGAGAGAAGGTAGGAAGGGAAGAGAAAAGACGAACTAAACTCTTATAGAGTCCTACAACAATCCCGTGAGGTAAATATCACTATCCCTTTCTTTATGAAAACACGAGGCTCGGAAAAATTAAGCAACTTTTGTCAAAGCCATGTTTCTTATGCAGGTAAGAAATACTAGGGTAGGCATTCATCCCAGGTATGTGTACCTCTGAAATCTACTTTATGGCTGCACAGCTGAGAGTTCTGCTCAAAAGATTTAAACATAATTAATAATAATGGGCAAAAATTCCTGTGTCCTCAACACTGTGCAAACGTCTTTCCCAAAAGCAAAAATAATAATAGTTGTAATTTTCTGAGCACTCACCATTTGCCTGACTCCTCTGAATAAATCTTCACAATGCGGGTCCAGGTAGTATTTTATTATCCTCATTCTGTAAAATCACTTGCCCCAAACCTGACAGCTGGCAAGAGGCAGAAGCAGAATTTATACCAGTTCTCTATGAACTCCAAAGTCTGTGCTTCCCCACTATTACATTCTGCCTCCCCTCCACAAAGTTCTCTTAACAAACCTTTGAGTTCAGCTGGTAAGAATTACTTCTGTTTTCAATGAGGAAATGGGCTCAGAGAGAATGCTACTCGCTAGCTAGTATATATGTGGTCAGGCAGGGATTCAAACTCAGGTCAATCTGACTTCTGAGCCTCTCGCCACTGTACCCTGTGGACAATGAAAGAGAATGAAAAATGGGCACCCCTCAAAGCAACAGATCTCTACTTTAAAATCTGTCATCACAGCTATAGGATCAAATGCTTCGGAGCCTTGAACCAGGCAGAAGATAGAGCCTGAAAATATCCTTGTGAAAATAACTGCATGTATGGTTGCTGAGTAGAGGGAAGTTCAGCTGAGCACCTCACCTGTTAGAAGGTGCTAAGCCGTAGTGGGCCGAATGGCAAAGAAATCCCATCAGAAAATGTAGGGAGGGTGTGGGAACAAGCCAAGGACAAAACAGTGTGCATGTTGATGAGACAAATCAGGCCTAGTTTGCCCACAAATGGTTGCGTTGGTAAAGATCCCTTGTGTAATCGAGTACTGTGGTTCTTGATCTTCAGCGTGGACAAGAATCACCTGGGAGCTTGCTGACACTATAGTTTTAGTGCTACCTTATTCTGACCCAAGAAGCCTGGGGTGATGCATAGGGATCGGCATTTCACAAACAATTCAATTCATTCTGATGTGAACGGGCTGTGGACTTCATTTTGAGGACGCTCGTCTAGTGCTTGGGGGACTCCCTGGGTGAGGCTGACAACATCAAGATTAAGTCTGGTCAGAAACTAAAAGTCAACACAAGATAGAAGTTAAGGTCTTAGAATATTCCTGTTTATACTGCACACATACACTATAGATTGTTAGAGTCTGGAAAAGCACACTCAGGGGGAGAGAGAAAGAGAGGGAGAAATGCAAGAACAAAATAAAAATCTTGTCGGAAATTATTTCACTTTGTTTACCAGAAAAACATTCATTTTTCCCCCTATATTATCACAACTGATTTAATGAGTTATTTCTTAGTCAAATTCCCAATGACCAAGATAGTTAATCTTTTAGTACAGATTGGCTGGCAACAAATTCTTTTAGTTTTCCTTCAACCTAGAATGCCTTAATTTCCCCTTTATTCTTGAAGAATATTTTTACTGGATGTAGGGTACTGAGTCAGCAGTTCTTTTCTTTCAGAGCTTAAAAAATGTTGCATCATTTTCTGCAGGCCTTCGTGGTTTGCGGTGAGAAATCCAGTGTCATTTGAACTGTTTTTCCTCTGTATGTAATGTGATGTTTCTCTCTGTCTGCTTTAATTTTTTCTTTTTTTCTTTGTCTTTAGTTTTCGGAAGTTTGGACTATAATGTGGTTTGATGTGGGTTCTCTGGGCTTATAATGTTCAAGGTTTTACTAGCTTCTTGTATTTGTAAGTTTGTGGGGCTTTGGCCAAATCTGGGATGTTTTCATTTAGTGTTTTTTTTTTCCTTCATTTTATTTTATTTTATTTATTTATTTATTTATTTATTTAAGATTTTATTAATTTACTTGACAGAGAGAGAGAGAGAGAGATCACAAGTAGGTAGAGCAGCAGGCAGAGAGAGAGGGGGAAGCAGGCTCCCTGCTGAGCCTCATTATTAGTGGGTAGAGATAAAGTACTGATTTTCCACATGGTCTCAACTGACACCATGGCAGTGAGTGGGAGAGGTAAGGGGGACTTCATTACTACCAGGTGGGGAGGAAATCCTGGCTCCCTTCTCAATCCTTTCTGACACAACCCTGGCATAAGGGTTGGTATACTTTCTTACAGCCTGGTGTTTGTGGAAACCTAGGCTCCCCGTTGGCCTTTACTGGTGTGGGTGGAATAGGGCCACCATTTACTTTGTTTGCTTGTTTGTTTGTTTTTTTAAAGCTGGAGTAAATTGGGTTTTGTCTAAAAGTATTCTTCCTTGTTTGGCTGTCCCTTTCTTAGGTCTTTGGCAAAACAAACAAAAAAATTCTTTTATTGCAATTTGTATATTCTTGTCTGTCTATTACTATTGCTGTTTCTTGGTTGTTGGCTTCTTCGGCTCTGAGTATATGCTATTTGAGATAAAAGGAAAACCTAGAGATCTTACCATCATGCTATTCCTTTGGACTCATGGTCCCTAGCCAGTCTGCCTTCTTTCTCCACTTTTCAGAGTCTTCTTAGATTTGCTTTATATATAATGTTTAGAATGTATAGTTGCACAGAATGTAAACAGTGAAAATATATCTACTCCCTCTTTCCTGGAACAGAGCTACTCTAGCTGGATGATTCTGATGAATTACTTTAATTTCTATTCTACAACTTCTTGATTATCAATGAAGATACCACTATAGGCTCTGACAGTACTTGGTCAGTAAACATTAGCAGATTTTAAATTTTATTCTGATCTGTTATCAGTGAAAAAATTAAAGTAATGGAAAAGAGAAACCTTCAAAGTCATGGCTTTTTTATGAATTTCTTTCTAAGCACATGGAGCCCATAATTAGTTCCCATACATGAACTACGTTTTCCCTCTAGTTTTCATTGTTTCATTCAGCAAACATGTGTTGGGAGCCATGTGAAGAGTCCTAATAATAGGAATCTTCCCATAAACCTTGTCTGGTCATACTTTGCCTCTTTTCTTCTGTCTATTGCACTCTGGGTCTTCATACTATGTTATAGGTCAACTTATTATAAGTCTTCTCTAATAAGCTATAGGTTTCTTGAGTGCAGATACCTTGAATTTGTGGCATCATTCCCAAGCATATCATCATATACGGAATGATTTCAACAAATCTTTGCCATATGGATGAATGAAAAGAGAGACAGAGACTGAGAGAAACTCTTCTTTTAAGCTAACTAGCAAAATCCATAGGCCAGATTCATCTTGCTAATGTAACGCTCAAGCATCTGCAACTTAGCTTGCTTCCTTATTACATTAATTGGGGGCAGGCTGATATTGAGTATGCGTTTAAAGATTAATCAGTTAGCATATTGATCTTTTTCATTTATCTTATTAACCTATTAGTCCATTCATAATCCACAAATCAGACATCCCAAAAGGAGAAGAATATGAGCATTTGGGGATGGGGAAAAAGAAGAGAAAGTTCTTGAGTATCAAATAGTATGGGTATGAATCTTGGATAATCCATGGCACAAAACTGGAGCTTTACTTTTAAGGATAAACAAGGCAAAAATATGTTACAAATGTACCTACTTAGTTATAAGGATTAAGGTGGGAGTTCAGTACAAATGAAAAAAAGACCTTTGTGTGAAGTAAGTTGTATCAATTAAGTTGCTTTTGGTTGCAAGTAGAAATTCAAGTCAAATGGATTAACAACTAAATAAATTTTTTAGTTCATGTAGCTCATGTAACTGAAATGATTCTAGTTGTAAGTGGATTTCAAGTGAAGACTGATCAAGCAGTTCAACAATGTCACTGAAGTCTTTTTTATTTTTATTTATTTTTTTTTTTTTGCCCTGATTTCCACTGTGTTTTTGGAATTTTGCTTTGTATCTAAGTTGGTTTTCTTTATGGTTTTAGGGAGGCTGTTGGTAGTTCTTGGGTTTATTAAGTATCCTTGATCACATCACATTCAGAGACAGAGGGGAAGGGAGGAAGGAAAAGAAGGACGGGAGGGGAGGAAGGTAGAGAGGAGATAGGGGAGGGAAGGGAAAGAGGAGAGGGCAGGGAATTCCCTTGGCTACCTAATAACATTCTTCTATTTTACTTTGAATATGTCGATATACATCAAATGCTCAATAGGGAATTGTGGTTTGAGTCATTTAGTAGCCCCACCTCCCAATGGAAGTGAGGAAAGGGGTGGAAAGGATGTGGGAGAAAATTCAAAATACTTTCTACATCAACATTTTCTGTTTTAGAATAAATACCTAATGGTTGTTCCATATATCATTGTAAACTAACATTAGCAGAGACTTCTCCCTAGGGTAGGAAACTAGCATACTTTGTAACTGGATTTAATCAGTCAATGATGAAAGCAGAGATTCCTTTTTACTATTTTCAAGAGTAGATATGCACTTTTAATTAAGAAATAGTATACAAATTAAGATGTGTTAATATTAACAGAAATAGTGACAGCTGTTTAATCTATTCTAAAACAGATGGCTTAACATACTTTGATTCATCATTTGTTTCCATTGTTTTTGTATTTAGATGAGAACATTTGGAGGAAAAATAGTCTTAATCAGATTAAAAGAGGAGCCATCCCACATGTTTCATTGGGAATGAAGCAAGTGGGCTTAGTGTGTTATAATACATGAATTGCTTTTGTAATTTCCATAAATGTTTCCCTAACTTTTTCTCCCCACCTTCTCTCTCTCTTTTTAACACAAAAGTAGAACCAAATGAATTACTTACTTCTTAAGGCATGCCAAAAATACTGAAAGGGGCAGTAATTTTGAAGAAAACAATATTGAGTAGTTATAAAATATATTTAAATAATATTTAAGGTTGTGAACTATGATTCAAGAATCAGTCAAATTACATTCAAGTAAAGATATTGATGTGTTTACAATGTTATACGGTATGAATTTTTACTATTTTAAACACTTCCTGAAAATATAGAATGCAAGACCTAGAGGGGATCTTAGATATTTAGTTCAAATTCACCCACTTACAAAGGAAGGATTAGAGAACCCAAGAGTTTAGGGTTCATGTGACTTGCTTAAAGCCACATAGTTAATTAGTGTAGAAGGCTAAAATGCCCATTTCCATACTGGAAGCCCCACTGCTCTTTCTACTTTTGACATACATTTTGACATACGTGAAATACGAAAAGCAAGACAGCTAGATATCAACAAAAGATATGTTACATATCTCATTTTGAGAAAAAAAATGAAATCTAGATTATTCTACCATTTACTAAGTGTATGTCTAAAGCCATATACATCTATCCAGATGCAAAACTACTGATTATCATTATTTTAAAACAAAACAAAAACAAAACAAAACAGTGAATAAGCAAAATGTATAGAAATGAGGAAAATGAATCAGAAAGCCAGTCATATTTGATTCAGTGCATCCAGTTCCATGTATTAAAATTGCTACTATAGGGGTGCCTGGGTGTCTCAGTCACCTAGGCGTCTGCCTTTGGCTCAGGTCATGATCCCAGGGTCCTGAGATCAAGCCCTGCATTGGGTTCCCTGCTCAGTTGGAAGCCTGCTTCTCCCTCTCCCACTTCCCCTGCTTGTGTTTCCTCTCTGTCAAATAAATAAATAAAATCTTTTTTTTTAAAGATTTTTATTTATTTATTTGACAGAGAGAGATCACAAGTAGACGGAGAGGCAGTTAGAGAGAGAGATAGGGAAGCAGGCTCCCTGCCGAGCAGAGAGCCTGATGCGGGACTCGATCCCAGGACCCTGAGATCATGACCTGAGCCGAAGGCAGCGGCTTAACCCACTGAGCCACCCAGGCGCCCCAATAAATAAAATCTTCTAAAAAAATTGCTACTGCATTTATTTTTTTAACAGGGTCATGTAACATATGGAGATAATGCTAAAATTAGGTATAGGTTTTCCTTCTAACAAGGGAGAAAAGAACAGTATTAAGGAATAGTAATTATAAAAGCCATAAAAATATATCATTAATTGATGGATCTGATTAACATAGAAAGGTAGAAAAATGGTTTATATATGTACATATATGAAAAGAGATGACATTGGTAATATATTTGAAGCACTTAAGTTGTGTTATGTAAGCTAGAAACACAAGACTTAGTTCTGCATGCACAGTACAATTTAATATAGCTCATAACTGAGTGGGAGTGATTTTATTTTATTTTTTTTTTAAGATTTTTTTTATTTATTTATTTGAAACAGAGAGAGAGAGATCACAAGTAGGCAGAGAGGCAGGCATAGAGAGAGAGGAGAAAGCAGGCTCCCCGCTGAGCAGAGAGCCCGATGCGGGCCTCGATCCCAGGACCCTGAGATCATGACCTGAGCCGAAGGCAGAGGCTTAACCCACTGAGCCACCCAGGCGCCCAGGAGTGATTTTAAATGAGAATTATTTTTCTATTTTTTCTTTAAAAAATATTTTATTTGTTTATTCATCAGAGAGAGAGTGCACAAGCAGGGGGAAGGGCAGGTAGAGGGAGAAGCAGGGTCCCCGCTGAGCAAGGAGCCTGATGCAGGACACTGGGATCATGACTTGAACCAAAAGCAGACCCTTAACCTATGGAGCTACCCAGGCATCCCTCGCTTTTCTTAGTAAGAAAATCAAAACAAGAGTTTTGCCCCATTTTGCTGACAGTGGTTTCCACAATATGACTGCTGCTCAGATAGGAGAGAATAGAATTTCATCTATATCATTTTAAGTACTTAAGTTGTCTTCTAGAAATGCTTATAATTACCCTTGCAAAAGAAAGCAGTCTCAGCAGGTTGGAAAATTACCAGTTGGTCAAGAAATGTTTATCAAAACCCAGTTATTTGTTCAGAACAGTACTGAGTGGGATATAAAACATACCCCCCCCCCCCACTGGGGACTTTCTATAGAAAGAGGGATGTTGGAGAATAATATCAAAGCATTTAGACAGAAGAATAATTAAGTGTTTTAATTATTAAATATGGTCCATCAGGGCAATCACATATCAGAAGGGGGAGAGATCATTTTGAATAAGAGTAGCCTGAAGGCAAATGAAAGATAATAAAATCCCAGAATCTTTAAAGATGAAAAATACTTTCCTTGATCATGTTCAATGATAACTTGCTTATTTCTTGAGGGTGCCCATCCCACTGTTGAATTGTTCTGACTCTAGCAAAGTTTCTCTTTACACTGAGCTGAAATATACCCCTCTCTAATTTCCATCCATTCGTCTATCTTCAGCTTTCAGGGCTCCAGCCCTTCCATGTGGCAGGATTTCAATGTGAGTAATAATATTACCACTCAATAGTCTGTCCTTATCCTGTCAACTACGATAAAGATACCATCCTGGTATTTGTCATTTGATGCTGTATAATTTGTCAAAATCCTCTTAATATCCAAAAAAATGACACAATACTCCAAATAAGTACTGGCTAGTGAGAATACACAGGGAAAATTCTTGTCCTTCATCTGGATGTTATATTTCTACAATGCAAAATAATAGTATGTTAGTTTTAGTTGTACCTATATACCATATCAGCTCTCATTGAGCTTTAGGGAGTTTTATTTGAATTCTCCCATTAACTGCAGTCAAGTAAATTCTGCAAAAACTTATAAATATGAAGGATCTATTTAATGTGAATAGAGATTTTATAATCATTGCTGTTAAATGTGTCTTGTTGATTTCTGACTCATACTTCTAGCTTGGTAAGATATGGTGACTCATGACTCGATCATTCATAACATGAGCCTTTTCTCCCAGATTTATGTTAACCACAGATTTAATCAGATTTCTGGGGTTTTCAAGGAACCCATACAATCAAACCTCTTCACAGAGTTTCTGTGAGAATACAAATAATATAATGTAAGGAAAATGTTTATTATAGCATTTAGAAAATAGATGTTCAATAAATGTTAGATCTTTTCCTTTCTTTAAAATAATTATTTCAAAAGGCAATAAACAAATACAGAACTTCCTTCAGGATAAAATTGATCTCCTAACTAAAGCCCTTTGTGTTAACCGGCTACAATTTTCCCTAATTACACTAACATTCAGTCTCCATTTTTCTGTCTGGGACACAGATAGAGACCTTGTCAAATACATATTGATAAAATATACCATTGAGTTAGAATGTGTGGAATAGAGTGAATATGGACGATCAAGAGGGATGGAATGAAATAGATGCAAGTTAGGTCTCCACAGGGTTATGAACAAAAGCCTAGTCATAGCAACAGAAAATGTGGATTCAAAAGATGAAGGGATGGATACATATTGTGAGGGAGGTAAGTACCTGGTAATTAGGGGTGGGTTTAAAACATGAAAGGGAAACTGGAATTGATATAGCAGCCATTGGATAACCTTATGCCTGAGATAGGAATAGAGAAGAGGGAAAAACCATAGTCTTGACAAGGTAATTATTAGATACATAAAAGAAGACTGATAAGGGGAGAAGCTATGACAATAATGGAGGCCAGAAGTAATGAACATCTAGATTAAAGTAATGGCAATGGTAATAGAATGGACATTGTGACTTATAAATTCACTGCTTATAGGAGATAAAGATAAATTTAAAGAGAATTTTGAAGTACACTTAAAAAATATGTAAGGGAAAGGGGAGAACATTTGAGAATTATGACAGATGCAAACAAATTTAGTTCTGTTAACTCTCAAAGTGCGGTCCCCAAACCAATGGCATCAGTACCAACTGAGAAATTGTTAAAAAAAAAAAAAAAATTCACAGGGTGCCTGGAGGCTCAGTTGGTTGGGCTTCCAACCCTTGGTTTCCACTTAGATTGTGATCTTATGGGTCATGGGCTTGAACCCCATGTTGGAATCCAAGCTCAAGATTCTCTCTCTGCCCCTCCTCCTACTCTCTCTCTCTCTCACTTTCTCTAAAATAAAAAATAAATCTTAAAAAAAAAAGAAATTCATAGGCTCTACCCTAGACCTACTGAATTTATCAGTAGTGATAATAAACCAATAAAGGCTGGGGGAGTGGACCCTGATTTGTAGCATGGTGGGGGGTCTGATTTCTCTGTAATATATACTCCCACCATGGCTAATTTCAAGCTACCAGTACATGCAGCTGGTAAGAGATACACATAATCAACTCTCCAGACCCTGCAGTAGGTCCCAGGTCAATCTCTAACATGCATCAAATCATCTGAAAGACATGTCACTACACAGATGGGCCACAATTACCAGGGTTTCTAACTTAGTAGGTCTAAGGTGGGACCTAAATATTTTCATTTCTAGTAAGTTTCCATGTGGTACTGACACTGATGGTCTGAGGACCACACTCTGAGAATCACAGCTTTCAGGGTTCCTTGAGCCACCTTATTTAGAAATTTAATTAACATACAGAAACTCTAATTACTAAAGTCTTATTAAATCAAATTTTGTCTATTACATATGACCAAAATCCAAAGAATAGGTTTTGGTATTCATCTTCCCACTTGAATCTCAAGCAGCAACTGATGTAGGTTAAACACTTACTTCTTGAAACACCAATTCTCTACTTTTCTACTCTCCCAAAGTATCATGGTTTTCTTCTTGATCCTCTGGAGATTTTTTCCCAGTTGCTTTTCATGGGTTTCTCCTTGTCTGCCATTAGCTGAATGCTGGAGTGCCCCATGATTCTTTCTAGCTTCCCTCTTCTGAGGGTTGAATTCTCCTTCTACGATACATCATCCCATCCACTGATTTTAAATATCATTTATGTTGACAGTTCCCAATTCTCCTGTCTAAACCTCCTCTCTGAACTTCACATTGGATATTTCTCCTCCACCTGATATTTATACTTTTCTTATACTTAATATTGCTTAAATAGAACTCACCCCCCTGCTATGACATCTCTGCAAATCTTTCCCAGTTCAGTAAAGGTACCACGGCTCACTTTGATGTTTAAACCTTAACTCCCTAAGCCTATCACCTATGGCATCCAGTAAACCCTATGACCATGATTTCCAAAACATTTTGTTAATGTTATAAGTTTTGCTATCCCCACAATCACCACCATAGGTTGAGTCATTATCATTCTTTCTTAGATAACTCTAACAACCTCCTAATTCGTGACTTCTTCCACTCGTTTCCCTGTAATCCATGTGCCATACATTAGCCACTAATCTGATCAAATTCCTACAGCAGTAATGCATTACTTCCATAGCCTGGCCCTACATGGTCTAGTCCCTGACCTCTCCTCCCCCAACCCTACACCTCTTCACTCAAAACAGGTAGAGTTCATTCACATCTGCAGGCTTTTGTACTAGTTTCTTACTCTTGGAAAGCTCTTCCTCCAGGATTTTACATGACTCCCTCTTGCTATAAAACTATCAAATGTCACCTCTGCAAAAGGTATTTTTTTGTCCCTAATCCCTTCCTATCTCATAACTTCTCTGATTTTCCTCATAGTGCAGCATGCAGCATTGGGGGTTAGAAAACCAGACTTCCCAGTCTTGAATCTTAACGTCCCAGCTTCTCTCTCTGACGTGGCAAGTTACATGAACTGTGGGGCTTTATTTATTTATTTATTTATTTATGGACTTCAGTTTTCTGATCTTTAAAAATGTATAAATAGTACTTGTCATTTAGGTTTATCAGTATAAATAGTATCTGTCATTTAGGTTTATCATGAGGATTAAATGAGCTAATATATACAACGTATTTAGAAGCAGTCTAGCATATGTAAGATTTACATAAGTAACCATAAATAAGTAACCATAAGTTAACATAAGTTAAAATATAAAAATATTAAAAAATAAGTTAAAATATAAAACAAGATATAAAAATATCTCATTTATGTATTTGTTTTTACATTATCTCCAGCTCTCATATAGAATGAAAGCTCCAAAAGGACAGGCACTTTGAGTATTATGTTCACTACAGTATCTTCAATGCCTATTAAAGAAGCTGGTACTCAAGAAACATTTGTGGACTGAATGAATCTTCTGTTTGGTAGTGTAACTCTCCCCAAAAACCAGTACCCAGGGACCTATATACAATGAAGTTAAAACCCCTGCCTCCCGATGAGATCTTTCTGGTAACTATTATTTATGAAAACTCTTATTTAGAAAGCCTACAAACAACTACATGTGATCTCAACTCAGTCATACTTTTGTTCATAATGGCTTTCAAGTATTTGTCTCTGCATTTCATGATTTATTAAAAAAAATCTTACAAAGATGAAAATCATAATAATTATGTTTTGGCATTTGACAGTGTACTGAGCACAGAGAAATAAGGGTTCCAATAAGAAGATGGCTGTCATCTCTTTATTAACTTATCAGCAAAGCTTGGCTAATAGGCACTTTCCTCCCAGGTCATAGATGTATTTGCTTAAGAGCACAACCATGAATTCTTCCTGGAATGCTGACAGGCAGTTTTGTACTCACAAGCTGTGATAAGTCCCTTAGATTTTTGACTCATTTCCCCTGGGAGGCCTTGAATTACAATCTGCTTTTCAAATTGAGGGCCCCGACTCTCAGATTGGTATCAAAGCTCTCTAGAGACCAAAGCCTCTTTTCTTAAAATGGTTCACCTCACTATTATATTATCCATAAAATATCTCTTTCTACACAATACTGCTTGCACGGAGCACCTGTGTGGCTCAGTTGGTTAAGAATCTGACCCTTGATTTCAGTTTAGGTCAGATCTCAGGGTGGTGAGATTAAACCCCTGGTAGGGTTTGCACTCAGCAGGGTATCTGCTTGAGGTTCTCTCTGGCTCCCTCTATCCCACCTCCCTCTATCCCACCAAAAAATAAATAAATCTTAAAAAAATATGTATTGCTTGGCAAATGAAATGATACTTTTGGCAGACAATGAGAGTTGTTGAGCAGGGAGAGAAAAAGAATTCTAAATAAAAATAAAATATTCTACTAAAAACTGGCTACAGGTGGTTTTCATTTCCTTCTTTTTTTTTCCCCCTAGTGGGAAGGGGTAACCTCACAGTATTTTAAAATTAAGTGTGAAGGCCTTAAAGCAAACATTTTCCAATTTGCCACAGTTTCTTCCAGATTTATGCCTATTAAAGTAACTTCTCTGGCTTCCTCTTTCCATCTGCATAATTTAAATATCTTCACCATCACCACCAAAAATATTCAACAGCATTTATAGGTGAGGGAAAATAGGTCTACAATTTTTGCCTATGTCACCCAGGAATGGAGCTAAAGCCTTTGGGAAATATTATTCAATCACTCATTTGCCAGAGTAAAAAAAAAATAATTTGAAATGACCCTACATAACAGGCATACATATAAAGTCAGTGTGGATACAGAAATAAGTAATGATAACAAAATGGAAAAAAAAATGAAGCAAATTTTACAAATACCAAGACTAAGATAATTATCAATATTAAATCTTAAATTTACTCCAAATTCAACTGTAGTAGATAACTAAAGATAAGTACATGAAATTATGTAAGTTTATTATCTGGTAAAAGAAATGTTCTGAAGAGTATGTTTTGTTTTGTTTTATGACAATAAATTCCTTAAAAAATAAGTATATTGCTATGGATCCTATGCAAGGTATTTTTAATATATGAGTATTTTTTAAGAAAATAAGGATATGTGGATTCTATACATCATTAATTAAGGGCTATTACATTAAATTAGAATCAAAATATTACTTGATAGAGTTACTTAATACTCTCCCTTCTCTCTTTTCTTTCTGACTTCCTTTTTTTCATTTTGTTGCTTTCACACCTAATCATACTTCCACCACAGCGTCTTTCTTTATTGAATTCTTTGAACATGAGGATTCATCCTTCCTTCCTCTTGAGAACTTAAGAAAAAAAGTTATCAGAATTCATCATATAATGGAGCGATGTTGCCTGTATAGATTGGAACAGATTAGAATAATGAAATTGGTCTACCATGTAGAAGATTAGGTAGCAATTTCTTTTTTTTTTTATTTATTTATTTGACAGACAGAGATCACAAGTAGGCAGAGAGGCAGGCAGAGAGAGAGAGAGATAGGAGGAAGCAGGCTCCCCACTGAGCAGAGAGCCCGATGTGGGGCTCGATCCCAGAACCCTGAGATCTTGACCTGAGCCGAAGGCAGAGGCTTTAACCCACTGAGCCACCCAGATGCCCCTAGGTACCAATTTCTATCTTTTGTTTTCTTCCTCCATTTTTGAAAAGACAAGACTAAGAATTCTTATGTCTGTTAGAAGATGTAAAAGAATCCTACATACTAAAAAATATCTTTGTTGCTTTTGTATTTATGGGATTATGAATGTTTTGAAGCTGTTTCATTTCTTTGCTTTCTTGTAATACTTTCAAAAATTTTGACTCAGGGATTCTAGTCTCCATGTTGTTTTTCTTAATCAATTCTTGCTTACTTATTAGTGTGTAGATGCCTTTTCCTAAATAAACACATTTGGCATGGGAAAAAAAAAGAAAATATGTAGCTTTAAAGAATTCAATATTTTTTAGACAAATTGTTCTTTCTAGCATCATTTACATATGGGTTTCAAGAAACACAAGATTGTCATAATATCTTAAATATATGGTTTTGTACCCATCTACTTATCCATAGAAAGAATCCTTTTATTTTTAAGCAAAAATTTGACTATTAAACATTTGAAAATATTATACTAAGAAGAAATAATTAACATATAGATCCACCATTTTTTGTTCATCCTGTGAAGTAGACAATAACGTCAACTGAGTGATTCTAGAGGGCAAGAATTATATTCCAATGTTTTCTCCTAGTTTTCTGTATGATTTATAAAACCCACTCAACCTCTCTGGGAACGAACCTTGCTAAATGTTTTGTTTAAAACAAATGCAAATTCTGTTTTAATAACAAAGTGATACGTAAATATCAAATAATACTGCTATTTTTTTTGTGAAGGAGCTAAGGCCCAGAATTCTGAAATAGTTAAGTCCCAGGGACGTGAGGGTCAAAATGCATTAGAGACTGAATGCCAAAAAGAAAGGGTCCTGGGAAATTTTCTTTATCACCTTTTTTATAGCAAGGAGAAATAGAGAGAAAAACAAAACAAAAAAAAGCCTATGTCCTTCAGAGGATTATACAAATATGAATAAATAAAGCTGTGACTATTGAAATAATTCCTCCAAAATCAAGAAAAATATTAGTATCCAAATCCTAAGAATTTATTTTTTGGTTTCTTAACCTTGGGCAACTCATTTAACATCTCTGAATTTCTTCTTATATATAAGAATAGTCTAGGGACGCCTGGGTGGCTCAGTTGGTTAAGCAGCTGCCTTCGGCTCGGGTCATGATTCCAGCGTCTTGGGATGGAGTCCCACATCGGGCTCCTTGCTTGGCAGGGAAGCCTGCTTCTCCCTCTGCCTCTGCCTGCCATTCCGCCTGCCTGTGCTCACTCTTTCGCTCTCTCACTCTCTCTCACAAATAAATAAATAAAATCTTAAAAAAAAAATAGTCTAGGTGTACCTGGGTGGCTCAGTTGGTTAAACATCTGACTCTTGACCTCAGCTCAGGTCTTTATCTCAGGGTTGTGAGTTCAAACCTGGAGGAAAGAAAAGAAAAGAAAAGAAAAGAAAAGAAAAGAAAAGAAAAGAAAAGGAGAGGAAAGGAAAAAGAAAAAAGAGAGAGAAGAAGGAAGGAAGGAAGGGAATTCTAATAATTCTTGTGTCACAAGACTGTTGCAAGAATTAAATATAACCCCAGTAAAGCACAAGCCATATCACAGATGCAGGAGAGATAGCCATTTCTTCCTCAACGGACTTTGTTACCAAGTACACACATGTACCCTGCACAGAAGGTGTGACATGCAGATGTTCAGAAGTAGATTCAGAACTTGAATGCCGCTTTCAAAGAACAGGGATGGGGGGAGGAGTATGTTATTTTGTGAGGTATTTAAGTTATGTTTTCTTACACTAGGCAAACAGTATAATTTTGTTGTGCCATGAGTACAATGATGTTATTTCCAAAAGAGTAGGGCAAACTAGAGATTAGGTTTATTTTTAAAACTATAAACTATGCAATGTCATATTGATATATTGCTACTTACCAGAAGCAACATTTGACTCTCATAAATTCTCCAGCCTAGCTCATTCTATCTCATGGAGCAATGATCTTACAGCTTCTGGATCTCAAGATAGTCCTGTTTCACTCCCCTGGATCTGATTTCTTCAGCACACTGCCTATTATACTGAACACATGTGATAATGGTATGTCTGCTGAAGTTGTTTCTAATTCTCCTTATCCCATTCTCCTCAGGTAACCCAAAATGACACAGTATTTTATTTTATTGAACAGTCAGCAAAGGCAGCTTCAGAACAAAAAAATTATAAAATTAAAAAACAATACTTGTTGGTCTACATATATATATATTTTTCACACTTATTCTTAAATCTCTTCCAATGCTCTTTTAAAATTGATTTCCCCAGGTCATTGTCCTACCAAGTCTATATTCCAAGAGACTGGGCATCAACTGCCAGTCCCAAGTTTCTAGTTCAGCGTGGATATGGAAATGGAACATTTTCCCCTTGAAGAGAATGCAGAAAACGCTTCTGAAACTAAATTGGAATATAGGGGTGTGCAGAAATGTCATTCACAACACATACAATGAGAGCTCACAGCTTTTAGTTATAGAACTATAATTTGGAGTCTCAGTCATAGCATGAGAATGGGATAAATGATGCTTAGATTTATATAGGGTGCTTTAGTCAGTGAGGTTGTTATGACAGGTTATAGAAGTTTTCAGGATATCTGGTTATAGGCAATTCTCATTTAACCCTCAAGGCAAGTTCTTGAGAGGAACAGGCATAGATATTCTCCATTTGGTTAAATATCTTAGCACTGATAGATATTTCATTTTAGACTCACATTTAAAATGACATTTAAAAGCAGTGTGACCACCCAGTATTTTCAGCACTAATATTACCTACTGAATTGCATAGTGATATCCAAAGTTCTAAATTTATATTTTTAAATCTATGTATTTAAGATTTGTGTGTTAATCACCTGCAAATTCAGAACATTTTATCACTTATCAAAAATCTGTGATAGCTCTTGTTAATATTTAGTTCCTTGAGCTTGACCTAACTGAATAAAAAACATTCTTTAGACAAAACTGTTAAATTGCTTAAACTTAATGCACAGCATAGATTCTGGAGATGAAAAGAATTATTGAAAAATAACTGGTAGTAAGGTATTGGTAGATTCTGTGATAAAAATCTGTGAAGAGGGAGTTGCTAGTGTTTTTCTTTTCTACAATTAAACTTACTTTTTAATTCACTGGAGAAATAAAATCTTTCCTTTTCCACGATGCCCCCATAATCTGTTTTGTTAAGATCACAATGATTTCCTAATTTCTAACTCCACCTGAAACTTGCCAGTATTAATCCCAATGGACCTCTCAGGAACACGGTATTGCTGTCCACCATGTTGATATTTTCTGCTTGAAAGGCTTCCATCAAGCAACACATTTCCTGCCTTTGCTCCTACTTTGATTATTTTTCTTTCTCAGGTTCGTCCTCTTCTCTCCTAGATGTATTTTCTTAAGGTTCTACTTTTGACCCTTTAATTTTCTCTTGCTCTTTAGCAATCTTGCTTTACATGAAACTGTTCCAACTGTCATCTCTATACGCATGGCCATTATATTTGGCTAATATATCTCAACTTCTTAAATGTGTTTGCTATAATCTTAACTTTATGTTGAGACTAACTTAAATATATTTATTTTTTAAGATTTTATTTATTTATTCATGAGAGATAGAGAGAGAGAAAGAGAGAGAGAGAGGCAGAGGCATAGGGGGAAGCAGGCTCCCTGCTGAGCAAGGAGCCCAATGTGGGACTCGATCCTAGGACCCTAGGATCATGACCTTAGCCAAAGGCAGACACTTAACCATCTGAGCCACCCAGGCACCTGAGACTAACTTAAATATATTTAAAGCATTACCTAAATATTTTGGTAGTGCTTTAAATATATTAATTCTGTCCTAAAGTGACTCCTCTTTCATTGTATTTCCAATTTCTCCTAAAAACAAAAAACAAAAACAACAAACAAACAAACAAAAACAACCATGATCTTCCCAGGTGCCATGCTAAATAAACCCTCAAATTTATCCTCTTTTGCCTTCATCATTACCATAATCTCATGTTGTTTTCGATTCCTGGTCAATTTATATAGTCTATTCACAACTTGTCCTATCTTGCAAATTTTTATTCTTGTGCCCTTTATTCAAATTCTGACTTTTTACATAGTACTCTATAATTTCTTCACTGGTCCTGCCTATCACATTTTCCATTCAGTTGACACAGTTTCCAGATTATTTCCCAGGAAGCACAGCTGTGATAATGTCACTCTTCTACTCAAAACCTATAATGACTTGCTATCCTCTACTAAATTCCAAATCTAAATTCCTTTACTTGGCAGTAAGGGCTAAGGCCTATATTTCAATTGTGTATAGAACATCTTCCTTTTCCACAGCCCATGGCCTCCCACTTGTTCTCACATGGGGCAGTATCCCCTAGGAGGAACTTGGAAATGCATGGAGGCATTTTCTGTTATCACAGAGACTGAGCTGGGAGGTGGTGGTTATGTATTTAGTGCCCTAGATTCTGAATTTTCTGGCAGGCAGATCCCCACCGTTGTGTCTCACACAACAAAGAATTATTCCACCCAAAATGTCAAGAGCTTTCCTGTAAGGAAACAATGTAGCTTACACAGATTTAGTTACTCATTTTTTTAAAATTTTTGTTATATGCTTTTCCATCTCCTTTACCTAGAATGCCCTTTTAATATTTTCCCAAATGTCCAAATCTTGCTTATCCTTTAAATCCTATAGAATATGTCACCTTTATGAGACCCCTCCCTGAATCCCCTAACTGACATGAGTCTTTAACTCCCACAGCATTTCAAAACATTCCTCTCTAATATCATTTCCCTTTTTACCTGGGTGATACATTTTCCCTTCTCATTGGAAACAATGTAAACAAAGCTCCATCTTTGTTTTCCTCCATGACTAGAACATTGTCTGGGCTGGCACAGGTAATTTATGCTCATATGCTTACTATCACAGCACATACCATAAGTGTAGATGAGGACTCCAGCATAGTCTCTGTGATTTAATTCAGAAATTCTTGCCTCAACCTGCATACTAAATTACACTTAGCCCTGTCTACTTATTTCAAGTCATTATCTAATTTGTGACCGACCTCACCTCCCCACTTGAATTTAATGTCTATGACTTCTTTTCCACAACTCTGTCCCTTCTTCTAGAGCACAACACATCAGATTTTCTTAGATACGGCCTCTTCTCAATGAACTCAGAACTTATTCCTCAGGCTTGCTCTACTGGGTATCCCATGAATCCCTGATTCCCGCCCCTGGCTCACCATAGATTCATGGGTTTTCCAAGTAGGTGGTCAGCAAGTATTCGTTGAATGAAGGTATTCTTGGAGTGAGTGGAAGGGAGTGGCTGATTGCATAATTGGGACAGGAGGCAAAACAATGATAGTACAATAACACAGAGCTTAATTTACAGCTTGGAAAGCAACTATGTTCATAGCTGCATTCAATCACAGTCTCCCCAAATAAATATCATGGCATCACCAGGAAGAGACTGATCCTAGGCTTCCAATCTGAAATCACCCTAGAGAGTTTGAGAATCAACTATTCAATCATAATCAGCTTCTTCAAAAAAAAAAAAAAATGATCACTTAATTTCAGCCTTTTTATAGTCTTATATGACTCCTGGTTTCCAAAATCTTAAGAGTTTTCATTGTTGTTGTTGTTTTGTTTTGTTTTCTTTGCCATTCTCTTAAGAAAAAAGAAATAAATTAGGCATAATTATAAAAAGCCTGTCACAACACTCATAGGTACACTCTGGGATTCTTAAAGAATATGGTTATTTCAAATTGACTATTTGAATCCTATATTGTTTAGTTGCAAACAAAACATCCATCATCATCATCATCATCATCATCATCATCTATAGAAAATGAAAGAAAACATATCTGCTTCCCCAGAGCATGATTCTGAGAAAATTAAGTGCTTTCAATTCATAGATATGACAGCTTCTTGATCACAAAAACAAACAGAATCCCATACAAATTATGATATGTTTTTCATTTGAAAGAGATAGCCTGATACCCTTACTGAAATGTGTACTGAATACAGTAACACATCATAACTTAATCAGAACAAGCTGCTATGATAACAAAACAATCCTGTCTATGCAAGGGGAGATAATGCCAGTCACTTCACACGATTTGTAGTTCAAAGAGTTAGTGTCATATGGGTAACTTTTATGACTTTGGTTTGAAACTGGGAGTTTCTATACCTCCAGAGAACAGAAATGGATGAGGAATAATGCTGGCTTTCAGCATCCACCCCCCAGTGTCTACAATACAAAGTAAGTTCATGTGGATAGAAAAATTCACTTCATAAATATGTACTGAGTACCTGCTATGTGTCAGGCATTATTTTTAGGCTACATCAGTGGACCCAAAATTCCTACCTTCATGGAGGTTATATTTTTCTATGTTTAAATATGAATACAGGTGATGTCCATTGCATACCCTTCCCCAGGTACTTTGCTCTTTTTATACTTCACAAACTTCTATGTCTGGAGCAAACTTGACTTTTGTCTCTACTTTTTAACACACTCAATACACAACCCTTTTAGAAAGTAATTATTGATTTACAATAGGTAACTTGTAAAAACATATCCCCAGCACATCACTGAAAATAAACTAGATGCCTTTACAAGCCGTTTTAGCTCTGTCAAGTCATCATATAACATAGCATTCAATGATAGGGATAAACAGAAGATATAACAAAGCTATATTAGATATCGATTCAAACATGACAGTCATTAGAAAACGTAACTTGATTTTGGAAAATCTAAGCACTTGTGAGAATCTGCCTAATTGAGTATAAGTGTATTCACAGCTGGGAAAATATCCTAGATTTTCACCATGTTTGTTTGTTTGTTTGTTTTTTAATTAAAGAATCTTACTGACAAAACAAACAAAAACACAAAAAAAGCATTTATGACTTCTAATACCTCTACCACCCCAATAATAAAATTCTATTTCTAACATCTTTGACAAGACACAGCCTATTTGGCTTTTAGTTAAATACTTCTTGTGGCTAGGCAATAATTCACTACACCTAAAACAACTCATTCTTTTTCTGCTTAGCCTTTAAATCACAGTGCCTGAACCAAATATGGTATTCTCAATATAGACAGCCCCAAACCAAGTACACTGGAAATTTTTCCCTATTTCACAAGATATCATAATCACTTTAAAGCTCTAAGATGGCCTCCATGTCATGCTACTGACATATAGTTATCTAAATTAGTACTTTTAATTTTCTGGATATTTCATCCTACAAATATTTTTGAAAAAAGTTAAGTAGAAGGGAAAGGGAAGTAACTGATACAGGGTTGGGAAATTTTTATTTTGCCAAGTAAAGAAATAACCATATGAAAAGTTATTATCTACTTTCATTATTATTTCATAAATCAAATGTTTTTGGTGAATATCAAACAAGAAGAAAGTACATCAGTTTCTAATAAAAAGTTGAATAAGTTTTACTTTGTGAATAAAGCTGATTATTATGGACCTAATTTCAATATATACCATGAAAATCCTCTCATGGATCAGTATTTTAACTCATTGAACTAGATAGCAAAAGCCCCTTTCAATTTCTGATGGCCCAGATGCTTTTGGTAAGCAATGTTTTCCCTATCTACTCATAATAAATTTTATTTAACCTAAGGTCCTGACTTTATATTTACCCTTTATGGGCTTTGAAACATCAGTCCAAATTATCAGCATATTTTAGAACCTTGAATTCTATCTTTCTCATTTTTATGCCCTATGCAAATATAAAATGTTTACTTTTAAAATATCCTCTCAAGTCCCTTTTTGAAGCAGAATAAGCGTTAAGTCCTATAGATAGTTTTATCTTTCCACCAGGCTGAGTTCAAACAGCTATGCTATTTCAGAAATGCTACCATTCAGATCACATTCCTCTTCTTTATACAAAGAATTCATCAGAGGATCTCAGGATTGGGCATTAAGAGGCTTACAGGCAAAGTTCTCACCCAAGGTTTGGACTCCCTTTATCATAGCTTGGTCATATAGTCACTCTCCTTGTGTTTGTCTGTGGCACTGAGAAACTCCAAATTCCTTCTCAACAAAGTCCACTTCCTTTCAGGATAGCTCTGTTAGAGAGCATCTCTCGTTCTCTATTGAGATGAAACTTGTATCCCTATAGTTCCTACTTATAGACTGTAGCTCTGCCCCTCAGGAATCTTCAGAATAAATCTTTTGCATCATAGCCCTTTAAAGATTTGGTGACAGTGACAATGTTTCTTAAAGTCTCACCTTTTCCTTCCTAGAAATTCCCTGTTGTTTTTATGAATTTTTCATATGACATAGTTTCAAGTCATTTCACTGTTTCTAATATCCTATGCTAAATATGCTCCAAGTGACAATTCTTTTTTAAATGTGTCACACGTAAGTGGGCAGAGCACTATAGCTGTAGTCCTTGAGGCCCAGTAAGACCTGGATGATCCAACTCACTGAAACCTCAGTGCATTCAATAGCTTTTAACAAACAGGAATTTAAAGTGGCCCTACCAGCTCCTCCTAACCCCTGTGTGTTCTCAGCCTGACTTACTCCAGAATCAATCTGGCAATATTTTTAATTGGTTGGGTTTTACTTAGAAATTAAAAAAATACTTATTTCTGGTTAAATTGAGAGTTCTAAAAAAAATAAAATGGATGATAAAACTATCCTCCTTGTTCTTTGTTTCCAGTCTCACTTTCCTGTAAGTAACTACTATTAAAATTTTCATGAGAACATTTTTGAAAAATTTCCTATGACTACACAAACATATGGCTCAACCTATCTCCTTTTTTCACATAAATGCAATATTATACATACTCATTTGAAATTTGCCTTTTTTTCTTATCTTGGGTAACTTCCATAACAAAACATATATTGAGCCGACTTACTACTTGACACAGTTCTTAACATTCTCTGCTAACAGGTATGTAGGTTGGTTCCAGCTCTTGTCATTATAAGTCAAGTTGCATGAAAACATTACTCTTAGACTTCTGTGCATGTGTACATATATAGCTATCCCATAAATTGCTGGAAGTCAAATTCTTGAACCTAAATGTATGTGCATGCTATATTTCGATAGGTATTGCGAAAGTAGAGCTTACACAGATGGGCACTCATATACACATATACACATATGCACACACACACACACACACACACACACACACACACAATTGGGTTGCACCCCAGACCCACTAATTCTGAATTTTAGGATGCACTATATTAAAATATGTACAATTTAAAGAATAATTTTGAAATACAAAGAAGATTGAGGATAAGTTTTAGAATTTATTCTTTGATGAAAAGATGTTAAAATCATACTAGGTTTTTTTCTGACAACTATACCGCACTGTTGATTCACATTATGATTACTATCAGCTAAAATCTCTTAGCTTTTGGGAGGGTAAATTTTTGCTAAGCCATAACTGTTCCATTCTCAATTTTGCAATTTTTCTGAAGTACCCAGTATACATGGTTTAGTGTTCATACCTATTGCATTTCATCTGGATACTGAGATTTAGTCCATATTCTAAAATATTCAAATTCTTTCTGACTAGACTCAGCCAATATGTCATTTATTCTCTTGTTTTTAACTGAAAATTTTAAGACATTATTTTTATAGTCTTATCCAAATCATTAGGAGAGCACTGACATGAGATAAACCAAGAGCAAATTACTGCAACCCACCAGCACAGAACTCACCGCTGGCTAATGACTATACATTAATCAGCCATTTTAGGATTTTTTTTCATGAATTACAACTCAAACTAATTATACTCTATTTTTTTTTCCATATTGTCAAAAAGAAAAGACACCATGCTAGGAAAAGTATCATAAAAGATGTTGTCAAAAACCTTGCTGTCCTTTATAAACATAGAATGATTTATCATTCTAGAAACATCATTCATTTATATGTTGCATATATATGTTGCATTTCTGCTAGGTACAGGGGCTACAGGTAGTGAAAATAGAGACTAAATCATTGCCTTCACGAACTTTATGTTTGAGTGAGGAAAATGTATAATGAAAATAACAAAATAATATAAAATATAATTTCAGGTTGTGATAGATACTCTAAAATAAATAAATGTGGTGACATAATAGGGTATAAGCTAGAGGAGTGACTTAAGGAGACTGAGCTCTGTGAAGATGATATCTGAGCTGAGTCCTTACAAAATGAACATAACAGGATCTGGCCATATGGGGAAAAAAGCACTGAGAAATTATCATGTGCAAACTCCCTCAGATGGGAAGGAACGTACTGTATTCTAGAAACAGAAAGGCCAATATGCAGAGACCTAATGAGTGAAAAGGGAAATAATTCAGGGTAGGGCTGGAAGTCAGGCAGTTGGAAGTTTATATAAATCTGAATAAGATGTAAAAAATGTTTGAATTTCCCTGTAAAATCTAGGAAAAGCAATTGCTATTATAAACATCTTTAAAATTTACTTTGGCTTTTAGATAGAAGTAGGTTAAAGAGATACAAGTATAAGCACAGAAACCATATAAAACGTTCCTGTGGTCCAAGATAGAGATGATGGGGGTATAGGCTGAGATGTTGACAGATAAGATGGAGAAAAGTATATAGATTTGAGATAAATATTTTTGGTGAAACTGATAGAACTATTTAATGGATTCAATAGAAAAAACAGCCATTAGATATCATTAGAATATAAACTTCACAAGAACAAGGATTTTCATCTGTTTATTTTCTTTACTATTTACCCTCCAGATGCCTAAAGAACGCCTACCACATAGTATATGTTCAATAAATATTTACTGAATGAAGAAAAGAAAACTTTCAGGTTTGGGGAATGGAACAATCAGGAGTTCCTTTTGGCTCTTTTAGATGTCTTCTAGATGTCAAAGTCCAAATGTCAAGACTATATTATATCTGAGTGTGGTCTTTAGTGGAGAAATATGGCCTGGAGAGAAAATTTTGGAAGCCACCAGCATGTAGTCATGGAATTTATTGTAATAATTGATAAAAGTCTAAAGACCCCCTGAAGGATATTTTTAAAAAAGATTTATTATGGAGATACAAAAAACATTTAAAATAACATTTACTAATAAAACATTTATTAATGGAAAGATTCAATATCATGAAGACCGATTACTTTTAAAATAATCTAAAATTCAAGATATTTTAATAATTTCAATAAAAATTCTAATGTACTTTCATGGAACTTGAAAAGTTGATCCTGAAAGTTATATGAACAAGCAGAAAGTAAGAAGAGCAATAAAGAAACAAATAAACAAACAAAAAACCACCACCAATAACAAAAACAACAAAGGTGAGTTGTTTGCCTAGAGATATCAGATTTACTATAAAAGCATAATTAAGGCATTGCAATACCAATGCAGGTATAAAGAAATATACCAGTGGAATAGAATAGAGAGCCCAGAAAATAGAGCTACCCTACCACCCAACAAATGCATCACTGGGTATTCACACCAAAGATACAAATTTAGGAATCCAAAGGGGCACCTGCACCCCAATGTTTATAGCAGCAATATCCACAATAGCCAAATTATGGAAAAACCCCAGATGTCCATTATTGATGTATGCATAAGAAGATATATATATATATGCATATATATATCACATCTTCTTTATCCATTCATCCATATCCATATATGCATATATATATATATATATGTGATGAAATAATATGCAGCCATCAAAAAATGAAATCTTGTCATTTGCAACAATGTGGATGGAACTAGAGGTTATTAGGCTAAGTAAAATAAGTCAATCAGAGAAAGACAATTATTATATGATCTCACTGATATGTGGAATTTGAGAAACAAGGCAGAGGTTCATAGGGGAAGAGAAGAAAAAAAGAAACAAGACAAAACCAGAGAGGGAGACAAACCATAAAAGACTCTTAATCTCAGGAAACAAACTGAGGGTTGTTGAAATGGAGGGGGGGTGACAGAGATGGAGTGCCTGAGTGATGGACATCAGGGAATGTGTATGTTGTGATGAGCACTGTGTGTTGTGTAAGGCTGATGAATGACAGACTTGTACCCCTGAAACAAATAATACATTATATCTTAATAATAAATAAATAAATAAGAAGAATAGAGAATCCAAAAGCTTGTATACTTTGAAAAATATTTCAATTTACCTATCAATCTATATTTACAAACGGAATACTAGTAAATAAATTATGCATTTGATATATGTATATCATATATGTTTAACGCATTATATAAAACATGTAGATGCATGCACATATTACAAATATGTATAATACATATATTGCATACAAATGTACATAAAACAATAGAAATGTTTTAAAATTGTGTGCATGTCTGTGAAACAATGATAGCATTTTACATTAATTGGGAAAGGATCAACTATTTAATACATGATGGTGGCCCAATTGTTAGCACTATTAAAAAAATCCCTACCTCAGTTAGACATAAAAATAAATTTTAGATGAAATAAAGATCTAAATGTTAATGATACTTCAGTTTTGTTTTGTTTTGTTTTTAAAGAAAACGTAAAAACTATGTAAAATTTTTGTTGGAGAATTTCTTTACAATGCACAAACCAACAAACCCTTATACAGGGTAGATGTTCAATAAATATCAAAAGAATTAAAAGATGGATCAGTAAAGGTCCTAAAATCTTCAATGATCAAAATATTATTTTAAAAGTAAAAATAAAAGCTACAGTCAACAGAATGTATTTTTAACAAACCCAAGCAATGTAGTTAAAAAAAAAAAAAAAGACAACTAAAAGTAGCAAAGGATTCAGGCATTCACAGAATTAGAAAACTAAATGGTTAACAAATGTTTGAAGAATGTTCCCATTAGTAATCAGAAAATTATAGATTAAACCCAGTGAAATACATTTAATACTCTTGTAATTCAAAAAACATTTTAAAAGGTGTCAGCATCAAATGAAATCCATAGTATAGAGAAATGTGAACTCTCCTAGACTGCTGAGGGGAGTATAAATGATTCAGCTGCTTTACAGACCCCACTGCAGTGTTCTGGTTCCTAGAGAGATCTCAGAAAACTGACATCATTTGCAAGATCTCAGTTGCAGGTCCTCTGGACTCTACTTCTCTAGTCAGTTTTTACTTGTTGATCAATGTTAAATCCAAAGAACGAGTCTATCTTACTGTTTCTTCAATACTCTTAGAGATGAAATTATCAGTAAGGTAAATCAATAATTTAACACATATACCACTTTTAGAAAGATGAGAATCTCAGCAGATATCCAGAGACTGGAAGTCTCTAATCATTGTTATATTTCACATCCTTACAATATTTGTGATTTTATAGGGAGAAATTATCCATATTATCTCTTGATTATTCTAAGACAAGGTGTTTAAAATTGCCCTTAGGTGTATACCAATTCATGGCTCAAGACACTATCCTAGAAATAATTCCCTAAAAATATGTAGCTTTTCAGATAACAAACAAACAAAAACTTCTGAATTGCAGACAAGAAAACATTTCCTGGCTTTTTTCAAACTCATGTCTACTTTGAATAAAAGAGGGGAGAAGAAGTCATTCCTTTCATATTCTGAAATTTCAAAATCAATAATGGCTAAAAATAAATTATTGGAAAAACTCCTACTTTGATTTCACACTGCACTTTTCTCTCACAAAATTCTGATATGGTCCCTTAGGGAAAGTTATAAGAACCAGGTGCAAAACCACAGTGAGGTGCCACCTCAGAGCAGTCAGAATGGCTAAAATTAACAAGTCAGGAAACAACAGGTGTTGGTGAGGATGAAGAGAAAGGGGACCCTCCCACACTGTTTGTGGGAATGCAAGCTGGTACAGCCACTCTGGAAAATAGCATGGATGTTCCTCAAAAAGTTGAAAATAGAGATACCCTACAACCCAACAATTGCACTACTGGGTATTTACACCAAAGATACAAATGTAGTGACCCAAAGGGGCACCTGCACCCCAATGTTTATAGCAGCAATGTTCACAATAGCCAAACTATGGAAAGAGGCTAGATGTCCATCAATAGATGAATGGATAAAGAAGAGGTGGTATACATATACAATGGAATACTATGCAGCCATAAAAATGAAATCTTGCCATTTGCAACAACATGGATGGAATTAGAGGCTATCATATTAAACCAAATAGCTCAATCAGGGAAAGACAATTATCATATGTTCTCACTGAAGAGAGGGAAAAATAAAACAAGATGAAACCAAAGAGGGAAACAAACCATGGGACTCTTAATCTCAGGAAACAAACTGAGGGTTGCTGGAGGGAAGAGGGATAGGGTTGCTGGGTAATAGACAATGGGGAGGGTATGTGCCATGGTGAGCACTGTGAATTGTACAAGACTGATGATTCACAGACCTGTACCCCTGAAACAAAAAACAAACAAACAAAAACCCCAAAACAGAACAAAAAGAATCAGGTGCTAAGTAAAGAACTTGGTGCTTAGTAAAGAATAAACCATGACCTTAGGACAAGTCATCTTCTGTGTTTAAAATAAATACCTTAGTGTATTTTCATATGTATAAAGGTCCAAAGTATTATAATTTTTTATAGTTAGTTTGATGAAAGAGACAGCAACTTAGTTATCATACCTGTGGACACAAGGTTTCCAGGTGATTGGCTGCAATTCTGACAATTTTAATTCCATCTTCATTTGTTGACATGGAACAAGCAAGATTTGCAACCTTCAATACAATCCAAAATAAAAGAAACTATTTCAGATTATTAAAGAAATGCAGAAACATTGGTTATCCTAAATAAGTTAGAGCATGTACATACTCATTGAAAAATCTTAGTGATAAACAACAGCATTCTCATAAACGTCACTGCCATCTGTTTTATGGAAGTAGTCAGAGAATTTATTGAAACAATTAGTAACAAAGGGCTCTAGAAAATTGTTTAAAATAAAAAGGAAGACTGATGAGTGAATCAGTCAACTCTATCCAGTCTCTTGGTATCAACATCCAACCTGTAATAAGATGCTAACTATTAAGGTTTCCTATAGGACTGAAAAAAAAAAAAAAAGTTTATCTTTGGATTGAATGCTAATAGGTTCTTGGAATCTCATACAATTATGATTTTTTTAAGTTTGTAATTGTTTTATTATTATTTTTTTCATTCCTCAGCAGTCTATCATGCATACTTAAGTTGCACCAAGCATGACTTTATCTTTACTCACGTTTTGTTCAGCATCAAATATATTACAAAGCTGGACAAATACAAGGTAATTAAATTCTTCCTGTTCTTGCTTTTCTACTACAACTTCATGGGAACTGTTTGACATTCCGGCAGTCAATTTGATTCAAGCATTAGTAACACCTAAATTCCTTTGTACATTACTCCTTTTGAAACTTGCACTATTTTCCAATGAAATGGCTTCTCTTTTAAATAATCACTTAATGTCCATTACCTAAGCCCAATATTTGCAGATATTTTCTTTATACCATGAAAGAGCCATGAGAAAGAGCATGGGATTACTTCCCTTTCCTTTGATCCTCACTCTTATTTAACATTGTTCTTGCTAACGGGTGAGTGAGTGTGTCCAGCCGTAATGTTTCCTCGTTCATTGTCTTCATCACTGCAAGGAAACAGCTTTTTTATCATTTTTCTAATCTTCCTAATGTCTCTGTTGGTTATTACATACTTCAACACATTGCAGGTTTTACCACTCAAATCCAGAATACATTCAGTTGCAGAAAACCACACGTTAGCTGCAGACAATAGATGCATACAACAAATATCCTTGGGTCACAATTGTAGAGTACCAGAAAATGTAACTTAAGTGGATTTATAGTCTGCTTTTTTATAGCATTACTTTTAATATGTGAACAATGAAACAATTCCTTGATTTGCATTTACATATAATGAAATAAAAGTCATACATTATTTAACTGTGGAAGGGCACTGTTCACTTTATTAATGTATATGAAAATGGCTTACTTGAAAAGGGCTTTTGTTGGCTTGAAGGTCACAATGCTTCAACTTTCATATCTGACATACAATTAGCACATTCGTGAATTATTTGAAAAGGGCAGTAGTTTCTGCAACCCCTCCCACCTCCAAATGCTACTCACAGAAAGTACGATTCAGCAATCTAATCATTTGACATGTCTTCTAATAATTTGCACTGCATAGAAGAAAATCTCTATCTGTAAATTTGAGCAGTTTTTTTTTTAAGTAAAATTTAAAAAATTAGAAATTAATGGCTCAATCTTTTGGTCAACTCAGATGAATGCTGCTTAATCCAAAGTTTAAAAATTACAAAGACGTGCCCTAAATACTCTTTTCTTTATTTTTTAATGGATCATTTTTCTCTATTTTCCCTTTTAAAAACAGACATTCTTGTACTGGACATTTGCTAGACAGTATGTTTATTGTAAGCCTATTCAGTGACTAGCATAACGTGGAAATCATCCTAATCACAAAAGTCCTGTTTACATGAGTAAACTTGAGTTTTACAAAACTCTCGATTGAAAATGCAGCACCGCTAAGTTTTCTGATCAATTAATGATCATCATAACATTCTGTCTTTCTTCATTCAGACAGACTTGAAATTACCCTTACCAGAACGGTTCTGTGGCAGATAAATTTTCTAAATAATCAAATACTATTTCCAGATTAAGGCAAGTGGAGTTTTAGTAATATTATATACAAAACAAATTTGAATTTATGAGATAACTAGTACTTTGTGACAAAATGAAAAAAAGTTAAGTGATAGAAATAAAATCTCTTTACACTTCTAATTTGAGTGACTTGTGATAAATTTTCCAAAGCCACATCAACATTTAAATGAAAGCTAAATTTCTTCTAACAATATTCCTAAATTCTGTGTGGCCTTTTAGGAAACTAGTTATGTTTCTGAGCACAGCATGAAGGCCACTCCCATTAACAAAGAAAGCAGCATGCAAATAAAATATTTTGTAAAACTGTTTGAGATATTTAGAGATCTGACATCATTTGTATATCTAACTCTGACAACATTTCAAAGTCTGTGTAAAGCTTGATTATTTGAGAGATCCTTTTGGAAAGTTTCTTTCCACTAAGGGAAATTAGGACGTAGGAAGTTTTTAGAGACAAACCGATCTTGAACCTAGAGACAAAACAGGCTTGAACCTGATTTCCACAATTAACAAACATTTGACCATGGGCAAAATGTTAGCTTATCTTAGCTCATTTTCTAACCTGAAAAATGGGTATGATAATACCTATGTCACTGGAGTGTTTTGATTAAATGAGCTAGTGCATGGAGATGGCCTGATGCTACCAGGTAGGTTGCCCATGTATGAATTTCTTTCCAGTTAATCTCACTATACAATGCAGGGTGGGAAAGAGCAGTTAGTCTCTTAAGAGGTTTTACAGAATTAAAAACTCACGAGCCTAAAGAAATTTGACAATATGTCTAAGCTGAGAGTCACAAACTGAAGCACTTTCAGGACTCATGCAGGAAATACAAACATAGAACCTTGATATAACTCAGTGGTTGGGTGGGTTGGTAGGTCCCCAGGCAAACATGAGTGTGTATGCCCTCGCCTCCATAAAGGTGTTAGAATTCATTAAGACAAGATGAAAAACAAACAACAACATTTCCTTGACCAAACTAACAGTCTAATGGCTTTAGTTCATAGGTCAGTAGTTTGTGAATTCTGATCCCATTCTCTAATCTTTTATTGTATCTATAGGAAAACAAAATCAAAGAGGGAGAAGAAACATACTCAAACTATCCAATGACAGGGAGACTATTAAGTAAAACTATGTGTGTGCTCTTTTATGCCACCCTGAATTAAAAGTATTGATGAAATTTCCCTCATTGAAAGAACTTTTTATTGATATTGTACTACATTCTTAGCCAAGTCAATGAAGAACAGTCTAAATTATCCTAAATAAATGGGACCAAAGGCGCTCAGGTAAATTCGTAAGTTTTTTTATTTTTATTTGTCTTTTTAAAGATTTTATTTATTTATTTGACAGACAGAGATCACAAGCAGGCAGAGGCAGGCAGAGAGAGAGGAGGAAGCAGGCTCCCTGCTGAATAGAGAGCCTGATGCGGGGCTCCATCCCAGGATGCCGGGATAATGACTTGAGCTCAAGGCAGAAGCTTTAACCCACTGAGCCACCCAGGTGCCCCCGTAAGATTTTTAAAAGAAAAAGGCCAGGACACAATATTTTTTCATTTTTATAAAAAATTAAATTGGGACACCTGTGTGGCTCAGTTGGTTAGGCATCTGACTCTTGGTTTTGGCTCTGGTCATTACCTTGGGGTGGTGGGAATGAGTTCCACCTCTCCCTCTATTCCTTCCCCTGCTTGTGCTATCTCTTTCTCTCTACCTCTCAAATAAATAAATCTTTAAAAAATAAACTTTATCATTAAAATCATTACTGATACTGTATCTAACAATTGCAAAAGATAAGTTTAAAAAATCTTTAAACAGCAACATATCATGTTACCAAGAGTGATTTTATTCATTTATGTATTTTACATCAGTGTCTTTCACATGAACCTTTACCCTTCCCACCAGTCCTTCTGCCTCTAAGATGTCTGTCCATTCTAGACCTTTCACACTTGACTAAATGTACTGCACTATCTGGATTGTCAAAAAAATAAATTGTAGACAACAAAGCCTTGTCAGATGATTCCTAAACTAATTAACATTTGTTATCATGCTGTTGATCTTCTCTTCCTGGCTTCTAATTCAAGTTTTGTATATCAATTTTGTATGTTCCTGTCCTCCTTTCTATTTCCTGAACATTGGTTCTAGCTTTCACATGGCATAGAATATGGTACCCAGGACTCCTAGGTGGTTCAATCGGTTAAGCACCCGACTCTTGGTTTTTGGCTCAGGTCATGATCTTGCAGTTGTGGGATCAAGCCCCAGGTTGTGGGCACGTTCAGTATGGAGTCTGCTTCAGACTCTCTCTCCATCTCCCTGTCATTCACTCTCTCTTTCTCTCTCTCTTAAATAAATAAAATCTGAAAAAAAAAAAAAAAAGAACTGGGTACCCTTTATTCCCTAACCTATGGTCTTAAGTGACAAATGAATCATTGAACATCATATCAAAAACTAATAATGTACTATACGTTGGGTAATTGAATTTGAATAAAAATATAAATAAATAAATAAGAATGAAATAATCTACTTTGGAATCTGGCCCTGTAGAACCCTTCCAGTTAGGCTAGTTCTGTCCCTCTCTTTCCATCAAGGTCTGGATCATGCTTGACCCAGAAAAATGACTCATTAATGAGAGTCAAGGACAGTTATCAAAAATGATATTTGGGAATGTAAAGTATTCTCAATGACTTTTCAGTTAGTCTACCATGCTATCTCTTCAACTCAGCTTTTCTTCATTGCTTTGTTCTAATCTGGTAAACAGACTGCATTTTAAAAGTACTGAATACCAGACAGGGACCTGAATGGCTTAGTCCATTAAGCATCTGACTTCAGCTCAGGTCATGATCCCAGGGTCCTGGGATTGAGCCCCACATCAGGCTTCCCCCTCAGAAGGGAATCTGCTTGTCCCTCTGTCCCTGCCTCCACTTGTGCTCGCTCTCTCTCTCTCAAATACATAAAAATATTTTTTTAAAACGTATTAATATCAAGTTTTATTTGAAGTCTCAGCGGCATCAGTTGTCCTCTCAGTCATTTTAGACAACTGAAATGTTATTCTTGCTATGAACGAGCTCACTATTTAGACAGCTGCTCATCACACATCATTCAGTCTGTCACTATGGAATTCTCATACAGCTATTTACCTGTGATATGATTTCTTAAGAACACGAAGCAAACTTTGATGTTTGATGAGATTTCCATTACCACACATTCATTGTTTATACATAGCTCACATTGTTAATTGTAATATCATGTCACTATGTATCCTAGCTCTCAGTGGGGGATAAAGGTCACTGTCTCATTTTCATTCACTTTTCTCTCTGACAGATGGTCATGCAACTCCTGTGTAAACACTTTCGAGACAGAGAATTTCAGAGACAGAATTTTACAGTCACTAGCTTATCAATGGTAATAGGATGTGATTGTGTAGGGAGCAAATGACCTTAGAAAGGTACCCGAGACACCAAAATTTATTAGGCTGCTACAAGAGGACAGTCCTACCATGAGTCTTAGAAAAGTGGTCAGGGATAAAGAAGGTTACCCATAATACTTTGATGTTATAGAGGCCAGGAGAAGAGAAAAGTGTCAAGAAGATGATCTCAATTATCAAATACTCAGAAGTCGAGTAAGTAATCCCTGGAATTGTTCATTGGTTCAGCCACATGGAGGGCCATTCTTAGAATGTTGGAATGGAATATTGATGGTCAAAATAGCCTATGTGGTCATAGAACAGTGTAGGTGGTAAGGTAGTCTCATGTATCTTACTACTCAAAGCAGAAAACTAGGAAGTACTTGGACAATATTCCCTCTCCAGTTCCCATATCTGTTCATTTTTTTTTCTTTCACCTCCCAAACATCTCCTGAATCATCTTCTTTTCTAGCTCCCCATCCTCATCATGCATAGTTCTTTTTTCTCTTTGTTTTGGATATTAGACCTACTTTCAGTTATCCATACTTTCTTCTGCCACAGGATATTTGCACATGCCATTTTCTTTAGCCTGGAATATGCTCCTCCTTCTTCTTAACTGTTACCTTATACCCCTTAGGACTGCTTAACTGCTATCCATCAGATGTCTGCTGAAAAGTAACTCCCAAAACAGTTTTTCACCAATGCTGCATCTCCCATCTACCCTGGAGACTTTCCCCTACCCAAGTCAGGTTTTTCTTACACAGTTTGAGTCTCAATTTGGAATTATACATTCACTGAAAGGATTATTTGATTAGTGACCATGTTAAAAGCCACTTAAAAGTGACCTTTTAAGAGCAGGGTCAGGGGCACCAGGGTGGCTCAGTGGGTTAAGCCTCTGCCTTCGGCTCAGATCATGATCTCAGGGTCCTGGGATCGAGACTCACATCAGGCTTTCTGCTCAGCAGGGAGCCTGTTTCCCCCTCTCTCTCTGCCTGCCTCTCTGCCTACTTGTGATCTCTCTCTCTCTCTCTGTCAAATAAATAAATAAATAAATCTTTAAGAAAAAAAAAAGAGCAGGGTCGTTACCTGTGTTTGCTGATCATTAGGCCCTCAGTTCCTAGGGTCTGATACATGATAGCCAAACAATAATAGGTATTCAGTGAATTAATAAATGCATGAATGCACAAATTAGCATGCTTAAGAATGTATCATTCCCAAAGAGAGAATGAAAAATGGAACATAGAGGAAGGAGACAGCAGCTGAAATTCAGGACATACAAGAAAGAGGGATAAAATCTCCCTTTGAAATTCATTTTCAATATTCCACAAAGGCTTAGACAGCTGGACTTCAAAGAAAAGTAACACTTTTCTTCTAGTCTGGTCATCATACTTAAAGCTTGGGGGGCAGTTTCTTTCAAGTTTTACTTTCACTTCAGATATCAAATTGGAAACAACTGAAGACCTCCTAATTTAGCGTTTAATTTATTTATTTTTAATCAAGTAAAATAATTGTTCAAAGGGCCCGAGCTGGCTGCCAAATGCTGGTGAGAATGGCAGATGGAAAGAGGTATGATAACTGGCATCAACAAACCCAGGAGCTTTAGTGTCTCCTGCAGACCATAATGTAATGAATGCTTTGTTTGCAGGCAAGTCTCACTCAGAGGCCTGGGACTGAGCCTGAGAAGTGCAAAAGGGGATCTATGATCTCCCAAAGTTGGCATCCAAGTGACTTCTGATTAAAGAAGCCAGTTTTTCTGTTTCTTCTGGTGAGACAGTGCTGCCCTGATGTTCTTTGCAATAACAAGAAATGAACATGAATCACAAATTTTCTAAAGTATTTCACTAACAGAATTATGTTACAGAAGTGCAGGGCAAGGTGCAGGGGGACAATTTTAATCAAGTAACAAATATTGATTATTCACCTCTTATATGGGCTGGGAACTGCAAGGGAAATCAAAGACAGTAGAATCAAATCTCAGGAAATAGAATCTATTTATGGGAACACATGAAAGAGAGAATAAAACTCTAGTTTCTAAGTAAAATAGGAAGCTAAAGGTAGTGGACCTCATAGAAGCAAGCGTAGTCAGGGTCTTTCAAGAAACAAATTACTACCAAAGAACTTCATATTCTCTTGACTTTGCATCTCAAGCTACATCCCAAGCTTTATGAATCTTACATCACAGAATCCTGTCTCTGAATTTCCTTAGCTAGTGTTAACAATGTATCTATCTGTCTTTGGGGTTATTCAACTGCAGATGAATATGACTCAGCCATCAAAAAAATGAAACTCTGTCATTTGCAATGTTGTGGATGGAACTAGAGGGTATAAGCTAAGTGAAATAAGTCAAAAGAGAAAGACAATTATCTTATGATCTCACTGATATGTGGATAAGAAATAAAACAGAGTATCATAGAGGAAGAGAAGAAAAAATAAAACAAGACAAAACCAAAGAGGAAAAACAAACCATAAGAGACTCTTAATCACAGGGAACAAACTGAGGGTTGCTGGAGGGGAGGGGGGGAATGGGGTAGCTTGGTGATGGACATTGGGGAGGGTATGTGTTGTAATGAGCACTGGGTATTATATAAGAATAATGAACCACAGACCTGTATCCCTGAAACGAATAATACATGTATATATTAATTAATTGAATTTAAATTAGAAACAGAAAAAAATAGTACAACCATATCATATACATGCATATGTGCATATCATGGTATGCATATGTATGTATGTATTAAATTTTACTTAGTGACATAAAGGAACAACTGATTAAATGGGGAGGAATAGCATATTCCTGAATGAGAATCCTCAATATTATAAAATAAAATGTCAACTCTTCCTTTGTCTATTAATTTAATAGATCCAAATGGAACTTAGCTTAATTTTAGTGTACATCTGGAAGAATATATGAAAGACTAGCAAAGATGATTTACAAAAAAAGAAGAATAAAAGAAAATATAGTAAGTGAGTAATTAAAACCCTTGGAAATTTGATGCCTTTCAGAGTGATGGGAAAAAGTAATGTTGATGGCCCAACTGGCTACTACTTAGAGGAAGGGTGGGTGAGTTCAGTGTACATAAAAAGACTGGCTTATATGACTGCATAAAATTTTTTGAAATTTCAAAATAATGAAAACTTATAAAGTCAAAATGCAAAAGCTAGAATGAAAGTATTTGGTATAGTATAACCAAACGAGATTAGTATCCTGAAGGCATAAATGATTCTTAAACATCAAGGAGGAAAAAGGGGCATTAAAAGTAGATAAAATATTTAAACAGACACTTCACATATGAAATACAATAAATACATTAAAAGATTCCCAATGTTACTTTTGATCTATTAAGCAGGAAATACAACTAAAACAAGAAAGTGATATTTTTCCCTGTCATACTAGCACTAATTTAAAAATTTGGTATTTTACAGTATTGCTGAGGGTATAGGGAAGTAATTAGAGGGTTAATAGCCAACATTCCAGACAGTCATATAGCTTCATCTATGAAAATTTTAAATTTGCAAAAGTGTAGAAATTCAGTTTAATGAAATCTGTCCTCAGAAATACTTGCATATGTGAACAAACATACAGCCACAGGAAGGTTCATTGCAACTTTACTTGTAAAAGTGAAAAGGAATCTAAATAGTTATCAATGGAGAATAAATTAAATTATGTAATACTATGAATTCTGAAAAAAAGTTAAAAAAACCTTTCTGCTAACATAAATATCTCAAAATATATAATTTAGATAAAAATACTGTAGAATATATATATATATAAAGTGTTCCTATTTATATAAAATTACATATTACAATTATGGATAAATAGAAAATATATATATAAATATAAAATATATAGTCCACAGAGATAAACCCCAACTATTAACATGAGTTATATATGGGAAAAAGAGTGGAGTTGCTATTGCCATAAGAAAATCATTCTGTTTTAACTTCATGTTTCCATGGTGCATGAATTTTTCCCATGTATCTTTTTTCACTACATATTTATCTAATTAAAAACAAAAAGGGTAATTGATTAAATGTTCTATATGTACTGAATTGAAAAGATCCCACTGACTAGGAAAACAGAATGTCTAACTAGACTCATTTATTAAAGATAATGAGTGTGTGTGTGTGTGTGTGTGTGTGTATGAAAGTGTGATATCCAAAATGTTTTCACCAAAATGATAATTGTGTTTACCTCTGAGAAGTAAGACTGAAGATAACGTCAACTTTCCTTCTTCACACTTTTGAAAATTTGTAAGGCAACCCTCTCAGGTCCCCTCCCTCCTTGGGAGCTTTGGACTATCAGTTTGTTATCACTCAATAAACCTTGCTTTGTTGCCCACCAAAAAAAAATTATGTATATGTATATATAAATATGCATATTTATATATATAATAAATTTATAATTTGAGTTTCTATGAGAATGAATCATTTTTATAAGCTAAAAAATTGAAATCAAAAATTTCATTTTGAAGAAAATATAAAATTTCTCTACCTATATTTGAACTTGCAATACCAATCAAGAGGATCATGTTAATCATGACAATTATGGCAAAGTCTGAGGATCCAAAACCATTTAAAAGTAGATTTTCCAAAAAATACAAACATATAATGATTAAGGGCTACTAGATAGAAAATAGTGTTTATTATTTCAGATGCTGGTATATTAAAATGATGATTCACAAATATGGATGATAATTTGAATAGAAGAACCAGGCCCTGGTTTTATCTCATGTTTATTTAATATAATGGCAAATATTAAATGAATAAAATCCCATTGTCAATGACAAATTCAGACCACCCAAAAGTGACCTTAAATATAAATAAAAATTCCATTTGTTTGGAATGTTAAAGGTACTCTATGCTTGGTGTGTGTATGTGTGTACATGTCTGTGTTTGTTAGTCTGTTTGCAGCAGAATCAAGGTGTTGCTTCTAGAGATTAAGGGATTACAAAACAGTCCTAAGTTTTTTTTCTTTTTCTTATTTTACCCACGTCCTCCAATTCTATGCAAATTTCATTCAAACTTCTAGTTTCTCTCCAATGAGTCATTAAAGATGAAAATATTCATTTGTCTGAGTGGACGTATGCCAATGTTATTCTAGAAAACAAGCATTAATATGTTGTGTCAGTATGTGTCATCACAAAGGAAATGAATGAGATGAAAACCCACACACACACACACACAAACACATGCACACACACAGGACTTAAACAGTTTTGGCTGTTAGAGTGCTACTTCTAATAAATTATCTGAAAAATGTCCCAGAGCCTAAATTGAGGTCTGCAATGTATACTGCTCTAAGATCCCATTTTACCAAACATATTTCTCGTCTTTTATTTTGAAACAATATATAACTGTATAGGAATACACATACACCATACTGATACACAATGTAAATTATAATGGTAAAACCAGAGAGACAGTTTCCTCAAGGTCCCTCTCTGAATTAAGCTATTATTCACCTCAGAATCATCACCCAAAGGATAATAGTATGTGCCACCTGTCAAGTAAATGTAATATAATAAAGAGCGTCAAATAAAATCGATTTAACAACCAAAGGGACAATGCAAATCTAAACTATAAATTAAAGACAAGATCAAGTGTTGTTTCCTGAACTGGTGATATACTTTGTTGTCTGCTGAGGGTCAAGCATAAATATGAAGCATGCAGGTCCAGTAAGTCCTTATTAATAGGATCAATGTATAAAGGGCAGATGTCAAAAAGCACTATAATTAGCCTTCACTATCATCGAAATTGACATCAAATTTCAAAGTAATTTTATGACCAGTGACCTGACACCTCAAGTGGCAGAAAGAGAACTGATTTTCTGAAAGACAGACAGAATGTGCTAAAGCCAATATAAAGTTTTTTGTTTTTTTTTTTTAAGATTTTATTTATTTATTTGACAGAGACAGAGATCACAAGAAGGCAGAGAGGCAGGCAGAGAGAGAGAGGGGGAAGCAGGCTCCCTGCTGAGCAGAGAACCCGATGCAGGGCTCAATCCCAGGACCCTGGGACCTGGGACCTGGGACCATGACCTGAGCTGAAGGCAGAGGCTTTAACCCACTGAGCCACCCAGGCGCCCCTAAAGCCAATATAAAGTTTTTAGTTAGTTTAATTCCAAACACCAATTTTTGTACATATCACTCTATTCAAATGTCATCATGGAAACTGAAGTTGTCATATACTGCAAAATTAATTGAATCATATTGTATAAACTTTGCAGATATGGATGAGACAGCCAAGACCACCTGATTCCCTAACTAATCAAGACATCCACACCTAGATACATTCCTTACTTTCATGAAAGAAGGAGTCTCTTAATAGACTGACAGTTGGCAATCAATCCTCTGACAGCTTTTATTTTGGAAGATATCAGAACAATAACTTATGCAACTATTTTATTCCTGATAGGTATCTGTTTATGACAAAAGTTAAATTCTAACTTTGAAGGAACTAGGCAAAAAAGCTTAAATTACTAGAATTACAATCTTGGAGAAAGACTCTTATCTCTCAGTATAAATGACCCACAGTGAGTAAGACAAATTGAAAGAACAAAATATGTGTAAGGGGGTATGTGTGTACATGTATGTGGAGGAGAGTGAGGTAAACATGACTACATATGTATATGAAGGTCCAACAAAATATGCAAATCAGTATAATACTATTAAACACTATGGTTTCCATACCCCCTTATCCTTGGGTTCCCCAAATCCTGTGAGGGCTTTCAATAGGGGTGTTGGATTTAAATTACCTAATAATGGGGTGCCTGGGTGGCTCAGTCGGGTAAGCATCTGCCTTTGGCTCAGGTCATGATCTCAGGGCCTTGGGATTGAGCCTGCTTTGGGCTCCCTGCTCAGTGGGGAGTCTGCTTTCCTTTCTCCCTCTCCTCCTGCTCCTCCCCACCACTCATGATTTCTCTCTCTCTTTCAAATAAATTAAATCTTAAAAAATACATTAAATAATAAATAGTGAAGTGTAGCTAAACAATGTGATATTGGAGGAAAAGAAAATCAAAGATTTAGGTCCCTCTAGGTTTGGCAAGCAAATGAGCTATTATATGTTTAATCTTAGCTACTCCTGTTACCTCTACAGCACACTGAAATGCTGGGTTCGTAATGTGAGTACTGGCTGTCATTATAGGACATGATAATGATAAAATACTTGCCGTTCAATCCTAGCAGTATTCCTTGGTATTACTAATGGTTCCCAATAGCTCTGGCAGGGAGTAGGGAAACAGAGGAGTGAGAGACCTGGTTTACTAACTTTCCTTAATTATAGCAAACAAATATATTAATTCTATCTGCACAAGGTTGAATTGTGAAATCCTGACAACAGAAACCATCTTATATTTCTTTATAATTCTCAACTTTGCAACAAGTGGTGCTCACAAAGTCTCTGTAAATTGAATGCATTTAAGCCAACACTGCAATTAAAGTATTTTTCACATTGTCTTCTCTATGAAGGTCATTATGAATATGTTTACAGAGGGCGAAAGACAACAATAACATTTCACAAATATTTATTATGTTTGCATCAGACCTATTTTAGACGCTCAAGGAAGAATGGAAGATGGGTAAAAAATAAATTAGTTCCTAAGCTTCAAGAAACCAAAGATTTAGATATAAAGACACAAAACTAAAACCATTTACTAAATGGTTTTAGTTTTGTGTCTTTATATCTAAAGATATAAGATATAAGATACTAAATAAGTAGAACACTAATTGTTGACAGGCATCAGAGTAAAGAAATAGTGCAATGAAGCCTTAAAAAACCTAGCTGGATTATGTTAAAGAATCTTAAAGGAAGATAGTTTGTGTATATCAAATGAATTGTTTTTAAACTATGAATGTAATTACCTTATTCAAAGATACATATTAATAGGAAACAATATTTTTCATATATCCCAATATCAGAGGACTTCTGGATAATAAAAATCAGAAATTTCTGAATAAAATAAAAAAATATTTAGGGGCACCTGGGTGGCTCAGTGGGTTAAAGCCTCTGCCTTCGGCTCAGGTAGTGATCCCAGGGTCCTGGGATCGAGCCCCGCATCTGACTCTCTGCTCAGCGGGGAGACTGCTCTCCTCTCTCTCTGCCTGCCTCTCTGCCTACTTCTGATTTCTGTCTGTCAAATAAATAAATAAATAATCTAAAAAATATATATATTTAATAAACAGTGAGTGTTCTAATGAAAATAAATGTTACTCCAAAAATCTTAAATTTTATGTAGTTACATTTCTATCTTTATGACAACATTGCCTATGTATTTCATTGTTTTCAATTCTTATCTCCAGTAATGCAAAACTTGAATCAAGTTCAAGAAAGCAGCGCGGCCCTGAAGGCAGAGCCATGTACGTCAACATGGCTCCACATGGCCGCAGGAGCCAGAGCTGGATCCTCACCAGCACCTCCTCAAGGTCTTGAATGGTAGGTGCAGGAGTTGGAGGGCATTTTGCATCATCTAGCCCCGTTCTTGACCCTGCTTGAGGAAACTGGCTCGCTTGCACTGCACCTGGAGCCTTTCAAAATCTTGTCAGGCTCAGCCTCTGAAGAGAGAAGTCCCACAGTGTTCTGGCCTTACTCAGTGTGTGTTTTGTTCCAGAAGTCAGGAGATAGGTTGCTTTCTTTCCTGGCTCTTGGGGTCAGAGGGTGGGCTATCTCACCTATGAGATGGTAACCTTTATGAGTGCCTCCCTCCTGGACTAAAAGGAGAGTACAAAGTGCCCTAGATGCTTAGCAACAAGAAACGGAGAATGCCAAGTAAAAGTCCGGTCCATTTTTCACTGCTGCAGTTAGAGTCCTACTTCACCTTCAGCCTCTAATTGCTGTGGTTTCCTCCTGCCTCAGGCTGCGGAGCTTGGGAAAACACACCCACACCTTGTATCTCTCTCTCCTGTTGATTAATTAACACAAACGGGCAGCTGTCCTCCCTGCGTAAAGCCACAGCCATCCCTGAATTACTTGAGGGCTAATTACGCTGTTTGTCCACCTGCAGTTTCTCTTCCTTCCAGCAGCCTACCCTGTGGACCCTTACCACTCATTATTACCTCCACCGGTGGAGGAGCAAGACAAGACTGTCACCTGTGCCACTTCTTACTTTTCCAAAACCTGAAATCTAAGTAATGTCATTCATTGTAGGCTTCCTCTGCAGAGGTTTTTAGCTCAGCAAAATCCTTCTTGTAACCTTTGTTCATAATTTCTCCCTAAATGCTGAATTATAGTATTAAGAACTAGAAATCTTTTCCACCTGACTTGAATTCCCTTTTCAGACTTTTCAGACATCTTTAAGGGTCACTATCAACTCAAATTCAATTTTTTATCTCCTCTCTTCCAGCACATTCTATTCAACCTGGTTGTGGGGGTTTTTGTTGTTGTTTTTTGGTTTTTTTTTTTGTTTGTTTGTTTGTTTTCAATTGGATAGATTTTTCCCTTCTTCCTCCAGCTCTGGACTTCGAAATCTATTTCTCTTTTCCCATAAGTAGACTAGCGCCAGTCCCTCCTCTCTTTCTCCATTCATCTTCTACACCTAGTCCTCCTTTTTCAATGCCCATCCTATAGTCTTCTCTTGTCTTCAACTAAACTCCTTACTCTCCACATAATCAATATAGTGCCACCATCACATGCCAGTCCTTTCTGGAACCTCCAGGCACCCCAGGGGAGCTATCTTTATTGGTTTCTGGGCTCTGAACTATCATTTTTTCCTCCTCACTCCTTATTCTCTTCACGATTTTGTTCCCCTCTCATCAATCCTTCCATCTTCCAGATACTAAGTTTCCTTCACACTCTTCCTCTCATTCCTCCCTTTTCCACTCCCCTGTCTCTATGGTAAGTGAAACATAACATATGAACAATATGTGATGTTTTCTCTTTGTACTTTAAAGATATCACATTTATCCGCTCTTTTGGTGAATAATTCATTTCCGGTTGTTTTGCTAATAGAATCTGGAAGCCAGGGGCTAGTTTTACAGCTATGTTTAGTAAATTGAAGAGTAGAATATTTTGTCATAATGCAATAAGTGTACCAGAAATCACTGGTTTGGGAGCTGTGAAGTCCTGAGGGGCAAGACTCATATGCTGTGGTAGATTAGTTAAACCATAGAACAAGTAATTATAATTACTTATCTAGTTAGATATTATGAGCTACAGTGAATGCTAAAGCTAGTTTTTGTTTTTGTTTATTTGACAGATCACAAGTAGGCAGAGAAGCAGGCAGAGAGAGACAGGAGGAGGAGGCAGGCTCCCTGCTGAGCAGAGAGCCCAATGCGGGACTCGATCCCAGGACCCTGAGATCATGACCTGAGCCAAAGGCAGAGGCTTTAACCACTGAGCCACCCAGGCGCCCCTAAAGCTAGTTTTGAAAAAGAAAATATTATTTCAAGACTTGCATCCTAGTGACTGTCACTATTTTTTTTTATTATGTTCAGCTAGCCAACATACAGTACATCATTAGTTTTTGATGTAGTGTTCACTATTTTTTTAGGTAGGTCCAGTAAAATAACTCTAATTTATCTTCACTCTGTTAATAGATACAGGTGAAATGGAGGTTGCTCTCTGGAAATATGAAGCAGCATGATTTTAAAAAAGAGAAATGGCAGTATGGATATTGAGATCCACAGACTGAACTCTTTCTGCTTTATTTTATATTTTACTTATGGCATTTGCCATGCAGATGACTAACCTCAAGGGTCTCATTGCCGACCTACAGTTGTGCCCTCAAATACATCAGGCTAGTGGTAACACATCATGTATATCTCTTAGAGTGTTAGCTAATAATATAGATGTAAATCTTTCTAACCCTCCACTCTTTCAAAATCTCCAGGAAAAAAAAAAAAAGTTTGAAGAATCTATTTAGAAGTCACTGTGTACACACTCTGCTTTGGGAGTTCATAATTAGATTCACAAGATCTAATCTGGAAGCAGAAACATTCTAACACTGTGTGTCACTTTATGGTTAAATAAGTATGTATGTGAAAGTAAAAATGACCCTAATAAATTTGCCAAATCAAATTTTCTACTTCATATGTGTCACTTTTAATTTACCACTGTAATCATGTAAAACTCTTGGGTAATTAAAAGAAAGACTTATTTTCTATCATACTGTAGATGCCTATCATACTATAGATGAACTCTACATATACACACAGAGCTACATATATATTTCCTATAAATATTCAAAAATTTAATGATTTCTTTGCTTTTCATTTTTAAATTTTTTTATTATGTTATGTTAGTCACCATACAGTACATCATAGTTTTTGATATAGTGTTCCATGATTCATTGTTTGCATATAACACCCAGTGATTTTAAAATGAATGTGTTTAATGTAAAATTTTTGTGAAACAGTGTTAAATTAAAAAGAGCAAACGCATTGTCGATGTGGAAAAGTTGGTTTACTAAATGCATTCTCTCAACTCTTCTTTTCTTTTGCCTTTCCTACCACTCTAGGGCATACTGTGGAGCTCTAGCCATGTCCTTTCTTCAGAATCGATGCACTCAATAATCTTTTATTGACCATACATGGCTTAGTTCCTCACTAGGGACTGCCGTTGGCTGTCAGAAACTACCTTCCCCAAGGTAATGTCCCTTCCAGTGGGCAGTCATAATCAATGACAGTCTGAACTACTACCAAAGGCTTCGCCTCCTTGCCTAAATTTGTGACAATTCTCAAAGATTATCTGAATTCCAGAACCTCCAATAAATCAGATGAGGTTTCAGTTGTATCCACATTGTAAACTAGTTTCTTCCTCTATCTAGTCCTCCTTTCCACCCTTCCTTACAGGTTTATCTCCCAAGATCACATTCTAATAAACTTTCTGCCTGCAATTTTCTGTATCACAGTCTGTTTTCAGGAAAACTAACTGAAGAAAACTAAAATACCCAGTAAATAAAATACTTTTTCTGTCTTCCCTGTTGTTCAGCTTGGTCATATACCAATGAGACTAGGCACAACTCCCCACAGGAAAAATGTTTCCTCCATTCATAACCAAGATTCACTAGGATATGTTTCTCTCACATTTTCCCTTCATCCTCCTCCCTATGCCACTCACCATACAGACCAGATACCTGAAAGTCAGCAATATCAAAGCTAAAATAGCAAGCATCCAAAAACACCTCGGACTCTTGAAAACATCATTGAACAAATGGGCTTATGCCAGCAATCATCAACTCCTAAACTTTTGGGTTAATCAGGGGAAAAACTCTCATTTTTAAGTTGATTGTTACTTGCAGCCAAATGCAATTCTTAAGTGATACAACTAAGGAATCTGTCTAGAAATATATTGTATACGTGTGGTTGAGTATTATTTACAAAAGAAATCCCACAGTTTTATAAATGGTAAATTGTGGCTTATCCTTGGGAAAGAAAATTATAGTCATTAGAATAATTCTTTTGAATGTTGATTTAATGTTGAGAAATACTCAAGGCCATATTAAATTTAATGATATAAATCCATTACACACACATACACACACCTATGTTTGATGATGCCACCAATCTTGTAAGTTTCCTTATAGAAAAATTAGTTTGCCTGCCGTGGCATAGTTTATTTCTTAAAGATGGCCACACTAATATACATCTCATTTCATATGCTCCTCTGAAAATGAGTCTAACATTCTTTCCACTGAGAAGTGAAAACTGTGTTCCCTCACCTTGAATCTGGGCAAGGGCTCCCAACTCCTAACCCACTGAAAACAAAAGGGGTAATAAATTTTGTTGTTTTAAGTCACTACATTTTGAGATGGTTGTTATGTACCATTACATAGTGCCTGTAGATTATCTTAGTTATTATCTCATCTCTTAAAATACAGTTTTAAAAAAAACCTGAAAATTACAGGAAAATTTATAGTTCATTTGAAACATTTAATATGTGCCCATTGCTCTTTTCAATTGTAATGAAAAATGAGAAAAATACCTTAAGATTAGTTTGCTAGGTGTGGAATCCAGGACCCTCACTTTAGTGAGGTCAGCATTTTTGTCCCTTTGTTAAAAGTACTTCAAAATGTGTGCCAAAAATAGTATTTCTTCTAACCAGCAGGCTTCTCATTCCTTGTAGGGACTCTGTAAACAAAGGCAAACTACAGCAGAACACGTTTGGGTTTATGAGTAAAATGGTAAAAATGCCAATTCTCAGCTAAAGCTTGAGAATACAGAACTTCCTTGAGTCTTTTGGCTCCTTTTGTGAACAAGGGCCTTGGTAGGTTAGACATGCAATAGATATCTCACACTTCAATGTTGTGATATGCAGATAAAATGAAACAAAGAACAAGAGGGCAGCTTACTTCTAGATTTTGGGGGGAGAGGCAAGCTCATCTTTCCCCTAACTCTCCATGTGTACATTAAACTACTACATCGTCAGGTACTGATAACTGAAATTCTCATTTCCTTTCAGAAGTCTCCAGGAGAACTGGCAATATTTCTTTAAATCACACACACACATACACCCTGAAGTAAAATCTTACACTCCCTCCACCCAGAAAATATGACTAAGTCATTTAAGCAATATTGAATCTCTTCACAGAAAATCAGCAGGTCGGGTCGAAAATTACACACCCTACACACTGGTTGTGCAGAACGTTGCAGGGTCTGAATTTCTGCCAACATATTTGGCATTGGCATATCTCCACTTTTCAATTTGCTACAATGCAATGCAAACCACTGTTACTCAGTGTACTATAACTGTAATACAAGCTCCCGTGCGTTCATCTGAGCTCAACTATTCCCTTGGCTAGAAATATTTCCAAACGGTGAAAAATATAAATGCCTGCCATTTTCAAAAGTACATATAATAAATATTCCTGAAATACTTTGAAAGCCTACAGTTAACAATAAGCTTTGGTGTACAAGAATTAGAGAATAAAGGGCAAGGCAAACTTTATTAGCACACTCTAAAGTACTTAATTTATTATTTCTGCAGTGACATCCTTGCAGGATTTCTTCAGTAACATGGAAAAAGTCACTATCTCAGCTGTTGAAGGCCCTGCTTTAGAATCCCAGGGACACACCCAGACAGGTACTAGTGAACAACCTGGAACATGTCATGGAACAACCTGGGCTTATACCCAACTCTTTAAGCAAAACCCTGAAAAGGGCTTTTTATGGGGTGCCTGGGTGGCTCAGTGGGTTAAAACCTCTGCTTTAGGCTCAGGTCGTGGTCCCAAGGTCCTGGGATCAAGCCCCGCATCAGGCTCTCTGCTTAGCTGGGAGCCTGCTTCCCCCTCTCTCTCTGCCTGCCTCTCTGCCTACTTGTGACCTCTGTCTGTCAAATAAATAAATAAAATCTTTTTAAAAAATGAGAAGAGCTTTTTAAATCTTACATGCCTGGTGATGGGTATTCAGGACGGCACAGATTGCATGGGGCACTGGGTTTACATGCAAACAATGATTCATGGAACACTACATCAAAAACTAATGATGTACTGTATGTTGACTAACATAACATAATAAAAAAAAGCTAAATAAATTAATAAATCTTACATGCAAAGGAAAACTTGGATAGATAGATGATAATAGATTGATAGACATCAGATAATAACAAAAATCAGATAATAATAAACCATAGGTGTTCTAGTTAATGGAGAATAAAAATCATTCTAAATTTAGTGATTTAAAACAATAATAATCACATAATTTGCAAGATAAACTTGTAAATCTTACCAATAGCAATTGGGAGTTTACCTTGTCCTCATATTCAAATAAAATTTTATTTCCAAATGGAAAATATTTTAAACTATATGTTGATCTGAATGTAATATATATAGTCTCATATGTGAAGATAGCAGCTTTGTCTCTCTGTGTAACTGACGACCTTATTTATGACTCCAAGCATGTACTTCAAATCCTTATTCCTTAAATGAATCTACTCCTTGACAAAATTTGGTTTGGAACTGGAAAATTTTAGTAAGCATAGCTATATTTGCATCATAAATTCTAAGTGGGAGATTATTTACGGGCATCTCTTCTCTAGTAGAGTTGATACACCATTACCCAACCATGTGGATGGAACAGATATCTGGTCTAAACTATTGCCTTTTATAACTAGTTGACAATTTCTTATGGTCTCTTGCTATATTTTTTTTATCTGTTGTAACACATAAAAGGGTCTAACAAATACTTTATCCCAAGTCGTCTGTGCTGTTAATCAATGTTTATTAATTCACTTCATTGACAATTATGAGTATATGCTGTCTGTCCTCACAAATTCAAAATCGACCACTGTAAAAATGATACAAATTCCATTGATTTGATACCACATTGATTATATCTATTTTTTCTACTTTCACATATTTCTTTTATTTCCAAATCATGAAACATTTAAATAAATTGTACACAAAGAGTTAAGTACAAGATGTATATTATCCCCAGTAGAGTATATTTCAACTTCTCTACAAAAAGAAAATGACAAATTATGGTATATTCACATAATATAACACTATATAATTATATAAAATAATTTTTAATTGAAATCTTTCTTGGGATAATTGTAAGTTCATGTGCAGCTGTAAGAAATGATACAGAAATATTTCCTGTATACTTTGCCAACTTTCATCCTATAGTAACATTTTGTGGAACTATACTCCTAAAGTATTCATGATAATATAATCCACTAAACATATACAGATTTGCCCAACTTTACTTCTACCCTTTGTGTGTGAGGCTGTGTGGGGGTGGGTGGGTATGTATTAAGTTCTATATAATTTGGTCACCTGTGTATGTTCACCTACATCTATACGTTCTATACATTCACCACTGAAGTTAAAATAATGAACAATTTTAACACCACCACAAGAATCTTTCATGTTGCCTTTTGATAACCATATGCATACTGTCCCATCCAGAAACCCCACAAAACCATGAATCTGCCCACCTTTTCTAAATTTTATTATTTAAAAATGTTATGTAAGTGCATTCACAGAGTATGTAACCTTTTGAGGGTTTTTTTTGTTTTTGCAAATCATAGTTTCTTGGAAAGTCATCTAATTTGTTATGTGTATCAATAGTTCATTTATTTTTACTACTGAGTAGTATTCTATGATATGTTGGTACTTCAATGCAAATATTTCCTACCATTCTCTATAGCTTTTATTTTTTATCCTTTTCACAAAGGCTTTCACAGAGTAAAAGTTTTAAATTTCATTAGGTCCAATTTATCAATTTTTCCTTTGTTCATGATTGGAACATCAAGTCTAAGAAGTTTTTGCCTAGCCCTAGGTTCCAAAGATTTTCTAATATATTTTTTCAAAAAGTTTTATTTGCATTTGACTATGATTCATTCTAAGTTTAGTTTTGTATGTGGTGTGAGACTTCATGCAAGGTTATTTTGCCTATAGATGTCAAATTGCTATAGCACCATTTGTTGAAAAGGTTATCCTTCCTCCATTGAAATTAGTTTTGTACTCTGTCAAAAATCAGCTAAGCATATTTGTATAGGTCTATTTCTGGATCATACATTCTGTTCCTTTGATCTATGTAACCATTTCTCTGCCAAAGTCAAACTGTCTTGATTGTTGTAGCTATATGGTAAAAACAATGTCAGGTAGACAAATTCCTCCCACTTTATTCTCCTTCACTTAGAGTCTTTTAGTTATTTTTTTTAAAGATTTATTTATTTGACAGAAGGAAGACAGCAAGAGAGGGAACACAAGCGAGAGGAGTGAGAGAGGGAGAAGCAGGCTTTCTGCTGAGCAGGGAGACCCATGTGGGGCTTGATCCCAGGACCCTGGGATCATGACCTGAGCCGAAGGCAGATGCTTAACAACTGAGCCACCCAGGTGCCCCTAGAGTCTGCTAGCTATTTTAAGACTTGTGCCCTTTCATATAAATTTAGAATAAATGTATCTATATCTACAGAAACTTGCTTGGATTTCTAAGGAATTGCATTAAACCTATCCATATGGTGACTCTAAAGTGCAATTGGTGAAGGAAAGAGAAATGTCCTATCGTAACGGAGCAAACACAGATGATGTTATGGCATTGGCAAAAAATAAAAAAACTAATAAACTAATTCAGGGTGAAGAAAATTAATATGAGAAAAAAGGATAACTATTTAAGCCATACATATAGATGTGTGTGTGTGTGGATTGTGGATGTGTATACACCAAAGTACAACTGATGAGTCAGTTTCAAACGATAAATGAAATTATAGCATAAAGAGTAAAATTTAAATATATAACCATCACAGAGGATTGTTGGCATGAAACCTATAATTCTAATAAAGTAATACAAGGTTTGGCTTTTTTATAAAAGTACTAACTTTATGGGTTTTTTTTTTTTTTGGTTGGTGTTGGTGCTGGAGTAGGAGGAAGGTAGAAGGTTATCAGTAAATATATGACTGTGTGGTAATATATGTATCTTGAGTTAGTGATCTGCTAAAGCTTTCTACCTTTTTTAGACCTCTTAAGTGTATGAAGCAATACATTTTTAAAAACAGCTTTATTGAAGTATAATTGATATGCTGAAACTGCAAATATTTAATGTATATATTTTGGTGAGTTTGGACATATGCATATACTCATGAAACCACCACCACAATCAAGGTAATAGACATATTCATCAACTCTAAAGTTTCCTTATATGCCTTGTGTGTGTGTGTGCATGGAAAGAACATTTAAAATGAAATCTATCCTCTTGACAAATTTTTAAGTACACAATACAGTGTTATCGACTATAGACACTATGCTACACAGCAGATCTTTAGAATTAATTCATCTTGCATAAGTGGGAGGGAGAAATGGAGAGTCACTCAATTGGTTTAAATCATATACTTTTAGAGGTAAAAGGAGAGAGGAAATCAAGTGATTTTATTGAGTGTATTCTTAACTGCCAGGTTAAAAGGAAGAAAGGAATGTGTCTTTCCTGATCAAGACATTGTAAGTAGAACATAGACAGTACGGAGCAGTGACCTGGGCTCCAATCACTGGATTCCCAATGACATAAAGTGTCCTTGACAAGTCTCACTCAGATGGAAAGGCAGTAACAAGAGAAGTGATTTTCTAATCCCATGCTAACCAATCACAAAGAATTTGTGATTGAAGCAGTGGAAACCCTGAGCAAAGTTATGTTGTTACTTTAGAGTTTGCATTAACCAGAAATATGGAAATGGTAGATCCTAGAAAGTTCAGAAAAAGACAGGTATAACTCCATGGACTCAAATTCTATAAAAGATAATAATCTGAGAAAGTTTGAAGGCTTTCCAAAAAAATGCTGTGATCATAAGCAGGAAAACCTAATAAAAATGATATGGATACACCTCAAACTCCATAAGAAATTTATATATAAAATGGACAAAACTGAGATAGAAATAAGTGCAAGGCACAGGGCCTCCCACATAAGATGTGCTTAACTCAGGTTTTGTCAAAATAATGAATGTATCTTATAAAACCAAAGACAAATATGTAATATTGCATATGCTATAAGCCAGAAGAGTCAAAGTATACATCATCTGTTCATCTAATCATTCAGTCCAGAAATATTTATTGTACATTTGTTATGTACCAGGCACTTTCTGCTTTCAAGGATATCACAGTCCAGAGTGAGAAATTGATATACAAACAAACAAACACAAATCAAAATGCAGGAATGCAAGTACAAATAGGTAATTGTTTGAAGCGCTTTGTGAACAGGCTGGAAGGAGTTGTTAACTGAGCTTGGGGGAAGGAAGACTAAAAGGCTTCATGTTATAGATAACATTTGAGTAATTTTGAAGAGTTGCTGAGATATACAGTTATAAAAAAGAAATATATATAAGTTAGAAGATTAGAAGAAAGGGGGTATGCTGTTTAAAAACCAGTGGTTAAAAAAAAGTGGCAAAATATTAATGAGCTATAGAAATGGCAAATGCATAAACTAATGGCATAGGGCTTACAGAGCTACAGTGCACCCTTTCTAGCCGTTCCAAAGATGTAAGTATGCTGTAAAAATTTGGAGCAGACACTTCTCCAATGAAGACATATAAATGGCTATCAGACAATGTTCATGATCACTAGCCATCAGGGAGATTCAAATTAAAACCACATTGAGATATCACCTTACACCAGTTAGAATGTTCAAAATTAGCAAGACAGGAAACAACATGTGTTGGAGGGGATGTGGAGAAAGGGGAACCCTCTTACACTGTTGGTGGGAATGCAAGTTGGTGCAGCCACTTTGGAAAACAGTGTGGAGATTCCTCAAGAAATTAAAAATAGAGCTTCCCTATGACCCTGCAATTGCACTACTGGGTATTTACCCCAAAGATACAGATGTAGTGAAAAGAAGGGCCATCTGTACCCCAATGTTTATAGCAGCAATGGCCACGGTTGCCAAACTGTGGAAAGAACCAAGATGCCCTTCAACGGACGAATGGATAAGGAAGATGTGGTCCATATACACTATGGAGTATTATGCCTCCATCAGAAAGGATGAATACCCAACTTTTGTAGCAACATGGACGGGACTGGAAGAGATTATGCTGAATGAAATAAGTCAAGCAGAGAGAGTCAAGTATCATATGGTTTCACTTATTTGTGGAGCATAACAAATAGCATGGAGGACATGGGGAGTTAGGAGAAGGGAGTTGGGGGAAATTGGAAGGGGAGGTGAACAATGAGAGACTATGGACTCTGAAAAACAATCTGAAGGGTTTGAAGAGGTGGGGGGCGTGGGAGGTTGGGAGAACCAGGTGGTGGGTATTAGAGAGGGCACAGACTGTATTGAGCACTGGGTGTGGTACAAAAACAATGAATACTGTTATACTAAAAATAAATTTTAAAAAATTATTAAATAAAAGTAATAATAAAAAAAATTGGAGCAGCTAATGCTACAAAGGTTAAAAGAAATTTTACCTTTGATATGATTCTTCTTTGTCTCCTAATCTCATATTTCCATCCCATTGACTCTGGTTTTATGCATCTTCCCCTATCCTAGAAATTCTCAACCAGTGATTTTTATACCCTGGTAGCTCATTAGAATCACACGAGCTTTTATAAAAGATTTCTGCCTGGGTCCATCCCCCAGGGATTTTTATTCCATTGATCTGGAGTTGGGACCCCTGAGCTGCCCACATAGTCTTCAAAAGATCTGTGGGAAATCTTCCTGGTCTGCCATGGTGAATGAGCATCTGACAGCAGAGGGTAAGACACACATCAGAAAGAAAGAATTAATGTCATGGAATTCTACACAACTTTAGAACTTAATAACTACATACCATCATAGGGAAAGAATTTGCCCAAGATAGCACTATATATTGTGGTCAGGATCTTAAGAAAGTGTTGAATGTGCGAATGCTACCTAATGACTCTTGGACACAAGTGACTCTTATTCTAAATTCATCATAGGTGTAATGGGGAGCCACTGAGAAGTGTTCTTCAGTGCACTGATAATTTAAGATTTACACATGATAAGAATTATTCTACCTGGAAAACTGATCACAGAAAGGCAAAGATGATTCCCAGCCTTTTTATTTGGGAAACCTGACAAACATAGATGCCAGTCATTGAGAGGTAACTGGGGGAAAAAAATGCAGGCTTGGCAATAAGAGTAGACAGGGACATGACAAGTTCTCCTGTGGATGTGCTGATTTTTTATTACTTCTAGAAGAAAAAAAGAAAACAAACAAACAAACCAGATGGGAGACATGTATCTGAGATCTATTTGCAGAAAGCTAGGTTTTTAAGTCAGGAATAAACAGGTTTGCCATGGAAGGGTATATAGATTGCTCTTTGGGATAAGAGAGTCTAGGACACAATTTAAAAGAATACTAAAACTGGCAGCATACATCCACAAAACATATTAATAGGAAACAACTAGAGAGGTAGAAGGAAAACCAGAAGGTTGTGGCATAATGGGTACCAAGAGAATAGAGTTCTCATAGAAGGAGTGATTGAATGATAGTTTGTCAAATATTGCAGCAGTTTTAATAGAGGATAGGGTCAATTTCTGATTATAGTAGATTAAGGAGTAGATGGGAGGTAAAGTAAAAAGTACAAACAACAAGTACAGCTACATTTTAAAGATACATGCAAGGTTGATCAGAAAGATTTTTTCCCATTTCTATGTTTCAAATAGCACATACTCACTACAGTAGTAAACCTTAACAGATTTTTAAGAAGGAAAAAATGTGAACACTTAAGGTCTGATGAAGGGAATCTAGACTAGAGAAACAGTGAAACTAAAGGAGAAAAAAATAATAATTACTAAGATATAGCTAGGTACTTGAAACAGAGGGATTAACCTGGGCTTTCCTATGTAAGGAGAGAATAATTCAGAATAGGGCAGAACAGAAGAAACCATGAACATGGACAGAATATCGTTGGAAGTTTGGGGCTAGGATAAGGAGGAAACTCTTGTCTAATGGCTTTAGTTTTCTCGTTGAAGGAGATGTCTGATAGTGAGGAAGGAATGGTAGAATCCAAGGTAGGAAGGATTGGAATAGGTCTGAAAAAACAACTACAGAGAATCTGAGGGAGAGATTGGGAATTATAGAGGAATGCCAAGGAGTACTGAAGCCCCCATAATTTTGAGTTAGAAAGAAAAACATACAGTTTTAGGAGTAGTGATGTACAAATGGCAGAAAGTACATAAAAGTTGTACAATTGACTAACTTTAGGCTCAATTCCATCCAGTAGAATGTTGGGACTACATAGAATGTTGGGACAGAAAAGCAAACAGTATTTGTTAACAGAAAGCAAAGTTAACCAAAGCAAAGATGTGATTCATAGGCCATAGTAGTGGTAGTAGCAGTAGTAGTTGTAATAATAGTAGTAACAGCAGCAGTAGTAGTAGCAATAGCAGCACTAGAAAAAATAGTGGCAGTACTAGTAGCAGCAGCAGTAGTAATAGTACCACCACTACTAGTAATAAGAGTAGCAGTGGTAATAGTGGTAATAGTACTAGTAGCAGCAATAGTAATAGGACTATTAGTAGTCATAGTAGTAGCAGTGGTATTAGTAGTAATAATACTAGCAACAGTAATAATAGTACTGCTACTAGTAGTAATAGCAGTAGTAGCAGCAGATGCAGCAGGAGCAGTAAAAGTAGTAGTTGTAGTAATAGTAGCAGCAGCAGCAGTAGTAGCAGCAATAGCAGCTCTAGTAATAGTAGCAACAGCAGAGCAACAATAGTACCTCCATGAGTAGTAATAATACCACAAGTGGTAGTAGCAATGGTATTGGAAGCAGTAATAGTACTACTACTAGTAGTAATAGCAGTAGCAGCAGTACTAAAAGGACTACTACTAGCAGTATTATAGCAGCAACAGTGATAACAATAGGACTACTAGTAGTAGTAATAGTAGCAGCAGTAGTATTAATAGCAGCAGCAGTCGCAATAGTAGTAAACATTTATTAAGGATTTGTTGGTTTTTTTGTTTATTGTATACAATTTATTTTTATTGTACACTATTTTTATTATACACGATTATTGTATGCAACTGGCCAGTATTTTATTAGTTTTGATCTTTTGATGAGGAAACAAAGGTTTATTGTACACGATGTTTATTGTACATAATTATTGTATACAAGTGGCCAGTATTTTATTATTTTTGATCTTTTGATGAGGAAACAAAGGCACCACGAAGTTAATTTTCCAAGGTCAAGCAGCTACAAAGTGGCACAGTTTTGGAACAGTAAATATGAGTCATGTCCAGAGGAATGTGAGCAGGAAGAGCTCAGAAGGGCTCAGAAGCTCTGAAATATGAGGAAGAGTTTGGTAATTTAGGATATTTTGCCTAAATAAGACAGGCAGCAGCAAATAACTATTACTTCAACATTCTAAGAGTTGCCATATGGAAAAGGAATTAGACTTTAATATTATGTAGCTTCGCGGAGCAGAACTAGATCTAATAAGCAGAAGCTGCAAGGAGGTAGATTTTTAGCTGGGAAGAGTGAAGATTCCACATGAGACATATGGGTGAAGTCAAAAAAGCAGCTTCACAAGTGAAGTTCCAGCAACTGAGGAATTTGACCCAAGGCGAGGAGTGTTTGGGAAATGATTCAAACATGGGGGCAGAGCAGAGAGCTGGCCTACATGAAGCCCGGCACTCTTTTAATGCTGCAAGTCTGCCTCTAGTGGCATTTTATTAACCCACAATACACACTTCTCAGAGTAAAACCATTTGGCAGATACATAAAACATTTGGATCACCGTTAGGATGATATTTGGATATAATAGATAAGAAATAATGTTGTGCCAAGTCGGCTAGATCAAGACTTTCAATTGCTTCGGAGCTCTAATAATTCAGATGAGAGAAAGGAAAAGAGAGGGAGAAGGGACTGAAGGAGGGAGGGAGAGAGGGAGGAAGAGAAGATGGAGGGAGAAGAGGGAGCTTAGCTTGCGATGTACCCTTTTCCCCAGAGCAAGCAAAATATTCCACAAACAACTGCAAACTGTTTCCTGCCCAAATTATCCTTTTTGAAGCCTATAAAAGATAATCCATGTATCTCCCGCACTTCACGCTCTCGCACATTTACGCAAAAAGCTCAAACAAGAGACTTTGAAGCTCTCCTTTGAGCAGAGGTCAGTGTTCTGGTGCAGTGCCAGTTTTAACAAGATTTTCTTTTCTCTCTCTTAGGAGAAAGTTTAAGGGAGATGCATGCTAAGAAGTACAATAGTCTCTGCCTGGACCTGATGCCAAGAGAGGGTCCACGCAATATTTTATTTGACATTTTTAGCCTTGCTTTGGCTGCCAGCTTTATTGAAAAGCTCTAATATTCTCTACAGGTTTTAGATGCAAATGTTGAATTTTGATTCTGTCCTGCCTTAAGGAATCTTTCCTTATAAATATCTTTTTTTTTTCTTTTAAACAAATCTCTTTTCTAATCATAATAGCAACTCCTCTGTTTTTCCTTTTCTTCAGTGTGGTAATGTTGTTTATCTGTTTGTTTGTTTGTGTTGTTAGAATGCCACAATTAGATATAGTCATAATGTTAATCCATCATGACCCATGGGCATAATAGGCAGCCACTAATACATACAGTGAATCTTACAACAATGACCATATTTTGAAGCAGATATGACAGATCCTCAACTTATTTCAGGATCCTCTGTTCTTTATCTCCTTCTCCAACAGCTATAAACCTTTGCAATGCCTCTCAAATCTGGCCCTGTATTTTGAGCAATATACATGCATATTTTGGTCTTTATGAACCACCACATGCCTGTTTCCTTACAAATTTTATTAATTGAATAGAGACTCTCAATCATTTATCAGTAACATATGGCAGCCCTAGTCACCAAATGATGTTTAAAAATAGCTCCACAAATTTGCTACCTAGAAATCAAATTGTTTAATTTTTTTTTCCTTCAAATCATTACAAAGCTAGTGTATCGTAGAAACAGTCATGCAATTAGGCCCTGGTTATTAACAATTTGAGGAGGGAAATTGCCCATAGCAACATCACAGTTGAAATATTTACATTTGAGTCCCTGTCCTCCTTTTTCTACCAATTGTTGGAAGCAAATCCATCAGAAATTTTGGCAGTGAGTAGCTATAATATAAAACAAAGATGGAGATGCATATATTCATCATGGAGATGTGCACCTCTTTCAATTTACATTAATCTGTCTGATGAATATGGAGAGATGCATTACTGATTTTGTTTCATTTTGTTTTTACAACGTTCACCTTGCTCTGGGTAGCTTGTCAGAAGACCTCGGTTGGAGTACTGTTCTGTCACTTGTCAGCATGTGATTAACAAACAATCCTTGCTCATTTTCTTTCTCTGCCTCCCTCTCTCCCTCCCTCTCTCTATCTTGGCCTTCATTTATTCATTTGTAAAATCAGGGGCTGGACTGGAGAATCACTAAAATTCCATCAACTCTAAAATTCTGTTTCTATGAGATACTATTTTAGATAAGCAATTAGAAAACAAACAAATAAAAACAAACAACATTTTAAGTGGTCTGATAATCAAGAATATACATCTAAAAGGCTATGGGAGAATAAACTATCTTTTTTAATTCCTGAGCAATTCAGGGAGGGGGCATTATTCTGAGAATATATGAGAAAAGGGTAACTTTCTGTGTCATAGTATTTTTTTGACAAATCCATTCAGCAGGGCTACAGTCACATGCCAGTACTTGAGAGTCAACACATTAATTCAAAATTGGTAAAAATCTGCGAAAAGAATAGGCATAGCTAATGGAAAATGCCTAAGTATCTGCCCCCTGACCATTTCTGTCTTTATTTGTTTTGCTGTCTGTTTCTTCTTTCTTTTGTCTGCATTCATTCCCCTCCTTCCTTCCTTCCTTCCTCCTTTCTTCCTTTCCTTACTTCCTTCATTCTTTCCTTCCCTTCCATTTTCTTACCTTTTCTTTTTTCATTTATCCAACATATATTCACTGAACAAATACTTATTGAATACCTACAATGTAACTGAAACTCCTCTAGGAACTGGAGCTATACCATTGAACAAGAAAAATTTTTTTAAAATCCTAGATTTTGTAGAACTTATATTTAGGTAGGTAAACACAAAATAATAATTAAGGATGTACTTAAATATATAGTTCAATTCAAGTAGATATACCATGCTTGAAGACGACATGAAGTAGGATAATGAAATAAGAACTGACTAGGAGAGAAGCTATTTAAACAGAGACAGAAGAGGTTTCTCCAAAGACATGACTTTGAGCAGAGATGTGTATGAAGTGAGGGAGAGAACTGCATTAAGATTTCTGGGAGGAGCTGAAGTTTGGTCAACTTAGTGACAAATCTCTTTGTTTCTATTGTATTTTCTAACTGGTTTTTGTTAGAAAAGACTTAGGAAAACTTACCAAGTGTATACTTTCAAAGTATATTTAAGTACATGTAGGGGCATCTGGGTGGCTCAATTAATTAAGCACCTGCCTTCAGCTCAGGTCATGATCTCAGAGTCCTGGGATCAGCCCTGCATCCGGCTCTGTGCTCAGTGGGAAACCTGCTTCTCTCTTTCCCTATGCCTGCTACTCCCATTGCTTGTGCTCTTTCTCTCTCTCTCTCTCATAAATAAATAAGATCTTTTAAAAAAAATGCATGTAGAATGGGGAATTTAACAAAAAAAGAGTACTTCTAGGAATAAAAATATTATTATAGCAATATTTCTGGTTCCAAGAGACACAAGAGAAATAACCTACCCACTTGGGTTTCAAGATCTTCCCTGCCCACCCTCTCACACAACTGGTGACTCACCATTGGCTAAAGCTGTTCTCACTCATTTACCTCAGGGTGCCAAGGTAGCTCTTTGAGATACTCAAAATATTGCTTGAGATCCTTTTAACTGAATATATTGTGATTCATAGGGCAGTTGGGGATAGGCTACCTTGTGATATCCTCTAAAACTCTAGTCTACACCCTAAGAGTGTCTGGGGCCTCTGTAGTTCCTTAGGGACAAACTTCAAAGGGCTATCATTCTTAGAGCTGTGATAGTGAGATAAGATTTGGGGACCGAGCCTTGCAGAGATCAGTGATCAGCTTGCTATCTCAGAAATGGGTAGTTGGTTATGAGAGGGCTCTGATAAGAGAATGTGAATGCATGCAGATGCATAGATGGTGAAATGTATAAAATAGTAGAAAATAGAATTAGGTAGAAATCCCAACTCCGCCATTTAAGAATTGAATGAACTTGAGAAAGTAGTTAAACTCTGCTGACCTCAAATCCTTCTGCAAAATGGGAAACATAATAACTTAAAATGAGGATTAAATGAGATGTTATCTATAATGGACCAGGCATAATGTTTGACATACAAAATAAAGCTCTTACTATCCATTACTTTTCTTCTTATGTTTTAGTTTTTTTGAGGAGTAATTCATTCAGGTACCTTGGGTATTGATTAGCATTTTTTTTTCCAGAAGTGGATTAGGTTTTTGAAATAATACAGATTAGTAATTATAATAACAAAATGTGGCCATGTAGCATACTGACTAAGGCCAAAGGAATTAGAAGGACCTCACAGACCTGGGTTCAGATCTAGGTTCTCTCTTTAATTAGTTTTGTGATTTGTTGGTTTCTCCCCAGTGTCATTTATGTACTCCTTTTAATCTGTCTACTCAACATTGGATTACTGCAGGACTTAGTTATTGGATCTAAACTTTTGTCTCTCTATTCTCATTAACTGGACAATAACCAATAATATAGCCTTAAATAAAACTTCCAAATTTTTACCATCCAGACTGCAGATTTATTTGTCTAACTGATTACTGGACATCTCTACTTGGCTATTTAATAGGAATTTAAACTCATCTTGTTCAAAACCAATTTCACGGTTTTCCCCAACAAATAGGCTTCTCAGAGTTTTCCTCGTTTCAATTAATGGCAATTCCTATCCCTCCAGTTGCTCAGGTCAAAAACTTTATAGTCAGTCTTATCTCTGTCTTTTATACTCTTCACCCAATAAACCCAAAATCTTGACATTTCACCTTTCAAAATGTATCTAGCATCATCCTACTTCTTATGGTCTTCTTGCTGCTCCCACCTTGGGTTATTGTGTCTCTCATCACACTGCTTACACAGCCATCACCCTGGCCTTTCTGCCTCCTCACCTGTCCCTCAGCAGTCTATTCTTACCTTCTGGAGTGATCTTTTTAAAATTAAAGTTGAATCAAGTCACTCATCTATTCAATACCTCCCATATCTTGTTTCTTTAAGAGCAAAAACTCAGATCATTACAATGACATACAAAGTCTCAAATGAGACCACCTCCTCTATTTGACCTAATCTTTTGATCTCCCTTTTGTTCACTCTACTTCAAATACCTTGGCTATTGATTCAAGATATCAGGTATGTTTTCCCCCGTAGGGCCTTTGTACTTGCTGTTCTCTACCTCAGGATGCTTTTTCCTCAAATGACAACATGTACCACCTTTTCACCCCTTCAAGTTTTTGCTCAAATGTCAATATGTCTTTGAGCTCCCTATAAAAAATTGATCTCTGCTTCCATTATCCTGTATCTCCATTTCCTCCTTTATTTTTTTCTTAAGCATTCTTACTATCTAATGTATTATTCTTTATTTTTTATTGCCTTTTGCCCATTAAAATGTAAGCTCAATGGGGTCAGGGATTTTATATATTTTATTCACTATTATTTCAAAGACTTGGTACAACCAATATTTGTTGAATGGATTCATGAGTCCCTATTGTTAAAATTTAGTATGTTAAATGTTCAGTATAGTACTTTGTACATAGTAAATACTGAATAAGTCATGGCTATAATTATTATTTAAGAACTAAGTGAATCAGTACATTTTTTTTTTACATTGACTAATTGGACCAGTCCTAATACACCATTCATATCAGGAATTTCAAATTCCCCCAATTTAAGACTCTAATGCCATTTTTATTTTTAATTGTGTTAAAACATTTCATTGGTCAAAAATAACTTTGTAAAACCAGAAAAAGTAAGCCTTCAGGAGTTAATAAAAATTTTTTTAAAAAATTAATAAAACACTTTGTCTCCAGGGTTTAGATAAATGTGCCGAAAGAAAAACTGTGCACACCTTGGCCACCATTGCTAGAGAGCTAACTTCTATTAGCCTAAAGGTCGTTAATGCAGTCTTTATGACTGAAGAGATTAACACAAAATTGCTGAGAGTCTGCCAACAGGGTGAATGTTCCCAGAAAGATGGCAAGAGAAGCAAGGTAAGATATTTAAGTCATCATTTCTTATTATATCTTACTGAAAATGTTAAATAGTTTGATCAACATTTGGCAGATTTACAATTCAGTCCAGAAATTAGTTTTTTAAAAATCATACAGCTTCAAAAAGTCTAGTTCAAAAAGTGTTGCATTGCCCAACAACCATACACTTCATGAAATGAATGAGAATCTAACCACAAGTGACCCTTACATTTGCAGAGGGAAAACCTATGAACTTCAGCAAACTGGGAGTATATGTTAAAAATTTATTCATTATTTAACTAAAATTCAAATTTAACAGGGTGTGCTATATTTTATCTGACAATCCTATTCACAGGAAAAATATGTTCTCCAGAAATTCTATTAAACTATTGCTTTTTTAATTTGTTTCCTAAGAACAACGGTAGTATTGGTATTTATAACAATACTAATTAGTCAATTAATTAAAACACATTTCTTACATTAACAAAACAAAATTTTCTGACTGGTCTTTCTGAACTCATGACCACCAACTTCAAAAGAACTGTCTGTAATCCTACTACCTCTGCCTGGAATTTTTCCACTCTCCTAGACGACCATGTCCTAACTTTATTCTCTCCTTAATTATGCAACAACTCTACTACTGTCTTTTCTCTACAGCTAATCTTGCTTCTCTTTTCATAGAAAAAGAGAAGTGATTGGAAAAGATCTTCCATAAACTCTCTTCACATATATTTACTACTTTATATCTATAGCCATGGACTGTCTTCTTTATGTCTCTGTCCAGTATAAGTCACCCTCCTTTTATGCACTAGATCCCATTTTGTCTCTAAGGGGTATTTCTCCCAAAATTGTTGTCTGTCCCTCCTCTCAAATCAGCTTTTTCTTCTCTAATGAATTACTTCCATCATCAATCAATCATATAATATTTTCAACCAAGAAGGAAGAAAAGAAGGAAGAAAGTAAGAAAATAAAGGACGGAGGGAAGGGAAAGAGTAGGAGAGAGAGGGGAGGATATCAAGGGGAGAGGGGGAGGGGGAGAAAGGAAAGAGAAAAACACTTCCTTTGACCTCATATCTTCCTTTCTTTATGATCTCATTTCTTTGCTTCCTCCTTTACAGAGATGCTGCTTAAAAGATTCACCGGTACTTACTGCCCCCAATTTATTCCATCTTCTCTCTTGCTTTGAACCCACTCCAGTAAGGATTTTAAGCCTTCTCCCCTACTGAAACTGTTCCTGTCTATTTCACCAATAACTCCACCTATCTGAATCCAGTGGCAAACTCTCAGTACTCATCTTATTCTCTGTATTCATTTCCTAGAGCTGTCATAACAAAGTACCACAAACTACATGGCCTAAAACAACACAAATGTATTATCTCATAGCTCTGAATGCTATAAATCACAATTGAGATGTTGTTGGCAGGGCCATAGTCCCTCTGAAACCTGTAGGGAAATCTTTTCTTGTCTCTTGCCAGATTCCAGTTCTTTCTTAGCAATATGTGTCATTCCCTGGTTTGCAGAAACAAAACTTCAATCTCTGCCTTCATCATTACATAGTGTTTTTTCTGTATGTCTCTGTCTTCACATGGTTATCTTACTATAATGACCCCAGTCATATTGAATTAGGGACCCACCATAATCCATTATTGTTTCATCTTAATTAATTGCATCTATAAAGACCCTATTTCTGAATAAGGTCACATTTTGAAATATGGGGAGTTAGGACTTCAACATATCCTTCTGGGGGAATGCATGATATCTCCATTTGAATGTTGGATAGCCATCTCAAGCTTAGCATATCCAAATTCAAACACCTGATAAAGTCCCCCACATGTTCTGTATCCACAGCCTTCCAGATCTTAACAATGGCCATGTCACCCTTCTAATTGTTCAGATACAAAAATCTGTGGAGCAATCATTTCTTCTTTTCTCTCTTCACCGCACATCAGATCTATCAGAAAATCTTGTCAGCTCATTACTTCTCATCTGTTCCACTGCTACTACTTTGGTCCCAGCCCACAATATATCTTCCCTACACCATTACATTAGCCTCTGACAGATTTCCATATAACCAGTACTACCTTATTATAACCTATTGTCAACAGAGATACCAGAATCATCCTATGAAAAAGCTGGATTATGTTATTTCCCAGTTTAAACTCCCTCCCTTTCTTTCAGGGTAATTGACAAAGTCCTTACAATGGCTTTAAAGTACGATCCCCACCTCCTTATCCACCATCCTCCCATGGCCATCCCAAACCAACACACTACTTTTCATAAATACTTCAGAATTTAATCTTCCAATTTTAGGGGAATTTTCTCCTCTAAATTTACCCCCACATACCTTCATGGCTCTCTCCCTCTCGCTCTCTCTCTCTCTCTTTTTCTCTTACCTCTCTAAGCCCTTGCAAAAATATCCCTTAGCAGTGAGACATTCTCTACTAACTTTCTTTTTTTTTTTTAAATGGAATTAATCCTGTCCACTACCCCATCACTCCTCTTCTGCTTTATTTTTTCACAGTAGCCCTAATACCATCTGAGACACTACAAATTAATAAAACCATCTCTCTGGTTTTCTGTCTCTCTGGTCACTGCTTTTCTCTCTACTAAAAACTAAGTTCTAAGAAAACAGAGATTTTTGTCTGTTTTTGTTTGTTGTTTCCACAGCTAGAGCTAAAAGAAGGAATCATGACTCAATCTAGAGAAAACTGTCAAGGGGCACGTGCACCCGAATGTTTACAGCAGCAATGTCTACAATAGCCAAACTATGGAAAGAACCTAGATGTCCATCAACAGACGAATGGATAAAGAAGATGTGGTATATATACACAATGGAATACTATGCAGCCATCAAAAGAAATGAAATCTTGCCATTTGCGACGACGTGGATGGAACTAGAGGGTATCATGCTTAGCGAAATAAGTCAACTGGAGAAAGACAACTATCATATGATCTCCCTGATATGAGGGAGAGGAGATGCAACATGGTGGGTTAAGGGGGTAGGGGAAGAGTAAATGAAACAAGATGGGATTGGGAAGGAGACAAACCATAAGTGACTCTTAATCTCACAAAACAAACTGAGGGTTAATGGGGGGGTGTGGGGGGTTGGGATTATGGACATTGGGGAGGGTATGTGCTATGGTGAGTGCTGTGAAGTGTGTAAACCTGGCGATTCACAGACCTGTACCCCTGGGGATAAAAATATATGTTTATAAAAAATAAAATTTAAAAAATAAATAAATAAATAAATAAATAATTAAAGAGTTCAATCTGTATAGCAAGTTCAATGTCTGATGATCAGTGAATTCTTTTTTTTTTTTTCTTTTTTCCAGATTTTATTTACTTGGGGGCACCTGGGTGGCTCAGTCATTAAGCATCTGCCTTCAGCTCAGGTCATGATCCCAGGGTCCTGGGATTGAGCCCCATGTCTGGCTCCCTGCTTAGCGGGAGGCCTGTTTCTCCCTCTCCCTCTAACAATGTCTCTCTCTGTCAAATAAATAAATAACATCTTTTAAAAAAATAAAAGATGTTATTTATTTGACAGAGACAGACACAGTGAGAAAGGGAACACAAGGAGGGGAAGTGGGAGAGGGAGAAGCAGGCTCCCCATGGAGCAGGAAGCTTGATGCCAGGCTTGATCCCAGGCCCCTGGGATCATGACTTGACTGGAAGACAGATGCTTAATGACTGAGCCACCCAGGAACCCCAGTGAATTCTTTAACTAGGCAAAAAAAATAATACATTATAATCTAGAAACCAGAAAGCTATCTATACTTATGTAGTCTTATATAAAAATAAGAATCATTATATAATATAAATTAAACATAGCTTTCTTTTTTAAAATTATCATTAGTCTCAAAGGAATTTAGTCTAGTAAGGGTCTTTGTCCCTTATTACTTATAGATTCTCTCTTCTGTCACCTTAAGAAGTGACATTTTTTGCTGGTCAATCTTTCGTTCCCCTTAATAGAAGATTAGAACTTGTGTAGTCACTTCAAAATACAAATTCAGCCTATACCTCTTCTGCCAAATGTCTCTGGTACTAATCTTATATTTTATATTAATTTTTTATCATATACAAAAGGTTAATCTTTTATACAAAAAGTTAATCTTTATTCTCTGTCCTGTTGAATACTTATCAGAAGTTTAATCTCTCCCAGACATTTTTCTATGAATATTTATAGGGTTGACATTGAATAACAAAATGAAATCCTATGATATTCTTGCCCTGTTATATCTCAGATAGTTAAAAAAAAAAGTGTCAATCAGCTTTATAGCACTAACCAAGTTACATATTTGAACATAGTTCAAGGGCCCTAAATTTACCAACCAAAAAGGAAAAATTTTAGGGCATGTTTGGAGGTTGATAGGTAACTAGTGAAGTTCTTCATGGATATTGGATCATCTCTGTGCAGAGAGGAGCAGCTTTTGACCTCAGATCTAGCTGTGAAGTCAGATGAGACTGGGCTTATAGCTAGGAGCCTTGGAGGGTCCTTTGGGAAACCACAGGTGCAGGCTGGTCATCTTTGGTGCCATGACTACAACAGGTCTAGAATCTAGGAGCATGACTCTTAACTGAGTGGAATCATCTAGGCATGTTCTGTCTCTCTTGACTCCTCCTGGTAGGGGGCAGAGCATAGCAATCAATGAAGACACTGCTGTTATTAGTAAAAAAGAAATCTATGGAAAAAATATCACCCATGCTTTCCCTTGAGAAATACTCATTTCAATAGTCCTTTTCAGGGCTCTTGAACAATATTATTCTATTTTGTGCTCACAATACCTGAGGAGAATAAAGAGAGAGAGAGAGAGAGGGAGATCCAGGGCCTCCTTCAAACTAGGTTAGAGGACAGACATCTCTATTTTGTAAGGACTCTCCCAGTGAAGAACAATGAAGAGTAAGAATTACGTGAGAAAGACTGACTGGGCCAATGCTGTAACCAATTTACAGACAAGGAAAGAGAAGTTAAGTAACCTTTCCAAGGTCACACTACCAACATAAGGTCTTTTCTTTCCATTATATCATGGTGCCCTCTGCAAAACCCCAATCACCCCCATCACACATGACTTTTCTATCTTTTCAGCTAATGAAGTATATTTGAAATCACAGGAAACAAACAAAGCTGGACTAAAGTGGAGTAGAAATGTTTCATAGAAAATAATTATTATGTTATAGTCTACTCAACCTTCCCAGACTGATCATTATTGGAAAGCTGCCCATTAACTTCAGGGTGTGAAACTGAGGCAAGTAAACACCACTACTACTGTTGCTACTACTACAACTACAACTAGGACTATTGCTACTGGTGTTACTGCTGCTACCACCACTAATGATAACAGCAACAAATACAATACCTTCAGTATTTCGCACATTAAAATCCTGTTTATGTTATTTTTTTAACTTTATTTATTTATTTTGACAGAGAGATCACAAGTAGGCAGAGAGGCAGGCAGAGAGAGAAGGGGAAACAGGCTCCCCGTTGAGCAGAGAGCCCAATGTGGGGCCCGATCTCAGGACCCTGAGACCATGATCTGAGCTGAAGGCAGAGGTTTTAACCCACTGAGCCACCCAGGCGCCCCAAACCCTGTTTATATTATAATTTTAATGACAATTCCTACAAATCCAAAAGTTGTACAACTTTATCCTAGTCTCTTTTAATATACTTTTTTATTTCAGACACTTTGTACACAGACTTAGATCTCTACTGAGTAAACATCTGGAAACTTTACTCAATAATGATTTGGAAAAGTTAACTGCCAGATTCTTATAAACTCTGTCTAACTTCCCTGACCCAACTATTTTAATGCCAGCATAGGCCAGTAATACCATCTTTGTCCAGAGCAACCTTAATGGCCTGATAGTCTAGAAGTATAAAAGATGCCCTACCATGGAGAGATGGTAATCAGAGACTCTGACCAGTAACATTTTTAAACAGTAACATTTTTAAACAACAGTAACTTCTACCCTTTATCATAAAACATCTTTTCTTTGGTTAATGAAGTTTCTCTCATTTCTACTATACCTGAGATCACACACTCGAAAAATGGTATTTTTGTCACACATGGTAATTCAACATTCTAGTGCAATAGTTTATGATTTATAAGTACTTCGTGAGCTGCTTGAACTGATGGAGAAGATTGGACAATAGGAAAGGCATCTATCTTCCTGCCATCATTTACTAAGTTGTAGAATCTTAGTTTTCTAGAACTAGCAAAGGTAGATGTAACCTAATCTAAATCCAACATATTATAGGTAAGGATGTTGGTGACCTCTTAGGTCCAGACAGTGAATTTTGGACAAAAGCAGAGCAGAAATCAAGTCTGTATGCCCTAATTTCTATGTCTGAGAAACCAAAATATCTACTTTGGACTATTATATTCTCTAAGCTTATCCATATCTATCTTTTCCTTCAAGGTTCAGTTTATCTCCTACTGCCCCATATCACAGAATCAGGAATAAAAAGGATGCTAAGGTCATCCTGTTCATATAGGTTCTGAATTTTCTCTATCATGTTCCCCAGGGTCGTGTACATATAGTACATCTAGTAACAAAGAAGATGGTTCCTAATGAAACAATCTTTTCCACCTTTGAATAGTCTGAACTTATAATAGCCAAAATATGTTTGCTAAAGTAAATGTTCAATGAATAGTTTTTGTCATAGAATATTCCTCCACATATCTGAAGATAGGTATAAGGATATCTTCTGTTTCTCCAGAATAATAATTCCCCACCCTTTAAAAATTCTTTTTTATAAAGATTTATTTAATTTATTTGTCACAGAGAGAGAATGAGAGAGGGAACACAAGCTGGGGGAGTGGTAGAGGGAGAAGCAGGTTTCCCGCTGAGCCCGGAGCCCAATGCAGGGCTCAATCCCAGGGTCCTGGAATCATGACCTGAGCCGAAGGCAAATGCTTAATGACTGAGCCACTCAGGAGCCCCTAAAAATTCTCTATGCCATGCCATCCTAACTGCTCTCCTTTGAATTCCATCTGGTTTTGAATCATGTCTTAAAATGTGGCATTCAGAAGTGAACATATTATTTTAAACCCTTCTAAAAACAGTGGAATTTTCCTTCCCTCATTCTAGAGTATTCTTTATTAATAAAGCCTGTGAATTCTCAATGAGGGTTAATACTGCCCACAAGAGGGTAAAAATCAATTGTCGTGAAAAATATCTTACCCTTTTATGTAAATAGCACAAACATAGATAAAGTACATAAAGAGATATGCAGTGTATCTGTGTCATTAAAATTTCATAGGATAATTATCAGGAGAAAAACAAATCTTAAAAAACCCTTTAGAGGGACAATAATGAAAAAAGGTTGAGAAATAGTGACATAGTCTAAGATCACATTACCTGTTTCATAACACCATCATACTAATAACTCCTCTTGATGTTTTAGCCAAATAAAATCCTTATAACTGTTTCACTTGCTAAAAGGTATCTCATTTACTTGTGGCTTCCAGGCTGGTTGGTTGGTTGGTTGCCTGTCTGGCTGATTGGCTGGTTTTGGTTTTTAGGGAATGGCAGATTTTATTGTGTTTTGCTACTACGAAACCGCAAGCTTAAATCTTGTCCTGATAAAACTGTCCTTGTTTTGTCTGTTCCTGCCTGTCCAGATTATTTTGGGACCTAATTTAGCCTTCTAATACATTCATTATTCTTCCAAGCTCTGATTATTTGTAAATCTTATCTCCTATCACCCAGATTACTCACACCAGTAATTTGCAGAAACAATGTTGAAGAGAGCAGGGCTGAGAATATTGTCCTACACACACCTTCTCCATTTTGTGTTAATGTATTAATCACTATGCTTTGACTAACACTTATTCATCATTTATTAATGTGACTAGCTGTACATTTCCATGCATAAAATCTATAGTTTTCTCTTTTGTTCATTTGTACACTATCAGAAACCTTGTCAAATGTATCATAGAAATCCAGATAGCCTGGCTCTATAAAATTTTCTTAAAGTTTAGCAACCCAAACAAAAAATAAAATAAAAAGTAAAATTGAGTGTTTTGTATTTCTTTAATAAACCTGTGCTGTCTCATTATGATTATTTTTTCATTTTCTCTATACTTTTTTAAAAACCCTCTTCTTGGGGCGCCTGGGTGGCTCAGTGGGTTAAGCCGCTGCCTTTGGCTCAGGTCATGATCTCAGGGTCCTGGGATCGAGCCCCTCATCGGGCTCTCTGCTCAGCAGGGAGCCTGCTTCCTCCTCTTTCTCTGCCTGCCTCTCTGCCTGCTTATGATCTCTCTGTCAAATAAATAAATAAAATCTTAAAAAAAAAAAACCCTCTTCTTAATAATCTATAAAGCCATCTCTGTGTTAAAGGGCTTAAATATTCTATTGTTTTTTTCTTATAATAGCTTTTGTCAGTTATAGTCAGTTGACTTTTTCTCTGTTTCTTTATGTTTCCATGGAAATATGTCTTATAGTTCCAAAAAGATGAAAAATGTTTAGCTGAACCTTATACTCCCCATAGTTGCTCAACAAAATATCATAGAAGATAATAAAAAATATACTGTTTGACTGATTAATATCAGTTTCTACTCATTATCAAATCAGATCAATGAAAGAATCATAAATAATACTCATAGTTTAGACCAGGTTTACAGATGGTTTTAAAGGCTTGTGCTAATAAAAGTGTACAAAACAGATGAACACAGAGGGAAAAGAGAGAGAGGCAAACCATAAAAGAGACTCATAACTATAAAGGACAAACTGAGAGTTGTTGGAGGAGAGGTGGGCAGGGATGGGCTAAATGGTTGATGGGTATTAAGGAGGGCACTTGTGATGAGCTCTGGGTGTTATATGTAAGTGACAAATCATTAAATCTACAACTGAAACTAATACTACACTGTGTGTAACTAAGTGGAATTTAAATAAAAATTTGAAACTACAAAAAAATTAAGAAGTATTTAAAGAGTTTCCTCTTATATTCAGCTCTCAGTTTATTAATTTCTCACTAAGAAAGTTCTCATTGTGAAATAGAAAAATTAACAACTGACAATGGAAAAGGTAAAAGGAACTATATAGGTTATATATGCAAAAAACATAAAATGTATCTTTAGGATGGAGAGCCTCCTTACATTTTCACAAATGAAAATCACTTAAAAATAGACATATCAGGATAGGCTCCTAAATTCTTTTCCTAACTAAAATTGAACATATATGTATAATTTATTTAAATCATCATGTAGCTCTGTGCTGAGGTTCTCAAATTAGATATTCTGACTACATTAAAAACACAATGACTGCTTGGTTGAAAACTGACTTACTGAATTATCTAAATGAGCCATTTGCTTGCCATTTGATGGTGATGCATTTTTATGTCTTAGACAGTATCTCTATTCTCCATGTATATATTCTGATATTCTAAATCTGCAGTGCAATTCAATTATTTGAAAGAAGATATTAATTGATCAGGGTGGAGGTCTCTAAAGATACTGATATAGGAAACTCCTGAACTCCTCTCCTTCTATGGACATACTGAATAAATAGCTACACACAAAGCAATTCTCTCTGAAAGAAATCTAGGAACTAGCTGAGTGACACCTACACATTGGGTGAACAAGAAAATACACCAAAACAGGTAGGAAAGGCTGAGACACAGTCTCACCCTAAACACCACCCAAGAACAGCACCGTAAAATTAGGAGGAAATCCTCAACTCCCAGTTTCTCCCTCAGGAATAAAGTGTTTGGACCCCATATCTAGTGTCTTGATTTTTAGGACTCCATATTAAGGGACAGACCCTTAACACCTGGGTTTGAAAGCCAGCAGTGTTTTCATCCACAAGACCCATAAGACTCCAACAGATTTTTTAAAAAGCAGTTGTTTGGGCATGAGTAATCCCTTTGGCTGTCACCTCAGGGCCCAACACAGAGGGAACAGGCAAAAAAAAATGCTCACCTCTCAGTCTTCCCCTGAAAGGAGTCTATTTGTATACCACAAAAGTTGCTGCCTGAGGGTCAGGCTTCTAAATTAATATGTGTCTGGGAATTGACTGTGATCCTTTCTGCAGATCAAGGAGACCTGTGGACACCTCCTCTTCCCTGTCCCTTTTGCCTGCCTCCAGTCACCAGCATCTTCCTAGAAAGAGTTTGTACACGTCTGCACCCCAAATTTGTGGACAGGTCCTTACACCACCTAGCTCTGACAACCAATGCATCTTACATTCAGGAGTTCCACAGGACTATAGACATCAAACAATAAGTTTTTAATGGACTTAGAAACACCCTTTCCACCTCCACCTAAGTCATGGCTATATACCCAGGACCCAGGGTCCAGTGCAAAGGAAGTAAACAACAATGCCTCCCAGTTTCTCCCTGGAAAGGATTTAACAACATATATTCCTTACTGTTTCCTGAGGGTTGAGCTTCTAACTGGCCTCCATGTAAGTGCTGACTGTAATATTTCCCTTAGGGGGACCTGGCACACCCATAACTATTGGGATCTACTAAGAACAAGGAAGACAGCTTAGAAAATCATAAACAATTTAGAGAAAACCAGGAGAATGAGCCAGGCTGATTGACAAAGTTCATTTTCTACGGAAGACCACTCTGTCAAGATGTACAGAAACCAACACAAGAGAGTTAAGGAAAATAGATAAACAAAAATCATCCCATCAAAACATCCCAAACAAAGAAAATTATAAAATTCCAGAAGTTTGGAATAGAAACCCGATAGAAAGTTCAAAATAAGGGTCATAACAAAGATCACTGAAGTCAGTAGAACATTACATGAACAAAATGAGAATTTCAACAAAGAGATAGAAAATATAAGAAAATACCAAACAGAAATCACAGAGCTAAAGAATACAATAATAAAACTGAGTAGTTCCTTAAGGGGGTTCAACAGTGGACTAGACGAAGTAGAAAAGAATATCAGAGAACTTGAAGAGAGGAAAGTAGAATTCATCCAACCAAAGAAACACAAAAGAAAAGAGTATCTTAAAAAGTAAAGACAGCATAAGGGACCTGTGGGAAACCATAAAATATCCAATGTATGCATTATAAGAATTTCAGAAAGAGAAGAGAGAGATAAAGAGGACAGACAGTTTATTCAAAGAAATAATGGTGGCCAAACTCCCTAACCTTGGGAAAGAAAAAGACATCCAGATCCAGGAAACACAGACTGTTTTAAAAAAGATGACCCACACTGAGACACATTATAATTAAGTTGCCTACATTAAGACAAAATACAGATCTCAAACAACCTAACTGTATACCTCAAGAAATTAGAAAAAAAAATTAGGATTAGAACAAAAAGCAAAAGAATTAGAATTAGAATTAAAAGAAGGAAGGGAATAACAAAGATCAGAGTGGAAATAGAGGAAAAATAAAAGGAAAAAATAAAAATTCATGAACTAAGAGCTGTTTTTATGAAAAGATTAAAAATAAAATAGAGATACACTTAGCTAGACTTAGCAAGTAAAAAAGAGATTGGACCCAAATAAATAAAATTAGAAGTGGAAGAAGAGATATTATAACTGATATCACAAAAATATGAGGATCTAGGGAGATTCCTATGAACAACTATATGCCAACAAATTAGATAACCTAGAAGAAATGGATAAATTCTCAGAAATATACAACCTAACAAGATTGAATCACAAAGAACAGAAAATCTGAACATACCAATAAAGAGTAGGGAGCTGGAATTAGTAAAGCTCCCAACAAAGAAAATTCCAGGACCAATGTTTCATTGGTGAATTCTACCATACATTTCATGAAAAACTAATACCAATCCTTCTCAAACTTAAATGATGATTCTCAAGGTGCTAGCCAGGCTCAAAAAAGGCATGGAAGATATTAGAGAAACGCTGTCTGGAGAAATACCTTTCTGGAGAAATAAAAGAACTAAAATCTAACCAAGTTGAAATAAAAAAGCTATTAATGAGGTGCAATAAAAAATGGAGGCTCTCACTGCTAGGATAAATGAGGCAGAAGAGAGAATTAGTGATATAGAAGTCCAAATGACAGAGAATAAAAAAGCTGAACAAGAGAGAGAGACAAACAACTACTGAACCATGAGGGGAGAATTTGAGAGAAAAGCGATACCATAAGATGAAACAACATTAGAATGATTGGGATTCCAGAAGAAGAAGAAAGAGAGAGGGGAGCAGAAGGTATATTGGAGAGAATTATTGTAGAGAATTTCCCTACTATGGCAAAGAGAACAATCATCAAAATCTAGGAGGTGCAGAGAACCCCCCTCAAAATCAATAAGAATAGGTCCACACCCCATCATCTAATAGTAAAACTTACAAGTCTTAGCAACAAAGAAAATCCTGAAAGCAGCCCTGGACAATAAGTCTGTAATATACAATGGTAAAAATATTAGATTGGCAGCAGACTTATCTACAGAGACCTGAGCAGGCCAGAAAGAATTGGCATGATATATCCAGAGCACTAAACGAGGAAAAACATGCAGCCAAGAATACTATATCCAGCTAGGCTATCATTGAAAATAGAAGGAGAGTTAAAAAGCTTCCAGGACAAACAAAAACTAAAATAATTTGTAAACACCAAACCGGCTCTACAGGAAATATTGAAAGGGGTCCTCTAAGCAAAGAGAGAGCCTAAAAGTAGTAGACCAGAAAGGAACAGAGACAATATACAGTAACAGTCACCTTACAGGCAATACAATGGCACTAAATTCATATCTCTCAATAGTTACCCTGAATGTAAATGGGCTAAATGCCCCAATCAAAAGACAAGAGTATCAGAATGAATTAAAAAAAAAAAAAAAAAAAAAAACCCATCAGTATACTGTATACAAGAAACTCATTTTAGACCCAAAACACTTCCAGATTTAAAGTGAGGAGGTGGAAAACAATTTACCATGCTAATAGACATCAAAAAAAAAGCTGGGGTGGCAATCCTTATATCAGATTAATTAGATTTTAAGCTAAAGACTATAATAAGAGATGAGGAAGGACACTATATCATACTCAAAGGGTCTGTTCAACAAGAAGATCTAACAATTTTAAATATCTATGCCCCTAACATGGGAGCAGCCAACTATATAAACTGATAAATAACAATATCAAAGAAACACATAGACAATAATACAATAATAGTCAGGGACTTTAACACCCCCCTCACTGAAATGGACAGATCACCCAAGCAAAAGATCAACAAGGAAATAAAGGCCTTAAATAACACACTGGACCAGATGGACATCACAGATATATGCAGAACATTCCATCCCAAAGCAACAGAATACACATTATTCTCTAGTGCACGTGGAACATTCTCTAAAATAGATCATATCCTGAGTCATAAATCAGGCCTCAACTGATTTCAAAAGATTGGGATCATTCTCTGCTTATTTTCAGACCACAATGTTCTGAAGCTAGAACTCAATCACAGGAGGAAATTTGGAAAGAATCCAAAACATGGAAATTAAAGAGCATCCTTCTAAAGAATGAATGGGTCAACCAGGAAATTAAAGAAGAATTGAAAAAATTCATGGAAACAAATAATAATGAAAACACAACTGTTCAAAATCTGTGGGACACAGCAAAGGCAGTCCTGAGAGGAAAATATATAGCGGTACAAGTCTTTCTCAAGAGACAAGAAAGGATGGGGCACCTGGATGGCTCAGTGGGGTAAAGCCTCTGCCTTCAGCTCAGGTCATGATCCCAGGGTCCTGGGATCAAGCCCTGCATTGGGCTCTCTGCTCAACAGGGAGCCTGCTTCCCTTCCTCTCTCTCTGCCTGCCTCTCTGCCTACTTGTGATCTCTGTCAAATAAATAAATAAAATCTTTAAAAAAAAAAAAAGAAAAGAAAAGAAAAAAAGAAACAAGAAAGGTCTGAAATACACAACCTAACCCTACACATAAAGGAGCTTGAGAAAGAACAACAAAGAAAACCTAAACCCAGCAGGAGAAGAGAAATAATAAAGATCAGAGCAGAAATCAATGAAATAGAATCCAAAAAAAAAAAAAAAAAAAAACCCACAATAAAACAAATCAACAAACCTAGGAGCTGGTTCTTTGAAAGAATTAATAAGATTGATAAACCCCTGGCCAGACTTATCAAAAAGAAAAGAGAAAGGACCCAAATAAATAAAATCATGAATGAAAGAGGAGAGATCACAACCAACACCAAAGAAATACAATTATAAGAACATATTATAAGCAACTATATGCCAGCAAATTTGACAATCTGGAAGAAATGGATGCATTAAAGACATATAAACTACCACAACTGAACCAGGAAGAAATAGAAAACCTGAACAGACCCATAACCAGTAAAGAGATTGAAGCAGTCATCAAAAATCTCCCAACAAACAGGAGCCCCAGGCCAGACGGCTTCCCAGGAGAATTCTACCAAACATTTAAAGAAGAATTAATTCCTATTCTCTTGAAACTGTTCCAAAAAATAGAAATGGAAGGAAAACTTCCAACTCATTATATGAGGTCAGCATTACCTTGATGCCAAAACCAGAAAAAGATCCCATCAAAAAAGAGAATTACAGACCAATATCCTTGATGAACACAGATGCGAAAATTCTCACCAAAATACTAGCCAATAAGATCCAACAGTACATTAAAATGATTATTAACCACGACCAAGTGGGATTTATTCCAGGGCTGTAAGGTTGGTTCAACATCTGCAAATCAATCAATGTGATACAATACATTAATAAAAGAAAGAACAAGAACCATAGGATACTCTCAATAGATGCTGAAAAAGCATTTGACAAAGTACAGCATACTTTCCTGATCAAAACTCTGCAAAGTGTAGGGATAGAGGGTACATACCTCAATATCATCAAAGCCATCTATGAAAAACCCACCACAAATATCATTCTCAATGGAGAAAAACTGAGAGCTTTTCCGCTAAGGTCAGGAACTTGGCAGGGATGTCCATTATTACCACTGCTATTCAACATAGTGCTAGAAGTCCTAGCCTAAGCAATCAGACAACAAAAAGAAATTAAAGACAACAAATTGGCAAATTGGATGCCAATTTGCATCCAAATTGGCAAAGAAGAAGTCCAACTATCACTCTTTGCAGATGATATGATACTTTATGTGGCAAACCTAGAAGACTCCACTCCAAATCAGCTAGAACCTGTAGAGGAATTCAGTAAAGTGTCAAATATAAAATCAATGCACAGAAATCAGCTGTATTTCTATACACCAACAACAAGACAGAAGAAAGAGAAATTAAGGAGTCAATCCCGTTTGCAATTGCACCCAAAACCATAAGATACCTAGGAATAAACCTAACCAAAGAGGCAAAAAATCTGTACTCCGAAAACTATAAAGTACTCATGAAAGAAATTGAGGAAGACACAAAGAAATGGAAAAATGTTCCATGCTCGTGGATTAGAAGAACAAATATTGTGAAAATGTCTATGCTACCTAAAGCAATCTACATGGAATAGGAGAAGATATTTGCAAATGTCATATCAGATAAAGGGCTAGTATCCAAAATCTATAAAGAACTTACCAAACTCAACACCCAAAGAACAAATAATCCAATCAAGAAATAGGCAGAGGACATGAACAGACATTTCTGCAAAGAAGACATCTAACAGTGGTTTCTTCTTAAGGTGGGGGCCGCTTGTCCCACCTGCCTTTCTTCTGACTATCCTTCATTACAATCACTATGATGTACACCTGAAACTAATAAAATATTGTGCATCAATTATGAAATTCAATGAAAAAGAGACTACTATATAAATAGGAAAAAAATAATTCTACTTACAATATCATTTAAAAATATTTAGGAGTAAACATAACCAAGGAAGTAAAAGATCTATACACTGAAAATTATAACACATTAAAGAAAGAAATTGAAGAAGACACAAATAAATGGAAAGATGTTAATATTTCTAAAATACCCATACTACCCAAGCAATCTGAAGATTCAACGCAATCCCTATCAAAATTCCAATGGGATTTTTGACAGAAACAGAAAAAATATCCTAAATTTTGTTGGAACCACAAAGAAACACTGAATGGCCAAAGCAATCTTGAGAGAGAACAAAGCTGGACATACCACACTTCCTGATAACAAGCTATATTACAAAGCTATACAATCGAATAAAAACATTGTGATATTGGCATTTAAAAAAAGACATATATCAATGGAACAGAATAGAGAGCCCAGAAACAAACCCAGACACAAAGAATCAATTCATATACAATGACAGAGCCAAAAATACTCAATGCGGAAAGGGTAGTCTTTTTTAAACTGGACTCCTTCCTTACTCTACACAATAGATTAAAGACTGAAACATAAGACATGAAGCCATGAAACTTCTCATAGAAAACATAAGTGTAAGTCCCTTAGCATTGGGCTTGGCAATATTTTTCTGGATTTGACACAAAAAGTAAAGGCAACAAAAGCAAAGATAAACAAGTGGAACTGCATCATACTAAAAAACAAAAACAAAAACAAACAAAAAAACTACTGCATCAGTAAAATGAAAAGGCAACCTATGGAATGGGAGAAAAATTTGCAAATAATATATATAAATATAGACATAGATGATAAATAGATGATAGATATAGATAGATACATATAGATAGATGATAGAGAAAAGGTTAATATCCAAAACATATAAAGAACTCATACATTTCAACAGCAAAAACACGTACAACCTGATTAAAAACTGGGCAGAATAAATGAACAGACATTTTTCCAAAGAAGCCATAAAAATAACACAGAGATTCATGAAAAGGCATTCAACATTACTAATCCTTAGGGAAATGCAAATCAAAACTACAATAAGTTACCACCTCACACCTCTTAGAATCTCTATCACCAAGAAGATAAGAGGTAACAAGTGTTGACAAGGATGTGGAAGAAAGGGAATCCCAGCTCACCCTTGGTGAGAATGAAAATTGGTGCAGCCACTATGCAAAACAATATGGAGGTTCCTCAAAACATTAAAAATAGAACTACCATATGATATAGCAATTACACTTCTGGGTATATATCCAAAGGAAGTAGAATCACAATCTAAAAGAGACATCTACAGTCCATGTTCATTGCAGCATTATTTACAATAGCAAGATAATTGAAACAATTGAAGTATCATCAACAGATGAATGGATAAAGAAGGAAATATATATATACATATATATAATATGAAATATATATATATATATATATATTTCATATTATTCAACCATAAGAAAGCAGGGCATCATTATAACAACATAGATGGCCCCTAAAGGCATTGGGCTAAGTGATGAAAGTCAGACAAAGACAAATACTGTATGACATCACTCATACATGGAATCTAAAAGAGCCAAACTCAGAGAAACTGAGACTACAGTGGTAACTACTAGGGACTGGGGATTGTAAGAAATGAAGAGAGGTCAAAGGGTACAAACATCCAGTAATAAGATGAATAAATTCTGGAGATCTCATTACAACATGTGATTGTAGTTATCACTGTATCATATACTTGAAAATTGCTAAGAGAGTAGATCTTAAATGTTTTCATCACAGAAAAAGAATGGTAATTATGTGATGTGATAGAAATGCCAGCTAATGCTAAGTGGTAATCATTTTCCAATTTAGAAGTGTATCAAATCAACACTTTATATACCTTAAACTTACACAATGTTATATATTAATTATATCTCAATAACACAAAAAATAATAAAAAATTTAAAATGATTAGAGAGAAGAACAATGGATACTTTGTTATTTTTATAATTTTTTAAGCTGATTGGTACTTACACTGATGTTCATATGTAATTCTAAAAGCTCTTTTGTGTACCTAAAGAATTTCAAAGTAAAGTATTATGACAGGTTATTTGTGATATCAGATGATTTTTAAAAATTTAAACAAATAAGGTGATAAGAAATCTTGCAAGAAAAATCCAAAAAATTGAACAAATCTTGTCCTCCTAAAATTCCATTTAGAGAATTTGAGAGCATAAAGTAGAAACCCTTACTTTATTGATCAGATTTTAAAAGTTTATTATTTATATTAGGAATATATAACTTTGTAGATACAAATGAATGTGTAGATACAGATGAAGTTTGGGATGCAGAAGATTAGATTCAGAGGATTAGAATTTGTAGTATAGAAGTAACTATTCAAAATAGGCATAGGAACAAGTTGTTGCAAAGTTACAATAAATAGCAAAGAATTAGAATATTAAAAAATTAAAATTTAAACAAAAAAATGAGAAGTTTTTATTCCTTCACTCAACTGCTTTTTGTATCCTCAACACCTATCTCTCTTGTAGTAGCTGTTTTTAATTGAAGGGGGGGAAACATTTGGGGGGGGTGATATGAGCACAATTATTCCTAGTGGGTCCCCTTTAGAATGTATCCTCCAAAGATCTGATAAGACAACCAAAGAGGTGAAGAGAGGATTGATCTTTAAATTATTATCAGCATGCAGTTAATTAAGTAGAGCTTATTCCTCCTTAACCTTACAACCTTTAGATGTACAGAATGCTCAGATTATTAAATATTATCAGCAAGAAAGTGAGGATGGTGAGAGGATAGTAAGAGGCAAGAAATTGCATGGAAATTAAATTCTGAGATTTTCTTAAAAGAAAAACATGGTTCAATATTAAAAATTGAGAAGAATTTTTGGAAACCTCTGAATGCATAGTACAGATCTCCTCATATCTAAAAATTCTTAATGCTCTCCTTTCAGTGGGTCCTGAAAATTACTAGTAATCATTATCTGAGAGTAGTATGTCCAGTTTTTTAAAAGTAGGTATTAATTTCCTTTTGCTGCCATAAATTATACAAACAACACAAATGTATTATCTCACAGTTCTATAGGTCAGGGGTCTGAGACTCAAGGAGCCCACACTAATTCCTCTAGTCTGAGTCTCAAAAAGCCCACATTAAGATATTGACTAGTCTGGGGCGCCTGGGTGGCTCAGTGCGTTAAAGCCTCTGCCTTCGGCTCAGGTCATGATCTCAGGATCCTGGGATCGAGTCCCGCATCTGGCTCTTTGCTCAGCGGGGAGCCTGCTTCCTCCTCTCTCTCTCTCTCTGCCTGCCTCTCTGCCTACTTGTGATTTCTCTCTGTCAAATAACTAAATAAAATCTTTAAAAAAAAAAGATATTGACTAATCTGGGCTCTTCTTTGGAGGTTTAGAGGAAGAATCCACTTTCACACCCATTCAGGTTGTTGGCTGGATTCTGTTCCATGCAACTGCAGGACTGAGATCTCCCATTTCCTTGTGGCTATCAGCAAGGGTCATTCTTAGCTGCCAGAGACCTCCTGCAGTCCCTGGCTCATGGTCCTCTTCTTACAACTTCAAAGGCAGCAACAATGGGTTGAATCTTCCGCACGTTTTGAATCTCTCTCACCCCCTCTTCAGCCTCATGTCTTCTGTGCTCCTCTCTCCCTGACTCTTCTGACTTCCTCTTTTGCTGTTAAGGACTTATATGATTACATTGATCCCACTGGCATAATTTAGGATAATCCCCATTTTTTGTTTTTTTTAATGTCGATGGATTGGTAAATTTAATTACATCTGCAAAATCCCTTCACAGCAGTACCTAGATTCATGTTTGATTATAGCCAGGATGGGGAGTCTTGAGGGGATGTCTTCACAATTCTGCCTACCACAGTGTGTGACCACCAGGTTTAAGGAGAACTGGAATTACAAGCAGTGGAAGACACTTGAAGAGCTATTTGCCTAGAGAAATGCCTCTACTGCATCTAATACTCTAATGCCTCTAATACATCATTTTATATAATGATGAACACATGGAAACACACACATGACATTTAATATTTTCTTTTCAACAAACTGCCAATTAAATGATGTGCACTTTTACAACCTGTAAAACATAAAAGTTAATCTCAATGAAGCATTCTGAAACATTATTTGAGTATTCAAGTGGTAACTTCATGGTTAATGATAAATCTTGCCTTATTAGGAGTTTCAGTTGAGAATGCTTTTTTTTTTGTATTGTTTTAGTATTTTTAAACAGGTCATGAAATTCTTGGAAGAAGTTATTTGAACAAGGGAGAAAGTATATTCTTTGATTATAATTAGAGATGTCTTTTTGTAGGAAGCAATTATCAGTATAAGTTAAGTACTAAAACTGAAAATTCAATCTTTCTTAAGTATTTACTAGACTAAGATTTAGTTAATTATAATTCTTATAGAAATTAACCCTATAAGAAACATTATAGAAACATGAATTATCATGTTTAAAAATAGAATACAATAATGATATTATGATATTGTAACATCTGTCTAATCCATATCAATTTTGTACAATTACTGAAAGCCACTTATTGAAGCCATCTTATTAATATTTGGGTTGGAATGCATTGGGTTACTCCTCTTAAGATTTATATATTACCAAAGAAAGAGGAATTCAATTTTTTGAAATACCAGTTAAATATAGTCAATCAAATAAAAAAAAAAAAAATCTTGCCAATGCTCCAGATCCTACCTTGCAAGGAATTTACTTACTGTGAAATCAAGGCATTTTTGAAGTGATAGAAATGACAAATCCTAAAGTAGTTTTACATTCTCTTTCTTACTTTTCTTGTTAAACTCTAATTAGGTGTAAAAATTCAGATGAAAATGCTCAGAGTCACTGACCTCCAAAAGAGTGGCAACATAAATATTTCCCAGTTGCGTATCTTCTGCTGCTACCTCAGGCAGCAGAGGAAAATGACTGAGAACACAGGACTGTGGAGTTAGACCACTTGGATTTCATTCAGTGCTGTCCCTTATCACCTGTCTCCTAAAGCAAATAATTCAGCCTCCTTGTGCCTCAGTTTTCATCTGTAAAATGGGGATGATAATAGTACCACCTCTCTCTTAAGGTTGTTGGAAGAATGAAAGAAAATAATACACATAAAATTGCAAAAGTGCTAGGTAGTTAGTACAGGCCCAGTCAATGTTAGTTCTTTTCTCAAAGCCTTGTCCATAATTAAGATCCAGGCTGTGACAGAGACCTACACTGTTCAGATCTATATGCTTTTTGAACACACAAGTGTACAGCCTTGGCCTCAGTAAGACTGTTTTGTCATGAACTCAGTTGATCAAGAGAGAGAATAAAGGGAGAGGCTGAAGGACTACACTCGTGGCAACAAGCTATGTTTGCATTGCTGCAAAGACGTTGTTGGTGACATGCTCTTCCTTCCTTTTGGCCATTCACCTTAGTCATTCATCTGTGTGTGTGTGTGAAAAAAATTAATGAGCATCCATAATGCTACAGGCTTTGTGTGATTTAGATACAGAGAAGAACATTTAGTGTTTTGTCCTCATGAAGTACAGTCTTGAAAAAAAACACTGGCAACTCCAAGCCATCCTTACTTCTGACTCACTGTTTTGAATTTAACAAGAAAGACATTTTTCTATTTAAAGTAATGAAAAATGTGGGGGAAATGATGAAAATTACACCATGAGATGTAAAAGTTAAGATGCTATCAGTGCTTTTTGGGATATGTGTCAACGTTTCTTAAAACTCTTCTTTCTCACGTTTTAATTAAATCAGAAAAAAACTCAAAAGAGAGCTGTTGGAAAGAACACACAGAGTCTCCAGTTCCTACAAGGTATTTGGCTATAGATGGGAAAGGAAACATAAATTATCTTTTTATTTCCACATATCCACAAAAACTCTCCATCACTTCTGCTGGTCCTCCCCTTACCCAACTCTTAACTACCATCTCCACACCAGGTGCTGAATTATCAGCTCAGTTACTTTATTTCCAATTTAGTTTCAGGAAATTTCAGAAGAGTCCTTTATGAACAGCAGCTTAGATCCAAAAATACTTTTAGGGCTGATCTTCTCTCATGCCTGTATTCTGAAGATCTTAGAATTTCAGGCTTGGAAGGAAAATTTAATACCTAATACAATTATTTTCTCCTTCTGGATATTTGAGTAATTTTCCCAAGGCCACACAGGTGGTTGGTTACAAAGCCAGAACTGGAACCTAAATCCCAATTCCTATTTCAACTTCTTTCCACATCAGCTTGCATTCTAATTGGATATAATGGACATTTACTAATGCTGAGGATAGATTCTAAACTAGTGATTTAATCCATGACTAATGAGGCATTAAATGTCCACAGTTGTTAACAAATAGCATGCAAAATATTTGAAAACTGAATTTATCATCATTTACCATCACTTTAATCAGATTGTGTACAACCTTTATTTATGTATTCCACCATGCCTATCTCTTTGTTAAAGAATTTTGGTCATTGAATCATCATATAGACAAATTGCATACATTAATGAAATTATAATCTTGACTTTGAGGATTGATGGAAAAAGAATCTTAAATTTCATTCAATGTTGCTAAATCATGTCAGTCTATGTTATACTCCGTCCCCAACCAAAACAAAAGACACAATCACATTGCAATATTGCAAAAGTAATGACTACCCACACACAAAAATGGTACCACCTTAATAAACCAAACTTCACTAGATACTGGAATTTTTCTTTTAGTTTAGAATATAAAGCTTCTAGACACTTGTTTATTAAGAATCTCTTTACTGATGGAAAATGATAATATGTAAGCACCAATTTCTCAGTAACTAAACTCCAACTATTAGATGTAGCAAATGCAGCTCCATCCTCAGGATGGAGCTGAGTCTTAAAGACAGTTCAAACTACATGTGGTTGTTGGTCATTTCAAATCGAGCCTCAAAGACATCAAAATAAAGAGGGTAATTTTTCTGCTTAGTTTAAGCACTTTCCAAGAACGTTGTCTGGCTTGGAGTGTTAGAAGTTCAATGCCAATTTGATTCTTGCCTTTGTAAATATTTTTGCATTCTATCAGGAAGTTTGTAGGGCTTTCTTTTTATTATTAAGACTCAGAATTCTCACAATAATGTCTACGTGTGAATCTTCTTTCATTCTTACTGACTCAGCTCTTAGGGTTTTTTGTTGTTTTTGTTTTTGGGTTTTTTTTTTTTTTTTTTTGGTTTTCTTTTTCGGTCTGAAGCCTCAAGTCTTTAGCTCAGGGGAATATTTTTTCTTATGATTGTTTGTCTTCAGTCAGCTCATTTTATTTTTACAATATTTTATGTACTGGATCTTTGTGTGTAAATTCCATGTTTGTAATATTCACTAAGACTCTCCAACTCCTTGTTTTTGAATCTAAGGAATGGGATAACCCCTTGAATTTGCTTCTGATTTTTACTGGTGGCTGTGCTTTTTACCTTTCCTAGTAAGGTTTTTTTTTTTTGTCTATTTTGTTATTTTTCCTTTAAAACAACAGCTACCCTCCAGGGTGCAGTAATTAAGGGCATATGTTCTAGACTTAGGTTCTTTTGAATCTTGGCTTTGCAATTTAATAGCTGTTTAACTTGGGGAAGATATTTTAACTATGCCTCAGTTTCCCTACCCCACAGATATATATTTTATATTTATACATATATATATAAAATAACAGGTCTTTCAGAGGGTCATTATAAGGATCAAATGCATTAATATATGTAAATATCAGAGAACAGTACACAGTATCTAATAACCTTTCAGCAGATCTCCTCATTGCTCCTTTTACAGAGCAGTGTGCTATTTTACATATTGAAAGGAAGGAAAGCAAAACAAAATAAAACTTCTCAAATATTAATGAAAATGCTAATTAGAATTTTAAATAGTTCTCTTCTGATTACCTACAAATCTTATTTGTTTCACTGGTAACATTTGCTCTCTTTCCAGCTTTCCCGATTTCCTCTTTTTCTCTCCAGTTACTGGTGACACTTCATTTTCTTTTCAAATTTATGTGTGCAGGAGTGGATGACCTATTTGGTGGCTGGTATGGGCTCTCTATGCTTAAGCCAACATTTGATTTCATGAAATTGCAGTATTTGAGGAACATAAAAAAGCAGAAAGGCTGATCTGCTTCCAGATATATGTCTTGGGAAGATATTGACAAATCTATTCCCAAGGGAAAAAGCAAGAATGAGGTGGGTAAGAACGCTCCAACTGTGTTTAGGATGCTGATAACACAGTTGGTGAAGCACTGGGGCAAATATTTTGTCCATCTCTCTTCAGAGCTTTAATAAATTCTAGAAGCCCTATTGTGTGCTTCTCACGGACACCTCCACTCTTCCAAATGTGGGCTAACTAGGCCATGATTTCCCAAGCCTGAAGTTCCATCAGCTTTCTGTTAGAGAGATTGGCCTATTTGTCTCTCAGGTTTTCTTTACTTTGCTTATATTGGGCTTTAAAAAGAGCCCTTGTCAGCTGCTCAGTAAATTTAATACATCCACTTCATTTTAAAAATAAGAGTTAAGATGTCCTTCAATAGATGAATGAATAAAGATGTGATTCATATATACAATGGAATATTACTCAGCCATCTGAAGGGAAGAATACCTACCATTTGCAGTGACATGGATGGAACTAAAGAGGATCATGCTAAGAGAAATAATTCAGCAGAGAAAGACAGTTCTTTGGTTTCACTCATATGTGGAACATAAGGAATAGCACAGAGGACCATAGAGGAAGGGAGGGAAAACTGAATGGGAAGAAATCAGAGAGGGAGACAAACCATGAGAGACTCTGGATTTCAGGAAACAAACTGAGGGTTCCAGAAGGGAGGGGGTGGAGGAAAGGAATAACAGGGTGATGGGTATTAAGGAGGGCACATGTTGGGATGAGCACTGGGTGTTATACACAACGAATGAACCATTGAACACTATATCAAAACCTAACGATGTACTATATGTTGGCTAATTGAACATAATTATAATAAAAAATAATAATAGCAAATTCCTGAAAGTGTTTGCTTTACTTATGCCACTCTTCCCTATTTTCCAGCATTGTTACAGATTTTGGGTTATTTTTTTTTTCAGGGGGGGGCTCACTTGGTGCTTCTTTAGTAAATTCCTTAAGATTAGAGTACAAAGGGAAAGGGATATGGATTGCCTTAATTCCCCTCCCTGAAATTGTATTTTAGATGAAATGAGGTGAATGGACTGAGATGGTCATTTTTTCTATGGCAGTTGAGTTAGCTGAGTAAAAGGATCTACAGAGTAATGTCATATTAAGTTGCTTATTTATCTAAAATGATGCAAAGTAAATAGCTGTCAACATGATTAAAATTATTGGCAATCTGAATTTAATTAATTTGAGGACTATATTATTTTCTTACTTCCTCCAGCTTCTTGACCACTTAATTAGTAAGATTTAGTTCATCTCTAAAACTTTTATGCTTATGTTCAAGAGTAGTGACATACACAAGTCAAATGAGAAAACCAGCCTATGCTGGCTTATGGTTTGCCTTCTTAATTGTTATTTTCAGGCTAATAAGAAATAAGATTTAAATCTCTATGCCTATGTTCCAGAATATCCTGGAAAGAATATATAAAGAAAGGAACGACCAAGCCAGGCATATATTCAAATCTGGAAGCACAGAAGTAAAAATAAAAATGAACTGCATATAAAATGAAAAGGACCAAAGACAGGTGCAAGATTTCAGAGTTATTGTTTACATAAAACCAGTCATGTCTATATCTTAATAGAATGCATTTGGTACAATGAAAAGATTTATTTACTGCTAATACATGATGGCAATTTCTACAAGTTGGCTTTAGTACCTTTAAAATACACACACATACACACACAACTGCAATTTAGTTTATCTTATTCTTTCCAGTTGTGGAATGGACTAGGGAGGGGAAAAAACAAAAACAAAAACAAAAACAAATGACAGAGACACCTGACTTGTCCAGGTGTGGGCAGGTTGTCAAACTGCAGCCAGGGTAGGGAAAGAGAGAGTATTCAGCTATATGCAATGAAGGGAGCTCTACAGACTCCCCTGAGTGTCTGCGAGGTCAAATGCTGTGCACCCCAATCTGCTTCCTGAAATTAATAGCCAGGTGTTTTGCTAGTTATGTACCTTAATCATTAATTATGACTGTGGCAGCAGGAGAGGAAAAAAAATGCTAAGACACATGAGCTGGGGTGATAAAGGGAATGCATCAATCATGCATGACAAGAAAGCCAAAGATACCCTTTCTACCTGGCATGCTTTCTGTAGAGTCTCTCATATCAGACTTCAAACTTCAGAGACACCATATCTCATAGGGGTTTTGGGGTTTTTTGTTTTGTTTTGTTTTTGTTTTTTCCCAGTAACAACCATCTTTGGTCATGGAACTCAGAAGAATGAAAACACAAATAAAATAAAATGCATTTAGGGGCACCTGGATGGCTCAGTTTGTTAAGCAACGGCCTTTGGCTCAGGTCATGATACTGGAGTCCCGGGATCCAGTCCTGTGTCGGGCTCCCTGCTTGGCAGGGAGTCTGCTTCTCCCTCTGACCCTCCCCCTTCTCATGCACTCTCTCTCTCTCTCTCTCATTTCTCTCTCTCAAATAAATAAATAAAATCTTTTTAAAAATTTTTTAAAAATTAAAAATATAAAATGCATTTGTTAGCAATGCCCATATTTGCCAGGTAGTACCATTAGGCTCTAGATCAAATTAAAGGCAATAATCCATAAACAAAATAGTCAGTTAAGTGTTCTTATTTTTTCAGTAAAAGTTGAAATAAGTTACAGCAAGAATGGATTTTGGAGTCAAGAGTTAAGTGTTATTATTGGCAACACATGCTGGCCACACTCTTTCATTTAGCTATAATGTCATAATAAGTGTATCGCATATGCCATTTTAAGCAAGTGGGCAGAACAGGTGAATCTTCCCAAAGTCCCATGGCACAATATAAATATAGTGTATCACAAAGCTTGAGAAGCAGAAACACAACTCTCATTCTGCTGGTAGCAAGTGGTATAAATAGGGCATTTTGAAGCAGGAAGAAAAAGACATTTTGGTTAAGTGGGAGGAAACTAAGTGTTAGATTACAGTTCGATATGAGATCTTGGATAGATTATTTCACTTCTTTAGTATTATTCAGTGCTCTTGTCTACAAATGACAAAAGTCATTTTTAGTCATATCAAGAATCCTTAACCTGGGGTCCACATATGAGCTTTGTGAGGATTTGTGAAGAAACTCAAAGTTTATGGGAAACTTTGTTCATCCTTTAGGGGCTAATGAAAAGAAACATACTAAAAGAACACCTCTCTGTGTACTGAAGAACTAAGTCTTTTTGATTTCCAATATGTTACGAACTAACACATTTAAAAATATAAGCAAAGTATGAATTACTAAGAAGATGAAATAAAAATAAATATACAAAAAATAGAATCCCAGGGGCACCTGGGTGGCTCAGGGGGTTAAGCCTCTGCCTTCAGGTCAGGTCATAATCTCAGGGTCCCAGGATTGAGCACTGCTTTGGGCTCTCTGCTCAGTGGGAAGCCTGCTTCCCCCTCTCTACCTGCCTCTCTGTCTACTTGTGAGCTCTCTCTCTGTGTGTGTCAAATAAATAAATAAAATCTTTAAAAAATGGAATCCCAAACTTTTCTATTAACAAGTATAAAATTAGTATGTCAAGTTTCTATAAAAATTTCTAAATGCTTCCTATCAACTAGGATCATTGTTATGGACTGACCAGCACTAGTCCACAGACCATACTTTAGGCAGCAACTGCACTAAGGTTCCTTTCAGTCCTAAACTTGAAAGTTTCTATATGAAATCTAGATAGATTTACATTCACTTTGCCTCAGCTCTTCATACCTCAATCATACCATCCAACCTGTCATCACACTCATCACAAGACAAAGATCTTTTTTAGGAAGAAATGTAAGATTGTAAATAATAATGAAAATGACAATAAAATATGTCCCCCCAATCACTTGTGACTACTTATGTTCCCTGAACAATAATGGTAAAGAGGAGGGAAAGTCTGTATAACTAACACCACAGAGTTCAACCATCTGCTCCCTGATCTACTAGTTCTTCCATCTATGCTTCTCTGTTCAAACAAAAATCCAGACTTGAAAGTCTTTTAAACCTCTTCCACTTTTTTGTATTTACAGCCTCGTTCAAGATGCCTCACTACATACATTACACACTTGAAGCATATCTATTGAGTTCTTATCATGTCCAGTAAAGGGGCAAAAGGAAAATAACATATATGGTCCTCTGCCTTCAAGTTGTTTAGAGACTATCAGTTTTTATGAGGAGATTTTGTGAAAAATCATAGCTGGGGGGATGCAGAAGGGGTGATGCAGGTAAGATATCAAAGTTAGACCGGAGAGTCACAGAAGGCTTCTCAGAAGTTTTTTTGGTATTGTGTGTTGAGTCATGACTACCTTGTGATCTGCCTGTAGTATTAGGAAGTTTAACTAACTCAATGGAGTACAGTTTGTGGTTTACTACTTTCCTTAATGCTACACACTTAGCACTTAGTTAAAAGAGATGTCTTTCCCAGAGAGTAGATCCTTCTTCTATTGAAACAAGATGAAACCAGAGAGGGAGACAAACCATAAGAGACTCTTAATCTCAGGACACAAACTGAGGGTTGCTGGAGAGGAGAGGGGTGGGAGGGATGCAGTGGCTGGATGACAGACATTGGGGAGGGTATGGTGCTATGGTGAGTGCTGTGAATTGTGTAAGACTGACGGATCACAGACCTGTACCCCTGAAACAAATAATACATTATATGTTAATAAAAAAATAAAAATTAAACTCAATTTTTTTAAAAGGAGTGTTCTAATTGACCAAGAAAAGTGTGTGTATGTGTGTATGTGTGTGTATGTTAATTTGGGATGTTTGGTGAGAGGGAAGCAAATAATCAGGAGAAACAGTACATATGAAGTGAATATTAAAAGGTATAATTAAAATATGACTTTATCAGGGCACCTGGGTGGCTCAGGGGGTTAAAGCCTCTGCCTTTGGCTCAGGTCATGATCCCAGGGTCCTGGGATCAATCCCCGCATCGGGCTCTCTGCTCAGTGGGGAGTCTGCTTCCTCCTCTCTCTCTCTGCCTACCTCTCTGCCTACTTGTAATTGCTGTCAAATTAATAAAAAAAAATTTTAAAAATATGACTTTATCAAAGAATGTGGCAGGGAAGGTGAGACAACCTGTGAGAGATGAAGCTGAAGAAAGGAAGGGCCAGGCCATGAAGCTTCTTGGATATCTTCCAAAGGATTCTGGATTCATATGGAAGTCAGTTTTGACTCATTGAAAGGTTTTAAGTAAAGAGGTGATGGGCTCTGTTGGAGAGGATGTAGAGAAAGGGGAACCCTCTAACACTTGGTGGGGAGGGATGAAAATTGGTGCACCCAATTTAGAAAACAGTGTGGAGATTCCTCAAAAAATTAAAAATAGAGCTACCCTATGACCTGGCAACTGCATTACTGGGCATTTACCCCAAAGATAGAGATGTAGTGAAAAGAAGGGCCATATGTACCCCCAATATTCATAGAAGCCATGTCCACGATAGCCAAATGGTGGAAAGAGCTGAGATGCCCTTCAACAGACAAATGGATAAAGAAGATGTGGTCCATATATACAATGGAATATTACTCAGCCATTAGAAAGGATGAATACCAAACTTTTGCATCAATATGGATGGAACTGAAGATTATGCTGAGTGAAATAAGTCTAGCAGAGAAAGTCAATTATCATATGGTTTCACTTACTTGTGGAATATAAGGAATAATGGAAGACATTAGGAGAAGGAAAGGAAAAGTGATTTGGGGCAAATCAGATAGGGGGATGAACCATGAGAGACTGTGGACTCTGAGAAACCAAACTGAGGGTTTTAGAGGGGAGGGTGGTGGGGAGATGGGTGAGCCTGGTAGTGGGTATTAAGGAGGGCATGTATTGCATGGAGCACTGGGTGTTGTACATAAACAATGAATCTTGGAGTACTGCATCAAAAACTAGAGAACTAAAAAAAAAAAAAAAAAAAGGTGATAGGATCAATATTTTGCTTTAAAAAGCTCATTCTAGCAGCTTTGTGAAGGATATCTAGGAGGTGAGCAGGATAGAGCTTGGAGTGCCAAGAGACTTATCTAACAATTCAGGCATGAAATCATGAGGTCCTAGACTGAATCAGTGCAGTTAGGAATGCAAAGCTTGGGACATATTTGAAAGACACCAACAAAGCAGAATCACTGGCCATGGGTAATAAATGAATGAAAGGAATCATAAATGATTTTCAGGATACTGGTTTAGGCATTTTTGAGGCTGGTGATTTCATTACCTACAAGAGAGAAGTCTGATTAAGTGCAATATGAGAGTATAAAGAAAAAGAGTTAAGATTCAAATACGTTCAATAGTTCAAGATGCTTGTGAAAAGTTTAAATGGAGGTGTTTGTAGGAAGCTGGAAATAGTAACCTATAGTGTAGAGATGGGTTTGGGCTGGAAAAAAAAAAAAGTTGGTCAGCACAATATGGGTATAATCACTTTTTGATAATCCTTGCCTAAGGGACTTTATTCCATTCCCAAAGAGTGATTTTTTTCCATAAATATTGTTGGGGTTTTTTTTTAATCTTTTATTTTCCCAGAATATATTAAGAGAGTACCAAAAATACACATTTTCACTTAAAAATTAAGTGGTAAAAATAGCTAAAGGGTAAATGATATAAAACAATAAAGTTAACACTAGACTGAGATTCACACACAACTTACAAGGCACTTGATATTGTTTATTGTCCAGGGTTGGGCCACACTTTTGGTTCAGTATTTTCAAGCAGCAATGTGAAGGAGGAAATTATTAGTTATATATACATAAAATACTCATAAAATGAAAATAAACTAATTTCTCAAAAGCAAAATTATTTACTGGACTGAGAGCTGGGAAAAAATTTTCCTGAGAGTCCTCATAAGAAAAACACTGTAAATAGACAGATCATCCAAGCAGAAAATCAATAAAGAAACAAGAGCATTGAATTACATATTGGACCAGATGGACCTCATAGATATATACAGAACATTCCACCCTAAAACAACAGAATACTCATTCTTCTCAAGTGCACGTGGAACCTTCTCAAGAATAGACCACATACTGGGTCAGAAATCAGGACTCAACTGATAACAAAAGACTGACATTATTCCCTGCATATTCTCAGATCACAATGCTTTGAAACTGGAGCTCAATCACAAGAGAAAGTTTGGAAGGAACTTAAACACCTGGAAACTAAAGACCACCTTGCTTAAGAATGCTTGGATCAACCAGGAGATCAAAGAAGAACTTAAACAATTCATGGAAACCAATGAGAATGAAGGCACTTCAGTCCAAAACCTATGGGATACAGCAAAGGCAGTCCTGAGGGGGAAATACATAGCCATCCAAGCCTCCCTCAAAAAAAATTGAAAAATCCAGAATACACCAACTGTCTCTACACCTTAAAGAACTGGAAAATCAACAACAAATTAAACCAACTCCACACAAAAGAAGGGAAATAATCAAGATTAGAGCAGAGATCAATGAGGTAGAAACTAGAGATACAGTAGAATGTATCAATGAAACTAGAAGCTGGTTTTTTGAAAGAATCAATAAGATTGATAAACCATTGGCCACACTAATCCAAAAGAAAAGAGAGAAAGCTCAAATTAATAAAATTATGAATGAAAAGGGAGAGATCACAACTAACACCAAGGAAGTAGAAACAATCATCAGAAGTTATTATCAACAGTTCTTTGCCAATAAGTTAAGCAACCTAGATGAAATGGATGCATTCCTGGAAAACTATAAACTCCCAAAATTGAACCAGGAAGAAATTGACAAACTGAATAGACCGATATCTAGTAACGAGATTGAAGCAGTGATCAAAAACCTCCCAAAAAACAAGAGCCCAGGACCTGATGGATTCCCTGGGGAATTCTACTAAACTTTCAAAGAAGAAATATCACCTATTCTCCTGAAGCTGTTTCAAAAAATTGAAGCAGAAGGAAAACTTCCAGACTCTTTTTATGAAGCCAGCATTACCCTGATCCCCAAACCAGGCAAAGACCACACCAAAAAGGAGAATTTCAGACCAATATCACTGATGAATATGGATGCTAAGATTCTCAACAAGATCCTAGCAAACAGGATCCAACAGCACATTAAAAAGATTATCCACCATGACCAGGTGGGATTCATCCCTGGGTTACAAGGATGGATCAACATTCGCAAATCAATCAATGTAATAGAACAAATCAATAAGAGAAGAGAGAAGAACCACATGGTCCTCTCGATTGATGAAGAAAAAGCATTTGACAAAATCCAGCATCTGTTCCTGATTAAAACGCTTCAAAGTATAGGGATAGAGGGAACATTCCTGAACTTCATCAAATCTATCTATGAAAGACCCAAAGCAAATATCATCCTCAATGGGAAAAAGCTCACAGCCTTCCCGTTGAGATCAGGAACACGACAAGGATGCCCACTCTCACCACTCTTGTTCAACATAGTATTAGAAGTCCTAGCAACAGCAATAAGACAACAAAGATAAATAAAAGGTATCCAAATTGGCAATGAAGAAGTCAAACTCTCTCTCTTCGCAGATGACATGATACTTTATATGGAAAACCGAAAAGACTCCACCCCCAAACTACTAGAACTCATACAGCAATTCAGTAACGTAGTGGGATACAAAGTCAACGTACAGAAATCAGTTGCTTTCTTATACACTAATAATGAAAATAAAGAAAGGGAAATTAGAGAACCGATTCCATTTATTCTAGCACCAAGAATCATAAGATACCTGGGAATAAACCTAACCAAAGAGGTATAGGATCTGTACTCGAGGAACTACAGAACACTCATAAAAGAAATTGAAGAAGACACAAAAAGATGGAAGACCATTCCATGCTCTTGGATTGGAAGAATAAACATTGTTAAAATGTCTATACTGCCTAGAGCAATCTATACTTTTAATGCCATTCTGATCAAAATTCCACCAGTATTTTTCAAAGAGCTGGAGCAAATAATCCTAAAATTTGTATGGAATCAGAAGAGACCCCGAATTGCTAAGGAAATGTTGAAAAACAAAAAATAAAACTGGCGGCATCACATTACCTGATTTCAAGCTTTACTACAAAGCTGTGATCACCAAGACAGCATGGTACTGGCATAAAAACAGACACATAGACCAGTGGAACAGAGAAGAGAGCCCAGATATGGATCCTCAACACTATGGTCAAATAATCTTCAATAAAGCAGGAAAAAATATACAGTGGAAAAAGACAGTCTCTTCAACAAAAGGTGCTGGGAAAATTGGACAGATATATGTAGAAGAATGAAACTCAACCATTCTCTTACACCATACACAAAGATAAACTCAAAATGGATAAAAGACCTCAACGTGAGACAGGAATCCATCAGAATCCTAGAGGAGAACATAGGCAGTAACCTCTTTGATATCAGCCACAGCAATTCCTTTCAAGATATGTCTCCAAAGGCAAAGGAAACAAAAGCAAAAATGAACTTTTGGGACTTCATCAAGATCAAAAGCTTCTGCACAGCAAAGCAAACAGTCAACAAAACAAAGAGGCAACCCACGGAATGGGAGAAGATATTTGCAAATGACAGTACAGACAAAAGGTTGATATCCAGGATCTCTAAAGAACTTCTCAAACTCAACACACACAAAACAGATAATCATATCAAAAAATGGGCAGAAGATATGAACAGACACTTCTCCAATGAAGACATACAAATGGTTAACAGACACATGAAAAAATGTTCATCATCACTAGCCATCAGGGAGATTCAAATTAAAACCACATTGAGATACCACCTTACACCAGTTAGAATGGCCAAAATTAGCAAGACAGGAAACAACGTGTGTTAGAGAGTTTGTGGAGAAAAATGCACTCATAGAATCTGTTTCACAGTGAGAGATTTAAAAAAGGATAGATAGATAGAGATAGAGATAGAGATAGAGATAATAGATATTTGTGACAAGATTAGTTTCAGACTACGGACTCTGAAAAATAACCTGAAGGTTTTGAAGGGGCAGGGGGTGGGAGGTTGGGAGAGCCAGGAGGGCATGTATTGCATGGAGCACTGGGTGTGGTGCAAAAACAATGAATACTGTTACACTGAAAAGAAATTAAAAAAAAAAAAGCTAATAAAAAAAAAGATTAGTTTCAGATAAAAGGAAGAGGAAATGCAAAAGTCCTGAGGCAGCATAGCAAAAATGAACTGATTCTACAGAAAAGTTGTAAGAGAAGAGGTCAGAAGTGGTGGTGGTAAGATTGATGAATGTCAAAGACTTACAGGCCATTGTAAGGACTTTGGCTTTTCCTTTGAGGGGCATGGAAAACCACTGGAAGGTTTTGAGTTAAGGAATGACGCAATTTGTCCTAATGGTAGATCAGGGATTGTGATACATATATCCAATATATTATGTAAACAGAAAGAAGGACTCATGCAAAACCAAGCTTAGAAATTATCCAGACAAGGTGAGAGAGAGAATGAGAAGAGAAACACTTCCAGACAGATGGACATGTAGCCTGAAAAAAGGAATTAAGGTGAGAAAAAGCTTGGTGTACAAGGATATACAAAAAATGTAGCATGACTACAAAGCAAATAATAGGGCAGAGGAAATAGAGAAGCAGGAAAGCACTGAAGAATTTTTATTCATATCCCTAATCTTTGTAAATAGTTTTAATATTCCTGGGGACAGGTGATTAATATGTAACATAAGTTGTGTCTATGACATAGATGAAATCTTCAGGGTCTACATAAACTTTGTAGAACTTCATTGATGAAACAGTTTGCACCATAGCTAGAGAAAAGCATTTGGATGCATATTTATTGATTGATGTTATATTTGAAACATAATACAGGAGTGCTCTCTAGAGGAAATTATCCACTTATCTATCATACAAGAGAAAAATTGTGACCCCACCCACACTCCCAAATGAGGCTCTGAGGAGCAACTCCATGTTGTCCTGACTCATTTCACTATCGATATGCTGCCGACACCTTCAGAGAACTCCTCTGCCTCAGATCACTAGGACCTAATTTTGGTAGCTCTAAATTCCAACAATCTCATAAATATGCCTGAGAATCCAAGTTGGAAACTGACTGGTCATTATATTCCAAATATACATATTTTAATATTTATGTATTTGGGCAGTGCAGAGGGAGAGGGAGGGAGAATCTCAAGCAGATTCCCCACTGAGCATGGAACCTGATGAAGGGCTTGATCCCATGACTCTGAAACATGACCTGAGCCAAAATCAAGAGTTGGCCACTTAACTAACTGATTAACCCACCCAGGTGCCTCCAAATTTATATATATATATATATATATATATATGCATATATGTATATATGCATATATATATTCTTTTTTTAAAGATTTATTTGTTTATTTGAGAGTGAGAGAGAGAGAGTGAGAACACAAACAGTGGGGAGAGGCAGGGGGGAGAGAGATAAGCAGACTCTGCTGAGCAGGGAGCTCAACGCAGGCTTGATCCCAGGATCCTGGGAGATCACGACCTGAGCTGAAGGCAGATGCTTAACTGACTGAACCACGCAGGTGTCCCTAAATATATATGTTCTTGAAAATAAAATCTAACATACCTTTATTGACCCTTACAAAAACTGGATTGGAAATTTGATGGTCTGAATTTATCTAGCAAACCACATTCAGAACAAAACAAAACAATACTGGTGTCCTCTCTTGAAGTATTTGGTTACTGAATTTCTCCTCAATCACTGCAGGCTCTTGAAGTATGAGGATTTTTACCATTTTAAGCTGCTAAAAGATTCAATAAGGACACGATGTACTGTACCTTTCATTTAGCTAGGGAGCTCAACATTCTAAGTAAGACTGAATGTTTCCCAATAGCTGGAAGAGGAGCTTCAGGGGGTTCTTAAAAGACTTCCTCTTTTCCTATTCCTCTAAGATAGATTTTAACCTAAAACTGATTTTTTTTTCTTCTTTCTTTCGTTTGTTCATTCATTCATGTGTTTTTATTTCCTCTGAGGAAGGCCTTTCAGAGCTCCTGGATTTTAATGGAAGTTTATTTCTGGGTATTTGACAGCCAAAAGGAATGTGTTTCAATCACTAGCAAATGGCAATTTTCTCCACAGTAGCATAGCATCAGACTAGTAAAAGGCCACTGCAGCTAGCAACCTGTAGGAATTCTGCACCCTGACTGTCCATATCTCTAGCATGATCTCAGTTTCTAAGTGAGCTCTGGAGAAGCTTTATCCTCCTAAGTCTCAAAGAGTATGTCAGCTCTTCAGCTTTGATGCAAATACCTCCAGAATTATTCATTTGTCCATTAGCGGTATGAGACTCTGTGAAACAAGTGCAGTCTAAAAGGTACTGTCACACTTCCTGTGTAAGGACAACTTCGGGGTGACTACTGGCTCTGTCAAGACTAGTATGGCTATAGCTCTTTTCAAATTGATTGGATGCCTCATATGGGGTTATACAATGCACATGTATAAGAATTAAATATAAAAATTAAAAGAAAATGAATAAATGTTACTATGTTAAGAATCCATGCAAAACAGATATAGAGGCTATCTCCTTAAAAGGGAGCCTTTGGATGGCCACAGAGTAAAATATGGATGGAAGGGAGAGTGGGAAAGAAAGAAAGAAGTAGAGTGTGGGAATGAATCCAATATTATATACTTGCTATGCAAACAAAAAAATAAGGTTGGGTAAATTATTTTCTCAAGAGGTTCTCTAAGTCACTGAGTTTTACTATCTCTGAATCCCAGTGAGATCCTTATTCTCTAACATTTGCATGGTGAAGCTTTTTCAACAATATTTCATTAAAAGAGGTAAATAACTGTGTAACACAGAGAAGTGGAAAGTAAAATAATTCATTGAAATGTGAGACAAAAGAGCTAAATCAAGGGCTAACACTCATTTGGTCTTTCACTTCACTTTTCTGTGCCTCGGTTTTCTCTTCTGAAACATGGAGGTCATGGTAATGCCTGCCTGCTTGCCTCTTCACTAGGCTTTTAGCATAAATGCATATGAGAGCAATCATCTCCCATTCTTTTTTTTTTTTTTAAGATTTTATTTATTTATTTGAGAGAGAGACAGTGAGAGAGAGCATGAGCGAGGAGAAGGTGAGAGGGAGAAGCAGACTCCCCGTGGAGTTGGGAGCCCGATGCGGTACTCGATCCCAGGACTCCGGGATCATGACCTGAGCTGAAGGCAGTCGCTTAACCGACTGAGCCACCCAGGGGCCCCCGTCTCCCATTCTTAAAGGGTTCTATAAATATTAGTGACTTAGGAAAGTTATCCCATTCTATAAGGCTCCATGTATTCATCTGGTCAAATAAAGCTCTGATAGAGGCCTACTGACTTCCAAAGTGAAGCAAGGTAGTATCATCAAGTTCTTTGAAGTGTAAGGTGCTATCAAGTACAAGGCTTTCAAATCTATTCAAACAACTGCATGGAGGAAGAGACTATGGTTAACCAGAAATGGCAAAAACTTAGGCCCCTTGCGTAATTTTAGAAAACAAAGCTGGTATGTAAGAAAAAGCTGATGATGATATTAGAATTTTCACCTTTAAGAGGGAAAAGGAGATTAGCAGAAAGTCCCACTATCAAAATTCTATAACATTAACTACAGATACTATTACAAGTGGTTAGGAAACAGTAAATTAAACTTTGCAATTCTTTCCCAAAGGAATTGGAAAATACACAGTCATTACTTAGAGTTTAAATTGGACTGGGAACAGCAGGCCAGCATGCATTACAGAGAAGCAATGCTTCAGTGGCAGCGAAGTAAACCAAATGACACTGCAGATCTTTTCCATATTTAATGTTTGACAGGGAAAAATACTTGCATTAATGCAGTAATGTACTATGGAAGTCATCACCATGGGAATGCTCAATCAAAGCTTTAATACTGTTTAATAAGCATCACACTATGAGAGCACATTTTCTCTTTCAAGTGCGACTCATTCAAGTTTGAGAGAACTGCTAAATTTTTGCATTTAGCAAAACCTTGAATGGCAGCCTGCTCCAAATAAAAATGATCATTTTATATTCGGGGATAGTTTGAAGAAAGATGGAAAATGTGGGGTAGACATGGGGATTTAGGATGCCCCAAAGACAATGATAATCAGACAAAAACCCATCATACATTGCAAAGGTAGGATGTATAGGAGAAGATAGCAATGTTTTGAAATAAAGAATCACAGGAGGGTGCCTGGGTGGCTGAGTTGGTTGAGTGACTGCCTTCAGCTCAGGTCATGATCCCAGAGTCCTGGGATCAAGTCCCAGGTGGGGCTTCCAGCTTCATGGGGAGTCTGCTTCTCCCTCTGACCTTCTCCCTTCTCATGCTCTCTCTCTCTCTCTCTCAAAAAAAAAAAAAAAAAAAAAAAATTAAAAAAAAAAAGAATTACACCAAGTAAAATATATATAGTAATCAGATACACACAAAAAAGAAGATGGAACGTTGGCCAATGGTGAAATTAATTTGGATGACTAGAAATATGAGAAAAGACTCCTAAAAACAACTGTGTTAATGACTAGTCATCTGACCTGCAATTTTTAAGTTAACCGCTCTGTGATTTTGTCCCAATTTGTGTACTTCTGAACCAGTGGTTCTCAACTGGGAAAAAGGGCCAATTTAAGCAGGGATATTTGGCTTATTTAGCTTATTATGAGAGTGGGAGGGCAGTGTTTTAGGCATCTAGTGGATGGAGGCCAAGGATGCTGCTAAATATCCTACAATTCAGAGGACATTCTCCCCCCAACAAAGAATTATCTGGCCCTACAATCAGTAATGCCAAGCATGAGAAACTATGTTCTAAAGGGAAACTACACAAAAAGCATATTAGGGGGTAAAGACTTCACCATTCTCAGCATGAAAGCAATGCAAAGAAATCAATATTTTATTAATATTATTGTTATTGCTTAAGCTTTTTTTCACACCTGAATTTTGTTTTAATTATAAAGTATTTGGCAGAAATACAAGATTCACTTCTATAATAGGCTATTGCTTGCTTTTTAGACACCCTCTTTTTTCTTTTTCTAATAATTAACATTTAGCAGCTTTCTTATAATGAATGCCAAAAAATGAACTATCTCCCTAAAGTTTTTAGAAGAAGTTGCAAAACTCAATAAGGTTATCAATTTTTTTCTGATAAAGAATTTGTAGAACATAAATTTAGAAGGTTTCTCTCCCTCATGGATATTATTTATAAACATTTATTAGAAGCCTAAAATAAAATTAGAAACACATATGTATAATTCTAGAGGCTAGCCATGCTATTCATGCTGAAAACAAAATATTAGCACTGGAGAATTCTTTCTTGAATGTGTCAATGGCAATGAGGTAGCTTAGAGCCAAGGCCATACACAATGCATCGGATCTAAATCCCAGGTCTCCTGATTACCAGTTTCTAAACTGATTTCTGTTCATTAAAACATAAAACAGCCTACATGACTAATAAATAATTCTAAAACAGAAGTGAATTTTTACTCCCTAAAACTTAGAATGACATTATATGAACAATTTTAGAATCAGGACACATTAATTATTACAAAGCATCGCCTTGCCTATTGTAACTGAAGTTTATCTGATTTCCCACATAGAGTTAAAAAAAAAAAAAAACCTGAACAGGCTTTTATTAGTAATTATATAAGAGTAAACATGTTGTGACAATTCTAAAGTTTTTTTTAATATAATTTTGTTGGCATTTATTTAAAAAAATAAAAAAGCAATAACCTAGATAAAGTTCATAGATTTTCTATCATAGCTAATAGCTCATGCTTTAGGCAAATTTGGTTTGAATTGTTACATATTAAAATGTGTAGCATTTTTTTTAAAGATTTTATTTATTTATTTATTTGAGAGAGAGCAAGAGTTAAGAGAGCACAGGCAGGGGGAGCAGCAGAGGGAGATGGAGAAGCAGGCTCATGGGGCTGGATCCCAGGACCCTGGGATCATGACCTGAGCCAAAGGCAGATGTTTAACTGACTAAGCCACCCAGGTGCCCCTAAATGTGAAGTTTCTAAAAGAAAATGAGTAAAATAAAATATTAACATGGAAATCAGGGAAAGCTACAATAAGGCATTGTTATAAGAATTATGGTTTTGAATTTTGCCACTGTAAAAACAAAACCAAAACAAAAAACTGACCAGGAATAATTTTATATATCTGTCAGCTTCTCTTTTTATCAAAATTGAAGTGTGGAATTATTAGAAGTCACACAGAGTCACTGGAAGCAGCAGAGAACTAGAAGTGATGACACTTGGGTTCTTCTGGTCATGTTGGCACTTTCTGAGACGTTGAGTAAGTTACTTGGCTTCACAGACTCTTCATTCACCTAACTGCAAGTAGTGGGGATGGGATGGAGAGGCCTGCAATATCCCTCCCAGCTGTAAATTTTCATGGTTTTATGAAACTTTGAGCTCAAAATCTTTTGATCTGCATATAAGATATAGTACTTTAATTTTCATATTTTTTATTTCAGTGAGAGAAATTTATGTTATGACATAAAAACTAAAACTAAGGGCATCTGGGCAGGTCACTTGGTTCTGCGTCTGACTATTGATCTCAGCTCAGGTCTCTATCTCAGGGTTGTTAATTCAAGCCCTGTGTTGGGCTCCACACTGGGTATGGAGTCTACTTAAAAAAAAATAATAATAAAATTAAACTAAACTAAAAACAAACTCAAACCCAAACTCAGTCAATAAGGGGATTTATTGGCCTATCTTCCGAAAAGTCTTGGTCATCATTTAGATCTTGTCTGAGGACACAAATGGCATCCTTCGTACTTGGTTTCACTCCATCTCTCAGTTGTGCTTTCTCTCCATCTCTCAACTCTGTTTTATGTTATGTTGGTTTAATCCTCAAAACATATGGTGATTCCTTGATTCTCTAAAAACAATTCTTCTCACTTCCACATTCCAGCAAAAAGAAATGAGCCGGCTTCTTCACTGTCCTAGCAAAAGTTAGCTTCTTTTAAGTTTTCACTAATTAGATAACAGGCCTTTCTCTGAAACAATGACTACAGTCAAGAAAATGTGATCTACTGATGTAAGAAGTGTGAACAGAATATCTTCTGGAGCCAGAGATGAGCTAACTCGGGACGGAGTGGGGGGGGGGGGTTGCTTGGAATAACGGGATATCATGATGTATATTTTGAGGATTAAATCAAAATAGCATAAAGCAGGGCTGAAAGAGGGAAATAAATCAAATAACTAGATACTATTTCAGTCCTTGGAAAAATGCATGCAAGTAGATTGACATTTTATGAAGGACAAACCCACAAATCCTCTTTGTTTACATAAACCAGTTTAAATTTTCTTTTCCTGTCATAACATAATTAGTACCAATTGAATTAAAAATACAAAATATATTTTTACATTATAGAGCATTATGTCCTATATTCAGATCAGTAAAAGATTTTAAGCTCAAAGTACTCAGTATCTTCGATATGTATGATATGCTTTGTATTTAGTAGGCACTCATAAATATGTATTATTTGATACAATATAGCAAAGATATAATTAAAAGAAGTCTGTACATACTAAGAGAATATGTACCAAATAAGGTACTTTCTTATCTACAAAATAATATGGGAAAAAAATGAAAAAAAAATCGAAGACATAAAAGATACATATGAGAGGTAAAAAATGATATATTTCAAGGTTGAAACATTAAGACACGTATGTTGTTCCTCACTTTATCTTCTTGACTCTCTCCTTTTCTCCTGGTGAGTCTCAATGGGTGCATATCTATCCTAATATAATAGTATTTTAAGAAGTAACTTTAAATCCCTCCCATTCTGTTAGAATGTGAGCTCCATGAATTCAGAGACCTTTCTTTTGTTTACTAATGTTCATGCTTCATAACATCCTCAATAAGTCCCTAGATTAAATAAGTCCCTAGATTAAATAAGAAATAAGTGTTAAATGAATTGTTAAATGAATTTAAAACAGGTGACAAAATGAAGAGGCAAGATGAGAGGTCCAAGGAAAACATGAACTATTCAAACACATTCTTCTCCCTTCTTTCCCACCCTAAAAACCCTAATCCCTATTGACTGTCTTTATTCAGATATACATGTAACACTTACTAAGCTAGACTTCAAGATTCAGAACATAGGAAAGAAAGTTATTATCATCTAGAAAACTCATATTCTAATGAAAGAGGATGAGCTATATTCTATTTTTGGAGATTTCACGTATTTCATAATTAGTGGAAGTTAAAATAAACTAAATTGTTGTCAATAATACCATAGAGTTTGTAGAATAACTTTCCTAAATGTGCTAAAGTGTTTAAGTTTGCTGAGCTTGGAAAGGGGAAGGAGGAGAGATTTTTATCAAATATGAAATAAGAAGCTGTTCTAGGAATAATAAACTCTAAACAGGAAAAAAAAGTGGCAGAATGAAAGTTAAAATACATATATTGGCTCTCATAGGAGAGTCCTACAACTGCTTTTTGTCCCCATGCCCGGTAAAAAGGCCCAGAAGGGAATAGGACTTACATGGCAGGAGAGCACAAGAGGTATCTTTTAGATATTTGTGTGAAGAAGAAACAGAAAGCATCTTCATGGGTATCATCAAACCATGTCACTTCTCTGATCAAAAACAACCAACAGCTTCCCATGGGTTTCAGAATAAAACCCAAATGTTTCCCCTGCCTGTTCCTTCACCATCATCACCCATTGTTCTCATTATACTACAGTCATATCAGCCTTCTTTCTTACCTCAAATTCATTATGCTTGTTTTCATCCTATAAGATGTTTGCATGGGGCTGTTCCCACTGCTTAAAATGCTTTCTTCCCACTTCCCTCAATATTCCCATCACTAGTTTTCATTAGTCAGATCGCAGAGAAAATGTCATCTCCTCAGAGAAGACTTCTTTGACATTACCTTTAGTAGCCTATTCACCAGTTACCTCTTCTAGCTGAGCCTCTTTACTTCCCTCATCCCCCCAGAAAGCTTGTGTGTTTGTTAATCTTCTAATGTTACTGTCTACCTCCATTTTCTAAAGTGAAAACCCTGTAAGACTGAGAAATAAATGTCCATTTTGTGTAATAGCCCTGATACCTAGAGGGCTGCCTGTCACATTGCAGTAAATCAACAATTAATGGGAAAAAAATATTATCTTAAAGGATTTTTTTGGCTTAGACAACTATCACATAAGAGTTCTCTCCAAATTGGGGGATTCAAAGGGAAAAAATAATCCATGAGAAGTTGCCTTGTATTGTTGTCATTTCAAGTACATTTACTTAGTATTAACATAAACAAAAGAAAATTTAAAGATGTGATATAAATTAGAGTGTATCATGTTACAGTGGTCTGCTTTCCAGTGGTCCAGGTATCCTTGGGGCAATTTTCTTGTAAGATTTTATTTATTTATTTGAGAGAGAGAGAAAGAATGAGAGACAAAGACCATGAAAAGGGGGAGGGCCAGATGGAGAAGCAGACTCCCCACCGAACAGGGAGCCCGATGCGAGCCTCAATCCCAGGACCCCAGGATCTTGACCTGAGCCAAAGGCAGTCACCCAACTGAGCCACCCAGGCACCCTCCTTGGAGCAATTTAAAGAAATTGACTACTTAGACATCTCAAAACTATCTGACGTAATAACGAGATTGAGTATCACCTTACTTCTTTGTGAGGAGTCCAGGAATTTTCAGGAGCATGAATAATAAGTGGAATCAACTAAATAATAAGATAGTAGCTGCTATTACCAAAAATGAATGAGAAAACCAATAAAAAAGAACACATGGGAGAGCCAAAAAATTGAGAAGGTAAGTATCTTGACACAGATGGGGTTTCACAGGATTTCCAATACATGTGACCTAGTCCCACAAACACAACAAAAAAGACACAGAGAAAGAAAAATCCTATAGGTCTGTATTTCCTTACCATTGCTTTAAAACTTGTAAATTCAAAATAAAAGAATAGGGCAAAAAGAATAGCAATGGACCTCAGAGGATAAAGGATCATGGCTGGTGAGTATTAGGCCTAGGGAAATTTATAGAAGGGAAATTAGACAAAAGAGCCTTAAAGCTTTATAAACCATCCTTCCAAACCATATGGATGTAGGTTCAGGTGCACAGACAGTCTCATGTTGCATGGGACTGGGAGTTCATCAGTGGTGGCTCTAGAATTAGGTTGTGGGAAGGACTTGGGTATAGCCTACATTCTAATAAACTTTACTTATGATACTTAATTTTGATTTTCATATGATTTTTATGTGTCACAAAATATTATTTTTTTCATATTTTTTCAACCATTTAAAAATATATAAAAATTATTCTTAGGCTTCAAGATAGACAAAAACAGATGGCTTGAGCCCAGCAGGCCATAACTTGCCTCAGCTCTAATATAATAACATTCCAAAATTTACATCTTTGAAATTCAAGGGATCACAAAAAGACAAAGCACAATGGGATTTGAGAGCAATAGGGAAGGAATAAGTTTTACTACTATTGTCAACAAAGAGAAAATGTTACTTTTAAATTTGGTATTTTCTTCTGGGCCCCCTTAGAAGTTTTAAATTCCTTTCAGAATTAATTTATCATTAACATACACAGATATTTTTCAGTATGAAAATTTTTCATTTAAGTGACTTTATTTTTAACTAAGGCAAAGAAATACATTTGGCTATTTACTAACTACAAAATATAGAACTGCTGAAAGGTCTGTGCCACCTAAAATAATTTACTACTTTGGTATCCGAAAATGTTCGGATACTTCAGTGTCATTGAAAAAATGCCAGAAATGTTTCAAGGGATTTCTTCTCCTTTCCACAAAAGCACATTTAATAGATTGCTATGTAAATCTGGTCACATCATCTGTTCTACTCAAAAGGGAAGTCCCCCTTCGGGGTTTTGACTCCTGCCTTGGTCCACCGTGGCTGGGAAATAAAACACGCAAGTGTGGGATTCTCTGGAAATCAGGCAAACCTGGGTTTTGTTGCTTAGGAGGTATGTGTTCCCTTGGACAAATGGAGTCTTAGCATTCCCTCTACTGAAAATTGGACCTTGACTCCCTCACCTGTAAAATGGAAACATAAAAGCCTACTTCCCAGGAGAAATGAGATGTTTAAATAAATTTAAATAAAATGAGAAAATGTGTGTAATGTTCACATTGCTAGCACAATGTGCAGAATCTATTATTTTTATTCTCAACTAGCCTCTGTGATACCAGTAGGAATAGGTGCAGCTTGACCCAGCAACTGTAGCTGTACACCTATCACAAAAGGCATTCCGAGAATTTGTTTTAAGGAAAGAAGAGATCCTGTCACACACATATTGAGATAGAAAGACATAAGAAAGCAAAAATGGATTTTTTTCTTTAATATTGTTATGGTCCCATCTGGTCTTAAAAACTAGATTCCTACTTAGACATTCATAACAAATTGGCAGCATGAATACAGGACAGGTTTCCAGTTTTTCAGAGAACCAATGAAATGTAAACCTTGGGGTCTTTTTGTGTGGTTCAAAACTAATGAGAGTTTGCCCCATACAAAAACTGAGTAAAAGAAAAAAGTGGGGCAATTAAAAACATCTTTTCTAACTAGTTTTCAAGCATCCTTATTCCAAAATAGAGCAGTATCCTTCCCAAAACGCTAGGTCATTAAGAAGATGGGATGGCACTGTCACCTACAAAATATGGCCATTTCTGAGCTAGGTCTAAAGATAAGTAACTTATACATGACATTTTTGAGATGTCAGGTACAACAAAGGCAAACAATTTTATCAAAATGGAAATCATACATTTAGCATAAAATGCTAGCATCAATGATAATTATATGCATTTCACTTCAATTTTTAAGTGCAAAAAGTAGTATTTGGTGAGTTTTCTAAACTTTTCTAGATACCATCAATATTTTAAGAACTTATTTCTTTCATTTTATAATAAAGAAATGTTAGCCACGACATGACTTTCTAGCCTTTCTGATAGGCATATATGCCTGTCAGAAAGAGATGGAAAAACTGAAAATATAATATCTCATTATAGACTATCCACTGTTCAAGCCTCCAGGCTGGCAATATGTATTTAAATAATATGTCATAAAAACCTCTTGGTACATAATGATGTAATAAATATGAGAACGCCTCTAAGGCTAAGTAACTTGTTTTCCAATTGTTAGGTTACTCTCTGCTATGATCCCATCACCAAATGAAAGTTTAGGCATGTTCCTTTGGGCAAAAGAAATAGTGGTAGGGAAAAAAAATATCACTAATGCTGGTTGGAATGGAAAAAAAAAAAAAAAAAAACACAGGCTCTTAACAATCTAAAGTGTTCTCTGTGGATCCGATCTCTCTCTGTTTAGGTCAACTCATCTATAAAATTCTCAGTAATTTTTTTTCTTTTTTTAAGTTTCAAGCTTCCAAGAAACTCCTGTGAAATTGTTAAAAAAAAAAAAAAAATTGCCTGTCCCCAAAGTATACCTAAGGAAACTAAGATTTCACTCATTGCATTTAAAAATAAAAACAGGGGTGCCTGGGTGGCTCAGTAGGTTAAGCATCTGTGTTTGGCTCAGGTCATGATATCTGCATCCTGGGATAGATAGAGCCCCACATAAGACTTCCTGCTCAGCAAAGAGTCTGCTTCTCTCTTTCTCTCCCTTCCTCTATGCCTCCCCACCACTTATTCTCTCTCTCTCAAATAAATGAATAAACTCTTTTAAAAAATGAAACCAAAAATCTTCCTATCAGAAGAAATTTAATCTTTTAACACACACACACAGACGGAAAATATTTGACATCAGAAAAAAATCTTATCTTCATTAGTTAGATGGAAATTTAGGGAAACTGTATTGGGGTATGGGAAAACAAATGCTAGGAGAAATCATCATGTACAATGCCCACACACTCAAATAAATTAATCTTTAGGAAAAAAATTACATACACAAAAATCCATACATAGAGTATGTTGAGTATGTATGTATACATACGCATGTAAAATGAATATAGGTTTGCTTATCAAACCCTGGAAAACTACTTCAAAGGGGTAGTTTCAGGAAAAATGGCAGGAAGTAAGTAGCATCTTACGTAGCTGACAGTTTGGAATTGCAGTACTTCTGATGATCACAAGCTTTAAAAATGCCAATGAACTTCTCTATGAATTTTAACATGGGTATGAATTAAAATTTATTGAACTTTTTTAAAAGTTGCATCCCCAGCACATGAAATGACATTGTCCTGAGACCACCTCTTTGAAGTAGCTTTCAAGGATTTGTGAGAGAATATTGTGAGTGATAAATTAAAACTGCACAAAAGAGCTGAGTATATAAACTCTGCTAACATAGCACAGTTCTTTGGTTCCAATCACATCATAAACATTGCTAGATTGGCTCAGGCCAATAGTTCATTTAAAATAATCTTTTTAAGCCATTTACTCTTTTAGAATATAACATATTGTGGAGTTTTGGGTGACTATTGTGACTGCCATTTAAGGACATTGGCTTCTAATTTTGAAAAAGAGAGATACATAGGATCAAGCTCTCTCTCTCTCTCTCTCTCTCTTTTTTGTTAACCCACATCAGAATAAAGTTTTAATGGTAGATTTTTTTTTTAATAACCAGAACTCAGTATATGTAAACATTCACTTAAAGGTCCATAATGTTCTTAATGTAAAATCTTCCAACTGTTAAGTTTCATGCAAAAAGAGAAGTAACCTAGCAAGAACTGAGCTTTCTATAACTGATGTAGTATTTTTCTCTGCAATGCCCCGGGCAGTTATGCTGAAGAACGATACTCCTGTTAACATGCCCCCCCCACTTCTGATGAGTCTTTATTCTTAGCAAATTTAATCAAAAACATAATTCCATCTTATAACGTGTATATGCTTTTATTCCTTTAACCTATCACCTGCCTAATATACCTGTAGGTGGCATCAGAAGAGAGATCTGAAATGCCTATGGCACCAATTATAAAAAATGTTAAGTAGCATTTCATATGGTATTAGAATGGGCAAATTCTTGTTTATGATTCATAATTCTTTTCAGTATCACAAAGATGTCTCTCTCAGAAAAAAAAAAAAAAACTGTACCAAAATAATAGAAGAAATTGTCCAGAAACAGCAAAAGTAGTTTACTTACAATGCAAAATCCTATAACAAAATGAAGCCCTAACTACCAAACAGATGCGTGCTGATATCAGGCCCTCAAGCCCATATTGCTGAGAAATAAAATATGAAAGAAAGAAAGAAACGTAGATATTGAACCCTCACATTAAAGTCATGATTACATTAGCTAAGAAGAAAAAATGCAAGAGATAAAGAAAAACATCTAAGAAACTCGTCAAGATTTATGCTTCAAGCAATGTACTGATATCTGTAGAATATCAAGATGTACGGATGCTAATAAAATCATTATTATTCTACTGATCATTTTAAGAATTCCATTTTTTATAACTCAAATAAAAATCAGCCAGATTGGCTTATATAGCAGAAGGATATATTCTCATACTTCATATATATGTGTGTATGTCTATACACACATATATACACACACACAAACACATACACAATATACTCTATACATAATATGCACAATACACATCATACACAAAAACCCATTTGAAAACACCAGGCACTCTTCTAAACCACTTTGAAACACACAGTGGGAATCAAACCAAGATTACAGGCTTGAATTTGATGTCAGCATGGAAGAATATTCTGGGATACCTCTATTACAAATCCTTGTTAAACTGAAACCTGTATCTTGGTGATCTACAATAGAAACTATTTCTCTGCTGCAGTGGTAGAGAAACAGCAGTGAGCAAAAATTGAGTTGGCTAGGTTATCAGGCCAGCCTGAAGGTAATCAAATGTCAGAAGCAAGTTAGGAAACATTCAGGGATAACACACATGAGACAGCACAACTTCAGGCCTGGGAACCATGACCAATGCCTCTTAGATAAATTTCAGAAGGCTGGCAATTTTAAGCTAAACAGCCTATGAAATGATCTGTAAAACCATATTGAAAAATTATGATGAAAAAGAGATACTATGCATAAAAAGTTCTAGAATACATTACCTTACTTTCAAGATGAAAATTCTACCTCAGACTGAATATACAAAGGGAAAGGAGCTGTCAAGGAGTATGAACCCACATTGTTTTCTTGTTGATGTTTGTGTTGTGGGGGACAGGATGTCTTTGACTTAGTTTAAACGTATGTGATTCTACATTGATTATTGTAGTGAAAAGATATGCGTTAATATAAACTGTGCATTTTGGAACTTTTGAAACTTGCAAAATACATATAGAATTTAGGAATGTTATTTACCTAATTCTATACTTGTGATCTAGAATACATCATTTTGTACTGGAGCAGACAGAAGCTATATAAAACTCAGGTTTGGAGAAAGTAATACAATGCCCTTACATAGCATATGATGTAGCTAATTAATGGCATTTTGTTACTTTTATTTTTTTCTGCTTTATCATACTTTCTTAGTGTTTCTTAACAATTTTATTGAGGTATAAATTGGCATAAAATAAAATGTTCATATTTAAAGTATGCAATTTAATACATGAAGTTCATTATTTTATATACAGACAACAAATTGTTCCAGGACCTTTATTCACTGAATTTTGTTGAAAATCAGTTATACGCATACACATGGATCTATTTTTGTATTCTATTCTTATTTGTTGATCTGTTTTTCTAACTTTCTTTTAATACCACACTATCTTGATTACTCTAGCTTTAGAACAAATCTTGAAATCATGCATCGTTAATACTCCTTCCTTTTCAAAGTTGTTTTGACCCTTTGCATTTCCACATAAATTTTAGAAATAGTTTCTTCAATTTCTACAAAAATGCCTACTGGGATCTTTGGATCAAATTGCATTAAATCTATAGGTTGGTTTGGGAAGAACAAACACTTTAACATTATTAACTCTTCTAAGCAATTGCTATCTGAAGTTATTTAGGTTTTATTTAATTTCTCTTGGCATGATATGCAGTTTTCTGTGTAGGCCTTGTTAATTTGTCAAATTTATATTTCGTAGTTTTTAGATTATTACAAATAGTTTCTTTAGTTTAATTTTTCCTAATTTCCTGTGATGGTATAGATACAACTGATTTTTGTAATATTGGTCTTGTATCCTGAAACCTTGCAAAACTGTCTTTAGTTGTCATTTTTAGGATTAATAGAGTCCATCATATATCGTCTATAAATATAATTATGTCATTTACAAATCTTCTTCCTTTCCAATCCAGATGTCTTCTATTTCTTTGTCTTGCCATATTTCACTGATAGAACCTCTGGTATAATGTTCAATAAAAGTGGTAAGAGTGGACATCCTTGCCTTGTTTTGTATCTTACAAAGAATTCAGTCTTTCAGATTTAAGATGTTTGCTATAGGCTTTTCATGGATGCATCTTATCAAGTTGAAGAAGTTTCTTTTCATGCCCAGTTTTTGATAGTTTTTATTAAGTATGAATGTTGAATTTTGTTATTTTTTTTTCTATTGAGATAAGATAATCATGGTTTTTCTTTTTTCAGTTTGTTAATATGGTGAATTTACACTGAACTTTTTAAAAGAGTTTATTTATTTGAGAGAGAGAGAGCAACCATGAGTGGGCAGGAGGGAAAGAGGGAGAGGAAGAAACAGACTCTTTGATGAGCAGGGCCCAATGAAGAGCTTGATCCCAGGACCGTGAGATCATGACCTGAGCTGAAGGCAGACACTTAACTGAATGAGCCACCCAGTGACCCTGAATGTTTTTATTGTAAACCAACATTGTATTCTTAAAATAAATTCTATTTTGTCATACTGTATTAGCCTTTTTAGACCCTTTTGGATTCTATTTATCTATATTTAAAAAATAAATAAATGTTTAGGGAGCATGGAAAGATGGCAGAGTAGGAGGATCCTCACCTCATGTCACAGATATACCTAGAGGAACTAACCTACTCAATGCAACTAACTCACACAATGAATCAAAGCCTAATAGAACACACACTGCATGGTTAAGTTTAATTGTAGAGAGGAGGTCACATCAAAAATGATAGGAAGGGTAGAATCCTGGTCAAGCAACAAACTAACTGATAAGACTAACCACAAATGAGAGGGACACCACAAGCATGGAGAAGGGAGAAGAACAGACCCCACATTGAGGATCCCAGACAAAAGGGACCTGCACTGGGAAGATGAATTGCCATAACATTTAGCTTTGAAAGCCAGAGGGCCTTAACTTCATGAGTTTTTACAACCAGTGGGGCTCAACACTGGGAACTTTAAAAATCAGAAGCTAGTTCTGGGAGAACCAGAAGGCAATAGGAAACTGAGTTCCAACCCTTAAGGACACAGCATAACAAACAGCCTCTTCAAGATACAGCATAGAAGCAGCAGATTGAAAAGCAACAAAGGTATACAGGAGATTTATTTACTAATCTCAGAACAGGAGCTGAAGGGGGAGGGATCTTTAGCAGACCTCTCCAAGAACAAAAGAACTGGAGGGTACCATTTCTGTCCCCTGATCCCCATCCTAGATAACTGGACACCTGTGGAAAATATCTCAAATACTCTCAAGATAGCTTGTTAACACTTCACACTCTGCCCTTTCATTCTTCTGTGGACTCGTCCCACCCACCCCATCCCACTCAGCAGGAGTCCCTCCAAAGCAGATCTGGCCAGATCTCATCCTGCAAGCAGCTCCAATAGTGACCAGCACAGATCCAAACTGACACTTGCCCTGGGGAGATAGGAGGATAAATACAAATATCCATTTGACTACAGTCCCAGCAGTGGCTACAGGCCTCACCCACGAACAAAATTCTCTCAGGGGAAAGCACAGGGAGAGTGCTCCATAGTCCTGGCAAATAAGCAAAAAAGCAACTACTCTGACTCAACTACAACAGCTAGACAGCCCTAAATAGGTTCTTAACAAAACAGGGACAAAACTCTGCCCACAACAGGCAAAGAGGCCACAGCAGCCCACTGGACTGAAGGCAAATGTGGCTCAACCGTAACAGTAGGGTACATACAGCACATAAGAGACACCCTTAAAATATCTGGTTCTGATGAACAGGGGACATCGTACTACAGGGAACTACAGGATTTCTTCTTCATTAGACTACTACTTCCAAGTTGAGGGAGATATAGCTGACTTTCCTAATTCTAGAAACAAATACACAGAGTTACACAAAATGAAAAGGCAGAGGAATATGTCCCAAATTTAAAAAAAGACAAAACAAAATCCCAGCAAGAAAGCTAAATGAAACAGAGATAAGCAATATGTCTGTTAGAGAATTCAAAGTGGTGGTCATAAAGTTACTTACTGGACTTTGGAAGTCCATGTAAGTGGATGATCTCAGTGAGACATTCAACAAAGAAAATATAAAAAAGAACCAATCAGAGAGGAAGAACTTAATAAGTGAAGTTAAAAATGCACTAGAGGAAATCAGTTGTAGACTAGAGAAAACAGAACAGACCAGTGAGCTGGAAGACATAGTAACAGAAAGCAACCAAGCTAACTAGAAAAAGAAAAAAATAATAATAAAAAATGAGAATAGATTAAAGGAATTCAGTTGAAATCATGAAGCATAATAACATTCAACTTATAGGAATCCCAGAAGGAGAAGAGAGAAAAGGGGACTGAAAGTTTATTTGAAGAAATAATAGTTTAAAACTCCCCTAACCTAAAGAAGGAAACAGACATCCAGATCTAGGAGGCACAGAGAACCTCCAAGAAAATCTACACAAGGAGGTCCATACTAAGCCACAAAACAATTAAAATGGCAAAAAGTAGTGATAACTAGAGAATTTCAAAAGCAACAAGATAAAAGAAAACAATTACATACAAGGGAAAGCCCATAAGGCTATCAGCTGATTTTTCAGCAAAAACCTTTCAGGCCAGGAGGGAGAAGCAGGATATATCCAAAGTGCTGAAAGGGAAAAAAAAAAAAAATCTACAGCCAGAAATACTCTATCCAGAAAGGCAATCATTCAGAATAGAAGGAAAGATAAAGAGTTTCCCAGACAAACAAAAGTTAAAAGACTTCATGACCATTCAACCAGCCCTAAAAGAAAAAAAAAAAAAAAATTAAGGGGATTCTGAGTGGAAAAGGAAGACCATAAGATCATAAGTAAGAACAAGAAAAGTAGGCAACACAAAAACAGTAAGAGTAAATACATCTGTAAAAATCAGTCAAGGGACTAACAAAATAAAAGGATGTAAAGTATAACCATATATCTAAAATGGGGAGTTGGGGGAGGAATAAAGAATGAGTTCAAACTTAAGTGCCATCACCTTAATACACACAGCTATATTCCAAAGATGATATATACAAACCTAATTGTAACCACAAATCAAAAACCAGTAGTAAATATGCAAACAATAAAAAGAAAGGAATCTAAATATATCACTAAGAAAGCCATTTAATTGTGAGAGAAGACCCCAAGAGATGAAACAGAAAAACTACAAAAACAACAATAAAACAAGTAACAAAATGGTAATATAGACATATCAATAACTACTTTGAATGTAAATGGACTACATGCTCCAATCAAAAGGCATAGGATGATGAAATGGATAAAAAAAGAAGACCCACATATGTGTTGCATACAACAGACGTATTTCAAGCCTAAAGACATTTACAGATTGAAAGTAAAGGGATAGAGAAGCATTTACCATGCAAATAAATGTGATAAGATAGTCATGATAGCAATATTTATATCAGACAAAATAGACTGAAACAAAGACTGTAACAATAGACAAAGAAAAACGCTATATAATCATAAGAGAACAATCCAATAAGAAGATACAAAAATGGCAAATATTTTTGTAACTGAAATGGGAGAACTCAAATACATAATGCAGTTAATAAAAAAAAACATAAAGGAAGTAATCAGTAGTAATACAATAATAGTAGGTGCATTTAATACCACACTTACATAAATGGACAGATCATTCAAATAGGAAATCAACAAGGAAACACTGGCTTTGAATGACACACTGGACTAGATTGATCTAAGAGATATATTCAGAACATCCCATCCTAAAACAGCAGTATATACATTCCTTTCAAGTGCATACAGGACATTCTCCACAAAAGATCACAAATTACACTGCAAAACAAGTCTCAACCAATTGAAAAAGATCAAAATCATACCATGTATCTTTTATGACTACAATGCTATAAAACTAGAAATCAACCACAGGAAAAAAAAAATCTGGAAAGATCACAAATATATAGAAGTTAAATAACCTGCTACTAAATAATGAATGGGCCAATCAAGTAATCAAAGAATAGAGAAAAAAAGAAAATAAAAACACTATGATCCAAAATCTTTGTGGAAAGAAAAAAAGGTCGGGGGGGGGCGGTGCCTGGGTGGCTTTGCCATTAAGCATCTGCCTTTTGCTCAGGTCATGATCCCAGGGTCCTGGGACCAAGTCCTGCATCGGGCTCTCTGCTCAGCAGGAAGCCTGCTTCTCCCTTTCACACTTCCCGTGTTTGTGTTTCCTCTCTCACTGTGTCTCTCTCTGTGAAATAAATAAATAAAATCTTTAAAAATAAATAAAATAAAATAAATTAAAAAATAAAATAGAATTAAGTTAAATTTTAAAAATAAAATAATAAAATAAAATCTTTGTGAGCCAACAAATTCATTCTGAGAAATTTATAGTGATACAGGCTTACCTCAAGAAGCAAGAAAATATCAAATAAATAATAAAACTTTACACCTAAAGGAGTTAGAAAAAGAAAAACAAGCCAAAGTCAGTAGAAGGGAGGAAATAATAAAGATTAGAACAGAAATAAATGAAATAGAAACAAAACAAACAAACAAACAAACAAAAAAACCTGGGACTTGGTTCTTTGAAAAGATCAATAAAACTGACAAACTTTTAGCTAGACTCATCAAAGAGAGAGAGAGGGGAAGCAAGTAAAATCAGAAATGAAAGAAGAGGAGAAATAACTGACACTATAAAAATATAAAGGATTGGGCATCTAGGTGGCTCAGTTGGTTAAACATCTGCCTTCTGCTCAGGTCGTGATCCCAGGGTCCTGGGATTGAGTTTTGCGTTGAGCCCCCTATTCTGTGGTGAACCTGCTTCTCCCTCTGCCTCTGCATCTCTCTCTCTTTTTATTTCTCTCTGACTCTCATGAATAAATAAATAAAATCTTTAAAAATACATAAAGGATTATAAGAGAATATTACAAAAAATATGCCAACAAATTGGACAACCTAGAAGAAATGGATAAATTCCTAGAAACATACAACCTTCTAAAACTGAATGAGGAAGAAATAAAAATTTGAACAGATCAATTACTAGCAATGAAATTGCATGAGTAATTAAAAAAAAAATAGTCCAGGACCAGATAGCTTCACAGGCAAATTCTACCATTCATTTAAAGAAGAGTTAATACCTCTTCTCTTCAAACTATTCAAAAACAAACAAACAAACAAACATAAACAAAAACAGAAGAAGAAGGAATGCTTCCAATTCATTCTACAGGGACAGCAATACCAAAGCCAAATAAAGGCACTACAAAAAAGAGAACTATAGACCAATATCTCTGATAAACATAGATGTAAAAATCCTCAACAAAATAACAATAAACCAAATCTAGTAATATATTAAAAAATCACTCACCATGATCAAGTATGACTTATTCCAGGGATGCAAGTTTGGAAATCAATCAATATGAGGAATCACGTTGACAAGAGAAAGGATAAAAACCACATAATCATTTCAATAGACCCAGAAAAAGCATTTGACCAAGCACAACATAAATTCAGCATAAAAACTCTCTAGATTTAGAACAAACTAGATTTAGAGGGAACACACTTCAACAAAATAAAGGCCATAGATGAAAAACCCAACGCTAACATTATATTCAATGGTGAAAACTGAGAATTTTTTTCTAAGGTCAGGAAAAAGACAAGAAAGTCTCCTCCTCCCACTTCTGGAAGTCCTAGCCACATAAGTCAAATAAGATATCTAAATCGTAAAGGAAGAAGTAAAATTTTTATGATTTACAGATAGCATGGTACTAATATAAGACTCCACCAAAAAAAAAAAAAACCAAAAAAAAAAAACCAAAAAAACACTAGAACTAATAGATGAGTTCAGTAAAACCATGGGAAAAAAAAATCATACAGAAATGTTTCATTTCTATACACTAATAATGAAGTGACAGAAATTAAGAAAACAATCCCATTTACAACTGTACCAAAAAGAATAAAATATCTAGGAATAAACTTAACCAAGGAGGTGAAAGACCAGTACTCTGAAAACTATAAAACCCTGATGAAAGAAATTGAAGATGACACAAACAAATGGAAAGATATTTCATGTTCAGGGACTGAGAGAACTAATATCGTTAAAAGGTCTGTATTACTGAAAACAATCTACAGTTTTAATTCAATCCCTATCAAAATACCAACAGCAGGGTCCCTGGGTGGCTCAGTTGGATAAGTGCATCAGACTCTTGATTTTGGCTCAGATCATGATCTCAGGGTTGTGAAATCAAGCCCCATGTCATGGAGCCTGCTTAAGATCCTCTCTCTCCAGCTATCTCTGTCCGTCTCTTAAAGAAAAGGGGAGGCGAAAAGGTACCAATAGCATTTTCCACAGAACTAGAATCCTAAAATTTGTATGGAATCACAAAAGACCCTGAATAGTGAAAGTAATCTTGAAAAAGAACAAAGCTGACAGTACCACAATTCCAGATTTCAAAATACACTACAAAGCTGTAGTAATCAGAACAGTGTGGTGCTGTCACAAAAATAGGCACATAGATCAATAGAAGTGAATAGACAACCAAGGTATAAACCTACAACTGTATGGTCAATTAATCTATGACAAAGGAGGCAAAAATATATCATAGGAAAAAAAGTCTCTTCAATAACTGGTGCTGGGAAAACTGGACAGCTACACTCAAAAGAATGAAACTAAACCACTTCCTTATACAATACACAAGAATAAACTCAAAATGCATTAAAGACATAAATGGGAGATCTGAAGCCATACAATTTCTTGAAGAAAACATACATGGTAAATTTTTTGACATCAGCATAGAAATATTTTTCTAGATAGGCCTCCTTTGGCAAAGAAAACAAGATCAAACTTAAACTATTGAGATTATATCATAATAAAAAGCTTCTGCACAGCAAAGGAAACCAGGAACAAAGCAAAAAGACAGCCTACCAAATGGAAGAAGATATTTTCTTTTTTTTTTTTTTAAGATTTTATTTATTTGACAGAGAGAGATCACAAGAAGGCAGAGAGGCAAGCAGAGAGAGAGAGAGAGAGGAGGAAGCAGGCTCCCTGCCGAGCAGAGAGCCCGACGCGGGACTCGATCCCAGAACCCTGAGATCATGACCTGAGCTGAAGGCAGAGGCTTAACCCACTGAGCCACCCAGGCGCCCGAAGAAGATATTTTCAAATGTGATATCCAATAAGGGTTAATATCCAAAATATATTAGCAATTTATACATCTCAACTCCAAATAAAACAAATAATCCAATTAAAAATGGGCAGAGGACAGGAGTAGACATTTTTTCCAAAGACAGCATACAGATGGCCAAGAGTCACATGAAAAGTCATGCTTGAGATGTTTCTCAACATCAGTAATCATCAGAGAAAGGCAATTCAAAACTACAATGATATATCACCTCACACCTATCTGAATGGCTAAAAAGGAAAAATACAAAAATAACAAGGCTCGGCAAGGGTGTGGAGAAAAAGGAATCTCCTGCACTGTTGGTGGAAATGCAAGCTCATACAGCCACCGTGGAAAACAGTATGGATGTTCCTCAAATAAATAAAAATAGAATTACCATATAATCAGTAATTGCATTACTGTGTATTTACCCAAAGAAAATGAAAACACTAATTCAAAAAGATATATGTACTACTATGTTTAATGCACCACTGTTTACGATACCCCAGATATGGAAGCAACCCAAGTATCCATTGATAGATCAATGGATAAAGAAGAAGTGGTACACACACACACACACACAGAGGAATATTTCGCAGCCATAAAAAAAATGAAATCTTGTGATTCGCAACAATATAGTTGGATCTAGAGGGTATAATGCTAGGTGAAATAAGAATGGAGAATGACAAATGCTATAACTTTACTCATCTGTGGAATTTAAGAAACAAACCAAATGAACAAAAAAAGGAGACAAACAGAAAAACAGACTCAAATATAAAGAATAAACTTGTGGTTGCCAGTGGGGAGGGAAGTGGGAAATGGGTGAAATAGGTAGAGGTGTTTAAAAGTGCACTTAAAAGAAATTTTTAAATCTGTAGTGAACAATAAAAATCAAAATAAATAAAGTTTGGATTTATATTCATAAGAGATATTGGTTCACATACTTCTTTTTGCAAGGTCTTTGGTTTTAGAATGGATAGTTCTAGATAAATTATTGGATTATGTTGGAATGTAGTGTTAATCAAGTCATCCAAATCCTTATAGAATTTTTGGCCCATATGTTCTATCAGCTAATGAGAGTGAGGTGTTAAAATCTCCAAAAATAAGTGTGAATTTGTTTATTACTCCATCATATTTGTAGGGAGTCCCCTTTCTTTTAAAAAATATTTTTATCTTCTCTTACTCTATCTTTGCATTGTATTCTTTGTTCTTTTTAAGGATATCAGGAGTACTAAATAGCACCCATGTTACATTGGTTTTTGTCCTAACCTTCATCTCTTCATTTCTAAGCCAACTACATCTTTCTAGCTCCTGTTTGGGAAAAAACAATCCTTCATTCTTCACCATAAAATAGGCATCACTTCCAATCGTACACAACACAATTCTCCTAGACACAGTTTCAAGTCATAGTCGTCTTTGATGCCTTTTTATAGAAAACACAACTTCTCAATTCAATCTTTATTCAGTTACTGTATAGTTCTCCCTCTGTTATGTTATCAGTGCATGACCCTAGTTCATGCTGTAACATCTTAAAAACTCTTTTGTGTCTAGAATAGTATTCTGCATACCATCAATGCACAATAAAAACAACAGCATTGGGGCACCTGGGTGGCACAGTGGGTTAAAAGCTTCCACTTTCAGCTCAGGTCATGATCCCAGGGTCTTAGGATTGAGCCCCACATTGGGCTCTCTGCTTGACAGGGAGCTTGCTTCCCCACCTCTCTCTCTATCTCTGCCTACTTATGATTTCTGTCTGTCAAATAAACAAATAAAATCTTTAAAAAAAAAAAAAAACCAGCTTTCCCAGGTTCTCCATTTCCTACAGAGCACAGAGTAAGCATTTCGGTTTTTATTCAGGTTTTAAACTAGTTGTTCTTTCTTGCTTTCTCTATCCCACACCCTTCTTCAATTCCTTCTTCATTTTCTTCCTTCAAAAAAATTTACATACTCTCTAAAAATCTTTGCTTTCATGCATTTAGTCTATTTATTGTCCTCAGAAGATAGTTTACATTTTTTATTTGGACTATGCAATCCCATCTCTCTATCCAAGTTCTGCAAGACCCAATTTTAGTCCATCTTCTGAATGAAGATTTTCTGCCTTAATTCCCTTTTCTGGGCATATTCTTGCCCATGTACATAAACACACTGAGAAGCCGTGGGTTATAAAGGAAAAACATGAAAGCTACTATTATTAATTATATGAGAATTGTCAGGAGTCTGACTTAAATGATAAAATGGGAAGGGAAAAGTCAGTTTGCTCAGGGGAACTGTCTTCATAATAGGAGTGGTGGAAAGATAGTTCCTTTCCCTCAAAAACAGTAAGGAATTGCAAGGAATACATAAATAAATAGTCCTTCCCACCATGCAGAGACCATATGAAAAGTGGGAGTTCACCAAAGCATAAATAGAAGAAAAAGTTCAGTTTTCTGGCAGAGATTTGAAGCCACAATAATGAGGGAATGGTTCAGTAAAATCAAGTGTGAAATTCATAGGGGGGAAACAAAGGCTTGTGGTATAAAAACAGTAAGAGAAAAAAGATACTGGAAAAGACTATACTGTATATGGTTGACAGAATGAGTAAAAAAGAGAAGAAACACATGGGAAGATTACAAAAGAAGAAATCAATAACAAAAACACAGAAGAGAATGTTTAAAATAAATGAGAATAAATAAGCACATATGTCCAGTTTAAGCATTTAATAATGCCTATTTAAGTAAAAACAAACCATTCTTTAAAAATTCCTTCTTCATTTTAAAGTTCTAAAAACATTATAGAGGAATATTCCTATTAGTAAAATGAACTTCAGTTATAACAACTCACTATTTGACATTTTATTAATGTCTAATAAAGCTGGATTCATATTTATTAAGTCTACATTCATCTTGTGTACAAAGTATGGAGAAAGAAAATTATAAAATGAATGTCTAAACAAGGATAGGCACAGTTTATTCTGAATTATAACCACTTTTAGTCTTATGAAATAATTACATTTTAATGCTTTATGTCTTCTCTTCCCAACTGTGAGTTCCAACTTTGTGAGACCAGCAATCTTTCTTATATTTTGTGTATCACATAGAGTATCTAGTATGGTAGACATTAAATAAAGATTTGCTGATTTACTCTGTGGTTGTTAATCTTAGTTGTAGGAATTTATCAATATCATTCCTATATTCCAACTTACTGGAAGTGCCAAGTACCTTTAAGATTACATCCTTGTGTTAGATACCATAATAGAAACATTTTCTTTGTAGAAAAGGAACTAACTCAAAGTATCTATTACTTGGAGAGAAAATATATGAATAATAAACAAGTGATAAGATGAACTAGAGTTAGCTACCTATTTCAAAACTATATTCCATGAGAGAGAAGAAATAACAACAAACCTCAGAAATGCAAACAACTATAAGAGAATATTATGAAAAACTATATGATAGCAAATTGGACAAAGGAGAATAGATAAATTCCTAGAAATATATAACTGATAAAACTAAAACAGGAAAAAATATAAAATTTGAACTGACTGATAACCAGCAAAGAAATTGAATCAAAAAACTCCCTAGAAAGAAAAGTCCAAGACCAGATGGTTTCATAGGTGAATTCTAATGAACATTTAAAGAGTTAATATTTATTCTTCTCAAACTATTCCAAATAGAAAAGGAAGGAAACTTCCAAATTCATTCTATGAGGCCAGCATTATTCTCATACCAAAACCAGATAAAGACACCACTAAAAAAAAGAGAACTACAGGCCAATATTCCTGATGAACATAAATGCAAAAATCCTCAACAAAATAGTAGCAAACCAAATTCAACAATACATTAAAAAAATCACTCACCACAATCAAGTGGGATTTATTCTTGGGTTACAAGGATGGTTTGATATTTGCAAATCAATCTGTATGCTACATGACATTAATAAGAGAAAAGATAAGAACCATCTGATCATTTCAATAGATGCAGAAGAAGCAATTCACAAAGTACCACACCTACTCATGATAAAAACTCTCAAAAAAGTAGGTTTAAAGGGAATATACCTTAGCATAATAGAGGTTATATATGAAAAACACATAGCTAACATCATCTGTAATGGGGGAAATCTGAAAGTTTCTCTTCTATGGTCAGGAACAAGATGAGGATGCTCACTCTTACCACATTGATTCAACATACAAATGTCTAATTCATCAGACAACCACAAGAAATAAAAGTTATCCAAACTGGTAAGGAAGAAGTAAAACTTTCAATATTTGCAGATGACAGATATTATATACAGAAAACCTGAAAGATGCCATCCAAAAAAATGGCCAGATCTGATAAATTCAATAAAATCACAGCATACAAATCAATATACAGAAATCTGTTGCATTTCTAAACACTGATAATAAAGCAGCAGAAAGAGAAATCATGGAGTTGATCCTATTTACATCAAAAATCATAAGATACCTAGGAATAAACCTAACTAAAGAGGTAAAAGACTTGTACTCTGAAAACTATAGAACGCTGAGGAAAGAAATTGAAGATAACATAAAGAAATGGAAAAAACATTCCGTGCTCATGGATTGGAAAAACAAATATTGTTAGAATGTCTATACTTATGCAAAGTAATCGACACACTTAATGCAATTGCTATCAAGATGCCAACAGCATTTTTCACAGAACCAGAACAAGTATAAATTTATACGCAACCACAAAAGACCCAAATAGCCAAAGCAATCTTGAAAAATAAAAGCAAAGCTGGAAGCATCACAATTTCAGACTTCAAGTTATATTACAAAGCTGTAGTAATCAAAATAGTATGGTATTGACACAAAAATAGACACACAGATCAATTAAACAGAATAGAAGACTCAGAAATAAACCTATAACTCTACCGTCAATTTTCAACAAAGCAGGAAAGAATATCCAATGGGAAAAAGATAATCTCTTCAACAAATGGTGTCAGGAAAACTGGAGAGAAACATGGAAAGAAAGAAACTGGACCACTTTCTTACATCATACACAAAAATAAATTCAAATAGGTTAAAGACCTAAATGTGAGACCTGAAACCACAAAACTCTTAGAAGAGAACACAGGCAGTAACCTCTTTGACATCATCCATAGCAGCTGTTTTCTAGATATGTCTCCTGAGGCAGAAGGGAAACAAAAGCAAAAATAAACTATTGGGACTACATCAAGATAAAAAGCTTCTGCACAGCGAAGGATATAATCTATGGAATGGGAGAAGATATTTGCAAATGACATATCCAGTAATGGGTTAATATGAAAAATACATAAGAACTTACACAACTAAAAACCCAAAAAGCAAAAAAAAAATAATAATAATAATAAAATCCAATTAAAAATGGGCAAAAGACATCAACACACATATTTCCAAGAAAGACGTACAGATGACCAAGAGACATGAAAAGTGATTCATCATCAGTTACCATCAGGGAAATACAAATCAAAACTACTTTGACATATCACTTCATACCTGGCATAATGGCTAAAATCAAGAGCACAAGAAACAACGGGTGTTGGTGAGTATATGGAGAAAAAGGAATCCTCTTGCACTGTTGGTGGGAATGCAAACTTGTACAACCACTCTGGGAAATAGTATGGAAGTTCCTCAAAAAGTTAAAAATAGAAGTACCCCATTATCCAGCAATTCCACTACCGGGTATTTACCCAAAGAATACAAAAACACTAATTTAAAGGTTTGCATGCACCCCTATGTTTATAGGAGCATTATTTACAATAGCCAAGACATGAAAGCAGCCTAAGTGTCCATCAGTTAAGAATGGATAAAGAAGATGTGATATACACACATATACACACACACAAAATGGAATATTTTTGAGACATATAAAGAATGAAAACTTGCCATTTGCAACAACATGGATGGAGCTTGAGAGTATAATGCTAAGTGAAGTAAGTCACAGAAAGACAAATACATATGATTTCACTCATGTGTGGAATTTAAGAAAAACAAAGGAGCAAAGGGAAGAAAAAAAAAGAGAGAGAAAGACAAAGAAACAGACTCTTAATTGTGGAGAACAAACTGATGGTTTGCAGAGGAGAGGGATTTGGGGGTGTCTTAAATAGATGATAGGTATTTAAGAGAGCATAATTGTGAGTACCAGGTGATGTATGGAATTGTTGAATCACTACATTGTACACCTGAAATTAATATAACACTGCATTTTAATTCATTAGTTAACATACATATATATAACATACATAACATATATTATATATATTCTGTATGTCCGTGTGTTGGTGTTAACTGACTAGGCAACTGCTGAGAATATAGACAATCAGTACAAACAACACCCTCCAAGGTTTCATATTGTATCTTCATAAAAAAAATCTATAGTAATCAGGACTGAAATGCAGTTAAATCTTCTCAAAATGTTATCGTTTTAGATTTACTTAAGGCAAAGTGTTTTGGTTTATTCAATCTTAATTGGTAGGGAATTTCAACTAATTTTCAATTTGCTATAATGTCAAAGTCACACAACCTAGAGTCTTGGTAGGTTTTTGTTTTCTGAGAACAATAAAAAGTAGAAATAAATTTTACAGAAACAGTATAATCCCAAGCATATATTGGCAACGATATTGTCACTAACTGAATAACATTGAACATTAACTCTAGTGAGACTATAATCCAGGGGGCCTGGTATGTAAGGCCTAAGATGGAGAAATATACAGAAGTATCTTAGTTTGCTATGCTGCGTAACAAAATGCCACAGACAAGCTGGCTTAAACAACAGAAATTTATTTTCTCATTTCCAGGAGCTAGAAATCCAGGATTAAGGTGTCAGCAGATTTCATTTCTTCTGAGGCATCTCTCATTGGCTTGCAAATGGCTGCCTTCTCACTTTGTCCTCACATGCTCTTTCCCCTGTGTGTGCATATTCCTGGGGTCCCTATGTGTCCACATTTTCTCTTTTTATAGATACCAGTCATACTGGATAGAGCCCACTCTAACAACCTCATTATAACTTAATCAGCTCTTTAAAGACCTTATATCCAAATAGTCACATCCTGAGTTACTCAGAATTAGGGCTTCAGCATGAATTTAAAAAGGCATACAATTCAGCCCATACGAAAGACCAGAGAGCTAGAGGGAAATTCCAGGAAAGAGAAAGTTCTCTCAAACGTTATTTTTACTGAGTATCGCTGAATTTTGAGCCAGAAGATACCTAAAACTACACAGGCAATGAAGAAACTGATCCGAAAGCTTCTCTAATTACTGCCAGCTTCGCTTCCTTAACCAGGGACTGTGCTCAAGAAAATTAATTCCATTCATATGGTCAGTTAATGGTGGAATAATACTTGGAAATATTAACCCATGTGTTTTTGGTTCTTTTTTTCTTTTCTTTCTTCTACATCTGGTATTATCTTACTTCCCCAACTCCGCTTAGCTTTGATTCTATGCTTACCACCTCAGGGAACAGATGTACAGTAGAAAGTAGTGGCTTTTAAGTGTCAAAAAAAAAAAAAGTTTAGGTCCTGTGGGGAGCAGGAAGGATCTGGCATTAAGGCTCTCCCAGGCCCCATTTCCTCCAGATCAAACACAAAAGGATAAACAACAGTCACAGAGATATTATATGAACTTGAGGAAGAATGTAGGGAAATAAAATTTTAGGGTAGCATGGTTAGGCTCTGTGCCTACATAGAATTTCCTGTGCCTCAGTGTTGCATAGGATCATGATTCCCATCTGCCAAAAGGAGCCTTGACAGAGCTGATACAGGTCTCTGAAGACATGAAAAAGTATTGATTCAACTGTAGCTAGCATGGGTTATGGGCTAGACAGGAGGAGTCTCAGCAAATGCCATAAATAATGGGAGATCAGGGATCCTTATCCCTTGCCACTACAGAAACTCCCAGAAATCAGTTGGAACACTGGGAAAAAATCTGAGAGAATCCCCCCAAAACTAAGGTTAATTTTGCCATTCTGATTCAAAATTAAAATTATTTAAGAATCAATGGTATTATAATGGCAATGTAATAGAATGATGGTAGCTATATTTGTAGTGAACACAATATATAAACCTGTCAAATCACTAAGTTGCACACATGAAATTAATGTAACATTGTGTGTCAACTATACGTAAATAAAAAAATAATTAGGAAAAAGTTAACTTTTTGAATGCCAGAGTTTATGACTATTGTTATGTGAACAAATACTTATCTTTTTCCCTCTTCACTACTTCTCAACTCACTCACACCCTACAAAATCATGGATTATACCAAAGTTATTATTGACCATTACAAACAAGAATTGAAATTAGTACGTATGTTCTCATGGATAGGCAATGCAGTCATTTCAATGCCCACTTTTTAAGGCTTCCTAGGCTGCCAAAATATGGCTTCCTATGTATTAAGAGGTTTGAGAATGTATCAATTGCCAGCTGAATAGAACAGCTGATTAGAAGCCAAATTAGAACACCAAATTAGAAGCCTCACCAAAATTTTCTTTAATAACCAAATCGGAGAGCTAACATGTAGAATTTCATTGTTCTAGTAAAAAAGAAAAATCCAATCATGGTATTTCACATGCCAACTATCAGAAATTAAGAAGAAATATATACTATCTATATGGAATATTATTATTATATCACAATGGAATATTATTCAGCCATAGGAAAAAAATCTTGCCATTTCCATCAACATGGATGGACTTTGAGGGCATTATGCAAAGTGAAATAAGTCAGACAGAGAACAACAAATACCATATGATCTCAGTTATATGAAGAATCAAGAAAAACAAAATGAAACAAAAATAAACCACCAAGCTCCACAGTTACAGAGAACAGATTGGTAGTTGCCATAGGCAGGAAGTGAGGGAAGGGGTAGGTGAAACAGATGAAGGTAGTCAAAGGGTACAAACTTCCAGTTATAAAATAAGTAAGTCAGGGGATGGGATATACTGCATGGCAACTATAGTTAATAATACTGTATTGCATATTTGAAAGTTGCCAAGAAAGTAGATCTTAAAATTTCTCATCACACACAAACACACACACACAACCTAAACATACACACACAATTCTGTAACTATCTATGGTGATGGATCTGAACCAAACTTAATGTAGTGATCATTTCACAGTATATACAATCATCCAATCACTATGTTGTACATCTGAAACTAATATAACGTCATTTGTCAATTATATGATTTTTTTTAAAGAAGAGCCAAGAGAATGCTTTAACTCCCAAAATTGGGCTTTCTCCTTTGAAAAAACAGTTCTTCTACCTGATAAACTATTTGTTTTCTTAAGTTTTATCCATCACTAATGACATGGTTTGGTGACATAATGATGGAATATCCTAGAGTGTTTAGGATATAACAAACTCTGCTTAAGTAATTCTTCAACAATAAGGAAAGCTGAGTTTTAAGAAGACATGTATATGTAGCTCCTAAAGCAAATGCAAAATTCTTCACTAAGTGTCGTGTTTTTTTTTTCTTAAGTTATCTCTGTGATAATTCAATATCTATTATGGACATATATTCAAGACATATTTGAACACATAATTCAAAATATATACTTGAACTATACTTTGAAATATAATATGAAGTAACAAACTAAATAACTATTTGAGTCATTTACAATTCAAGGTTGAAAAAATCTCAGGAGTTTGGTATGCACTTGCCCTGATTATAGTTTTAGAATTCTCTTGCATCAGGTATGCTGTAAATAATACCATTTCTTTATACATTTACTGTTTTCTCTCTATAGAATATGTTTTAAATATATAAATAATCTGACTGTGCTTTGTCTTAGAACCTTAATAAAAGTATTAGCAGTTCATGTCAAAATGCTTTCTTAAAGTTTCAAATAAATGGACTCAGGCTCAGCCACCTGAAAAAGGTAATGTGGAATTGTGCTCCCAAAGACGTTTGTAGTGAATAAAAATAATACTGTTTTCTATCAATTGACACTAAGTTCAAAGTGATTTATTTGTTAGAAATACATATTCCCTGTACAGTCAAGTAATATGGGACTTAGAATACACAATCTCATCAAGAAACTTTTGCAAAAGAAAGAACACAAAATACATCCTAATCTTTAGTTTCAGAAACTTCAGAAAGCATTAGAATGAAGTAAAAAACAAAACCCAACTATATTTCATGAAATTCAAGAAATGTATAGATGAAAGCACTTGACCCTTCTAAGAATGTATCATCTTAAATGTCTTTCATTCACAATTTCTGTCATTCAATCTGTTTTTGTCTCCTTGTTCCTCTTTATGTTGCTTTACCTATCAACATAACTTAAGGCCATTTGGTTGTCATGTTTTTCATAGTTCTCACTTTTCTCATGTTTTTGCTCTTTAGAAGAGTATGTGGCTGGCGATTTACACTCTTCCCAACTGCCTACTCCCAACCCTCTACCCAGCCATCTTTTCTGGCCTCAATTGTCTTCCCTAGGTCAGAATCTCCCTCACACCAAAAATTAGTTTCCTTAATGTTCTCTTGATATGGGTACAATACTAGGATAGCTGAAATAAATATATAGCCAGTATAGTTGTTTATATCCTCTAACCTGATATTCATTAGCCACAAATCTTAGAAATGGAAGGGTGGTGAAGAGTTCCCTGAAGATGCTTAAATGTTGAATAGTAAACACGTAATAAGATCTGAGACTCAGAATGAATGTGGGGATTTCCAAAAATGTATGAACTTCAAAACACCAGTGATTTCCCCTAGGAGATTTAGAGCACAGGATTTTCTCATTCTTGACAAGAAATGATGAAGGAAATAAATGAGAAATAAACATTTGACCTGCATATTAAATAAGAATGTACTGTCTCAAAGAGCTGCCTTTGGCACTGATGTTTCAATATTGTTCAAGAAGGTAGCTAGTCTCAGTTTTAGAAATGTCTGTCTGAAACTCACCAAGAATTTTATTCCTAGATATCAAAGTGTGGATAAGTTAATATATGCCAAAACAACCATTCACTCAAATCTCCCTCTCCCTCTCTCTCTCTCTTTCTCTCCCTTACAGACATACACACACACCCCATACCAAGGCAAAAGACAATTGAATACACTGTCACCTTGCCTTGGCCAGCAGATGCTATGACGTACCACAGAGGGTCTCTTTCCTTGCATCTATAGTAGCATAATGAAAGCCCTGCTTGAAACTGAGCAACACATTTTCATGCTCAATGACTTTCTTCTACATTTCCTCTGATACAAATAGAAAAGACACCTCACATTCAGCCTCCTATGCTAGACTGTACCACAGATAAGCAATTACCTTTAGAACGTGTCTATATGGTAACTGTGGAAAGCACAGATATATGCATATATATGCTTCCTATTTATTTACTTTCTTTTAACATTTAGGAAGCATTCTCTGGGTAGTCTCCCTGGAGGCACTGGGCAGTTAGGTGCTGGGATGGGAAAATCTGTGTAAACTTTTATTAACATACTAATACCTTAACTAAGGAGTCCTCTATATACCCCCAAGGACTTCCCTACCCTCCTTCCAAATCCCTCAGGATAATGGGGTTTTAGCTCCACAGAGTTAGTCTGAGAACCACAAAGCTAGCAGGATGCTATGATCTGGGTCCCTCCATCTTCCTTGCCCATCCATATTTTATTTCTCCTTTTTCATCACACAGAAATAAGTTCCAATATCTTTTTAAATTAGTCCCGTCTCTAGCAATACGAACCAGCAGGAATCTCATTTTGGTTCCTGCAACTGCCTTACCTCCCATCTTTCCTCTTAATCACTAATGGCTTTTTTCTTTTTGAGGTTTTGATTTCCAAAAGTAACTCAAACAGAGAATCTCCCTCATTTGACAATGTTAAGCATTTTGGTACCCTATGTGTTTTAGAACATAGCACCTGGCAGGATTTTCGTTCTTTGGCTTTTGTCTTCACCATAACACAGATCTTAAAGAACTTTATGAAACTATCCCCTTGTCCTGGAAGCTCAGTTTACAGCACTGGGTTGTGAGCACTCCACTGGTGGATTGCATCCTCGCACCACTGTCATCACACACCAACCCAAAACTGTGCTGGAACCTTGCCAGTCCACCACGGAGTCTCATTCTCCAGGCTCATGGTAATTCGGAGTTTTCCTGATTCCATCCTGTCCACCTATATCTTATTTTCAAAATAATGCCTGAATCATTATTTAAAAGCATGTCGCCGTCTTGACAAAACTTTTAATGGCATCCCATATCATTCAGGCTCCTCGCCGTGTTCACAAGGCCTGCTGTATCTGGCCCCCTGGTATCTCGCTACTCTCACTCCTATGACTCTCTCCTTCACTCACTCCTTTCCTATCACACTGGATTCTTTGTTATTTCTTAAACATCCATCACAAATTTTGTCTTTTTTTTCCCAACTTCCTCTTCATTTACCTTTTTCCTACCCTTGTCCCTTCTTCTATATACTCAACTATCTCCTTGCCTAATCATAGCCTCATATAGATTCCCAGTTAAGGTCTCCTCATCACTATACTCTCCCCTTCCAGACCAATGTTTAACTTCCTTCCCTACTCTCAGCTCCAGCCTCCTTGGAACCTTTCTTACATTGTGTACACTTTAATTGTGTAAGGCATTTACCCTTTATATCTGTTTTCCCTAATTTGAATACCTACTGAGAACACCTGTTCCAAAAAATGGCAGCTATTTCTAAGAGATCACACTTTGTGGAGAGGAAGAGTCAAACAGAAGGGCTCGAGAAAAAGAAACTAATAATTTGGTATTTTTCTCTTTTAAAGTATCTAAAATACCAGTAGTACTACTTGATACTTACAGACCTTCCTGTAAGCTCTGCCCTTCACTGTTCCTTGCTACAGGAACAGCACTCCTATGTGCTTAAACCGTGGCTTCTCTAAGTAACAGCACTGAGGCCCCAGAGAAATGCTTCTCAACATGTGTTGCCCGTTTCCTTAATGTCTTAAAAAGGCAGGGAGGGACGTATCTAAAAGACATAAAGGTTTGTGTGTTTTGTTGCCATTTGCGTTGAAGAAGGACACTGCTTTCTAGTGTGGAGACAATATGAACAATGCCAGTGCTTAGGGAAGAGAAAGAACAAATTAATGATCTTGTCAATTCATCCTTTCAAATCAATGCAATATTTCTTGCATTCAGTATTGTTTTCCAGGTGTGCAGAGTATCCATTTCCTTTGTTCTCTTCGTGTTCTAATTATGTGTTTTGGAGGTCCTTACAATAATCACAGTAGTTCCACACGTTGACAGCAGTATTTTGCAATATTAATTCATATTACCCTCAAATATATGAAGGTATATACGAAGATCTAGACATATCAGTCATGAAGTGTGCTATCAAATCTTTAGGCAAGCAATTACAAGAACACTAAACACTATAAGATATAAAAAAAATGACTTAGATACTTTTAAAATTTCGGCTCTATTTAAGCAATTTTGAGTGTTGATATGCATTTATTATAATTTGTACTTTTTTAAAAGTTATATTGAAAGAAAAAATTTAGAATACAAATGAAAAATAATTTAATTTTACATTTTCTTGACTATGACTATTTGATGTGTGTTTATTATTGTCAAGTGCATAAAATTAGTTTCTTATTCTCTTTTCGTGATTGTTTTATATTTTTTTCACAAATATGTACTTATACATCCATAATATTGAACTAGCCTAAATTTTCCACATTTGCATAAAATTATATCTTACATTAACCTTTAAATCTTTACTGTCAATAGAACACAAATTATGTAAAAACTTACTATAACCTCGTAAGTCATTTCACTGAAATGACATAAAAATATTATGGAATTAATGTATTATATGTATGAATCATGTCTATAGGCTCATCAATCAGAATTCCAGAGAAATGAACAATGATAAGCAAATCCAGCCATCTTTGAAGTATTACCAAGTTTAAATCATACAAAATGCATAGCATTATTTTAAAATACTAACACAACATAATTAAAAAATAATAAAAATTTAAAAATATCTTTATCTTAAATATCTTTATTATCTTTATCTTTTAAATATCTTTATTATCTTTATCTTTATTTTAAATATCTCTAATATCTAAAATTTAAATATCTTTAAAATTATGTAAATCTATTTGCACATGTGTGTATGTGTTTGGGGGTATTGGTATGTGTGTGAAGGTAGAGGAATAGAACATATTTTAATTAAGAGCTAATTATCTTGGTTTATAACATTTACATATTTACATATTTAGACAAATGGAAGAAGGAAGCCTCCATTTATACTTTTGCCCTGGTCTATTCAAATATTAAGGGTGAGCCTGTCTCCTTCCAACTGTGAAAGATATTATTATTAAATTTTGCTAAACCTAAAATAATAATTCAAAGTATAAAAAGGCTCTATTTAGAGAAAAAAAATCCCATAATACCAGCATCATGAAGCAAAAATGCCCATTCTGACAGCTCTATCTTGTAATAAAGAAATTAAGTCATAGACTTAAGGCAATCTCCAAAAAGGAGATCAATCCCTAACCACACTCAAAATGATATAATTGTGAAGGTCTGTTGACTTTAACAAATGAATGAAATATTAACATATCAGTGCTATTTACCTCAAACATTTGCTAATGGACTGAGTGTATTCTGTGCATAAAAGAACTTCCCCACTCTTTTAGTTTAGTCTACCCAAAGCTAGGTGATCCAGAGTTGTATGATCTTTAATTAAATTGCACCTTTTTACCAATGACCCGGAATTAAAATTGAAATCTATTCTCTTTCTGTCTCTCTAGGTTACAAACCTGGGCTATTTCATACAACCAAAGACAAATAAGCCAGATATATAGCCATTCCCAACACCTGTTTTCCTTACCTACACACTCCAAATTCAGTCAGTCACCAACTCAAATTATTATTTCCTAAGACTTTTTAATTTAGTTCCTATAAAAAATTATCATTCCTGTTTAGTGATCTATTGTAATAATCCCCTGTCTTGTCTACTCCTTGTAGTTTCATCTCCATGAGCTATTCACCAACCATCTTCCTTCTGTGGAGCAGTGGTTTTTAGACTATGGTTCCCATATCAGTAGCATAGCATCACTCAGGAATTTGTTGGAAATGTAAATTCTTTGGGTTCTACTGGAGTCCTACTGAGTCAGAAACTGTGGGGGTGGGGCCCAGCCATCTGTGTTCCAACAAGCCCTCCAAGTGATTATCATACCTGCTAAAATTTGAAAGCCAAGTTTCTAAAGTGAATTTTTAAAAGGCAGAACCAATCATGTCACTTGCCTGCTTGAAACTCCTGTAGTGATTCCCTACCATATAAAGGATAAAGTCCAAGCTCTTAGGAATATGTATGACCTTTCTGTTCTGTTTTTTTAGCCCTTCTCTTTCCATTTCCTTCCTCCCACCCAGTGTTTTAGTCATATGAACATTCTGAAATATTTTAAACACACCCTGCCTTTTATGCCTTTTCCTAGTGTACCTCTTCCCACACACAATTTATCCACCTGGAGGAGTTCTATTCATCTTTCCAGATCCAGCTCAAATGTCCCCTCTTGTAGAATGATATCTGAGGGCTAATTTCAATAATTTACTTACAGCCTATTCCAACTTTCCCAGTCCCACCTACATAATTTCCGTGAGTTAACATTTTTAGATATCCAGCTCTTAAGAAAGAGATGAAATATGTTTACTGGGTGCAAGGAGGTAAAGGTAGAGATAGAAATGGCACTGCTTATTCTACCTCCCATGCTCTTACTCCTGGTTCAAAGGTTAAAGATTGCCATCTACCTCTTGGAATAGTAGTGACTCCTTGAGGATACTGATGGCTTCTCCCAGATGTTGGCTCAATGATTTAGTAGTGAATCCATCCCTATATTTATAGAACTCAAGGCAAGTGTACAAATGGAGACCAATATACAATGTATCTAAATATTTAGAAAATAAATAAATATTAATTTAATATTTATTATTAAATTAATATTTAATAATATTATTAATATTAGAAATAAAACCAAGAACTTTAATAAAATACATTTCATCACTATGCTACCTTTAAAAATATAATTTCTTTGGCACCTGGGTGGCTCAGTTGGTTAAGCAACTACCTTCAGCTCAGGTCATGATCCTGGAGTCCTGGGATCGAGTCCCACATGGGGCTCCCTGCTCAGCGGGGATTCTGCTTCTCCCTCTGACCCTCCACTTCTCCTGCTCTCTATCTCTCTCTCTCAAATAAATAAAATCTTTAAAAAATTTTTAATTTCTTAATGACAAATCAAATTCATTGATTTTTTAGATGACTGAAAGCGGGCAAAATATCAAAGACACTAAATGTAATATTCAATGCGTATATGTGCATGTCCTGTTAATGAGCTGGCAATGTCTATATGAGTAATAAAATAAAACAATTCATAAGACCATATATACATCCCATGAAATTTATATTTCTTGCCTTTATCAATATAATTATGTTGTTAGAATTGAGTTTTTTAATTAATTTGTGTGTTGTTGACAGTGATGACAATGATCCAAAGGACTTAAAACAATATGAAATTTTTCTTTAAATGGCAGAAAATGCAATATATTTTATCAAAATTAAGTTAATATAAAAACAAAATTATATTTGTTTCAAAATTCTTTTTTAATATTCAAAATTATTTTTAAAAATATAACATGTATATAATATCAAATTTTAATTTCAGAATATTTTATTGAAGCTGATATTTTCTTAATTTTAAGTCTCATTTAACATTGCTTACCATCTACTTGCCAATATAAAGAATTAAAAGCACACTTCACATGTGTTTTCTCTAGTCTTATATACATACAAATTTAAAATTGATACGAATTGTTTAATAATGCAGTATGTACCGGAGTCACCATGGGAAAATACCATGATAACTTGTGTACACTTTCAAATCCACCAATTAAATATGGACAGAAGCAAGAAAATTGATGCTCGGCTTTACTCAGGAAAATGATTCTTGGCTATGTAAGGATTTAGTACATTTATCACAAGAGGAAAATTTTACTTATTTATTGTTTTTCTTACACTGTTCAAATTCCCTTTCTTGTCCCACCATACTTCAAAGCAAAATGTCTGCCTCCAACTGATTCCAAAAGCAGCTAAACCTGAAACTTTCATGGCACTTGAGCTCTATTGTCCAGGGCTTCTGTGATGTAGGAAGTGATGTACAAAATATTTTCCTGGAGCCTGAATCGTATGTTGATCATGAGAGTGGATGTTTAGGGTTATAGATTGCACGGAACCAGTTCTGAAGTCCAGATTCTAAGAGACAAGTGTAATTTATGTTGGTGTGTTTGTGATTTGTGGGGCCCTCTAATCCATGGGTCCCAGGACAGAGATTTTCCTTGAGTCTGAGGGTGATACTATTTCCTTGGTCTAAGTGACACCTAGTCAGAACTGGACAAGTAGGGTTGAGTTTTAAGGTGTTATCCTAAGGAAATAACCCTAATAATCAGGGAGTTAAAATTTATATACATCTGCAATGCCTCTGATGTTCCCTCCAAGAAAGGGGAAAAAAAAAAGTTTTATCTTCTACTCACCATCCTCTCACCCCACCCCCATCCCAAAAGACTGTTATATCAAAAGAAGTCTCATTTTTAGCTTAGTTCTCTTCCAAATGATCATTGATAAGAAAGACCTGACTATATTCTAAGAGACATATATTTAATGTTTTATGTTTAATATAGTCAATAAAATATATTCATGATCAATAAATCAGCATACTTTTATGATTGAGTCCCTTGGTAGAGGTATCATTTGATTCTTTATGTTTGAGTCAAAACATATTCACTGAGCATCATAATTATATTACTTTGGTATATCTGTGGCCATAAATATAAAGGGAACTGTGAAAAGAAAAACAAATTTGCGGATGAATGTTTTCACACATAAGCAGTGTGATGGCTAATTTCATTCATCAACTTGCCTGGGCTATTTGCTGAGCTGTTTGGTTAAACAATCATCTAGATGTTGCTGTAAGACTCTTTTTTCTTTTTTCTTTTTTTTTTTTTTTTTTTTTTTTGGTGGTTTAACATTATCAGCCAATTGACTCTAAGTAAAAAGCAATTCTCTCGGTGTGAGTAGGCCTCATCCCATCATCTGGAGGCCTGAAGAGCAAAAAACAGGTTTCCTAGAGAAGAAGGAAATCTTTCCCCAAGACTGTAACAAAGTAATCCTGCCTGATTCCATCCTGCCAGCCTGCCCTACAAAATTCAGGGTCAAGACATCAGCATCATCTCTTGCCTGAATTTATCATTAATCTGCCTTACAGATTTCAGACTTGCCATCTCCCAGAACTACATAAACAAATTCCTTCTCGAGAACACTGACTGACACAAGTAGATGTTTCCATCTTGTTTTATCCCAAATCCCAAGGTTAGATAATCACCAAGACAATGTAAACATACACATGTACTATATATCTTCTCTTTTTCTCCCATAGTATATTGTACAAACATTGTTTAGAATGTATGGCATAATACCATAATACCATGTAAAACCCTGTCTCCTATTCTGGACTGGGAGTGCCTTATGCACAGAATCTGTGTTATTCATTATTGTATTCTCTGAGGCCAGAAATTGCCAGCCACTTAATAAATGCTCAATAAATGCCTACTAAGTGATGAAGGAGGAAAATTAACACATTACTAGATCACCACATGTGACAGAAGACAAGAATAAGGGCTGGTGGAAGAGCAAGCAGAAAGAAGGAATGAGGAGGAGAGATCCAGTCTCCCTGAAGCTAAGATGCCACACGAGATGGTAGTCATCCAGCTTCCCCCAGCTCCCAGCACAGCCTTAATCACCTCAATCACAGCGACTTTGATAGCTCTGGCTAAGGAACTTGGTACCTGCAAGCAATTAACTTTAATAAGCCAGCAGGTGATTTCCTTAAAAGAACACTGACGAGTCAATTTGCTGACAGCAGCTCTAGATTCTCTGGTTACTCAGCCATGGCTTCCACCTCTGCCCTTATGAACCGAGTTGCAGTTGTGAGTAATGAATGAAAAAGTAGCCAGAGTGTGATTTTTTTTTTTTTTTATGGTGAAACCAATAGTCAGCTTTATGGCATGGCCATATATTATAAATAGTACCAAAAAGTCTTTTCAAGTTATGAATAATAAGCAAAATCCAACAAGGTGGCAATAGCTCATACTGGTGCAGCACTTTATGGTTTCCATAAATGTTTGTTAAATTAGTTGAGTGATATGATCATATATTACAAATAATACCAAAAACACTTTCACATTATGAATAAAAGCAAAGCCAACAAGTTGTAACAGTTCACATTGGCACAGCACTTTATAGTTCCCATAAATATTTGTTAAGTAAAGTGATACGGAAGTGTTTTTGCCCATATTAACCTGTGTGTATATATGTATGCATGCATATACATACATATATGTATATGTGTGTCTGTGTGTAAATATACATACTATATATATATATATATATATATATATATATATATACTACAATAGGTACAGAGAACAATAGATAGTCTGCATATATATATATATATATATATATATATAGTCTGTGTATAGTTGTTCTCTGTATCTATTATCCTCTTACCTAAGTCAGAATTCTGGGAATTATTCTAAACTCCTCTTTCCCCATAAATCAATACTTCCTAAATGTTGCAATTGCCTTATTGGTCTATTTTATTTACTTATTTACTTTAGTATATGTGCTGCCGAAGCGAGCACATTTACTTATTTACTTTAAATGCAGCGTCAGCCTAATGGGTCTCTCTGGTGTTGGTCTCAGGCATCATCTCTTCTACAACATCACAGCTTGTGTCCTCTCTCCAAGATGTAAATATTATTCCACTTTCATGTTCAAAATTTTCAACAGTTTCTCACTGCTCACTGAATATAGTAGAGTCAACTCTTACTCAGAGTTAAGATTAAAAAAAAAAAAGCAAGAATCACATTTTACTTAATATTAACATTGGATATGCCTTTAAATTGCCCAATATATATAGTGTATCTCCCATTATATATAAAGCCTGTATAATAATACATGTGTTTGTATATATAGTGGTTCATCATCTGTAACATAATAAAGAGAATGTAATCTTCATGAGGGCAGAGATTTTCATTTGTTTTGTTCAGTGGGGTACTGTAAGAGCCTAAAATAGGGCTTTCCAAAAAGTGAGTGATCAACAACTACTTGTTAAATGAATAGGGAAAATAAAATAAAATATTAAAATATTAGGAACAGGACAAGGATGCCCACTCTTGCCACTCTTGTTCAACATAGTACTAGAAGTCCTAAAACAGCAATCAGACAACAACAACAACAACAAAAATAAAAGGTATTCAAATTGGCAATGAAGAAGTCATACTCTCTTTGCAGATGACATGGATACTTTATATGGAAAACCCAAAAGACTCCACCCCCAAACTACTAGAACTTGTACAGCAATTCAGTAATGTGGCAGGATAACAAAATCAATGTACAGAAATCAGTTCCTTTCTTATACACTAACAATGAAAATAAAGAAAGGGAAATTAGAGAATCGATTCCATTTACTATAGCACCAAGAACCATAAGATACCTGGGAATAAACCTAACCAAAGAGGTAAAGGATCTGTACTCAAGGAACTACAGAACACTCGTGAAAGAAATTGAAGAAGACACAAAAAGATAGAAGAGCATTCCATGCTCATGGATCAGAAAAATAAACATTGTTAAAATGTCTATACTGCCTAGAGCCATCTATTCTTTCAATGCTATTCCGATCAGAATTCCACCGGCATTTTCAAAGAACTGGAGCAAACAATCATAAAATTTGTATGGACCAGAAGAGACCCTGGATTGCTAAGGAAATGTTGAAAAAGAAAAAACAAAACTGGGGGCATCACATTGCCTGAATTCAAGCTTTACTACAAAGCTGTGATCACCAAGACAGTATGGTACTGGCATAAAAACAGACACATAGACCAGTGGAACAGAGTAGGGAGCCCAGATATGGACCCTCAACACTATGGTCAAATAATCTTCGACAAAGCAGGAAAAAAATATACAGTAGGAAAAAGACAGTCTCTTCAATAAATGATGCTGGGAAAATTGGACAACTATGTGTAGAAGAATGAAACTCAACCATTCTCTTACAGCATACACAAAGATAAACTCAAAATGGATAAAAGACCTCAATGTGAGGCAGGAATCCATCAGAATCCTAGAGGAGAACATAGGCAGTAACCTCTTCGACATCGGCCACAGCAACTTCTTTCAAGACATGTCTCTCCAAAGGCAAAGGAAACAAAAGCAAAAATAACTTTTGGGACTTCATCAAGATCAAAGCTTCTACACAGCAAAGGAAACAGTCAACAAAACAAAGAGACAACCCATGGATTGGGAGAAGATATTCGCAAATGACATTAGAGACAAAAGGCTGATATCCAGGATCTATAAAGAACTCCTCAAACTCAACACACACAAAACAGATAATCATGTCAAAAAATGAGCAGAAGACATGAACAGACACTTCTCCAATGAAGACATACAAATAGCTAATAGACACATGAAAAATTGTTCATCATCATTAGCCATCAAGGAGATTCAAACCCAAACCACATTGAGATACCACATTATACCAGTTAGAATGGCCAAAATTAGCAAGACAGGAAACAACGTGTGATGGAGAGGATGTGGAGAACGGGGAGCCCTCTACACTGTCGGTGGGAATGCAAGTTGGTGCAGCCACTTTGGAGAACAGTGTGGAGATTCTTCAAGAAATTAAAAATAGAGCTACCCTATGACCCTGCAATTGCACTACTGGGTATTTACCCCAAAGATACAGATGTAGTGAAAAGAAGGGCCATCTATACCCCAATGTTCATAGCAGCAATGGCCACAGTTGCCAAACTGTGGAAAGACCCAAGATGCCCTTCAACAGATGAATGGATAAAGAAGATAAGGTCCACATATACAATGGAATATTGTGCCTCCATCAGAAAGAATGAATACCCAACTTTTATACCAACATGGATGGGACTGGAAGAGATTATACTGAGTGAAACAAGTCAAGCAGAGAAAGTCAAGTATCCTATGGTTTCACTTACTTGTGGAATATAAGGGATAACATGTAGGACATTGGGAGATGGAGAGCAGAAGTGAGATGGGGGAAATCAGAAGGGGAGACAAACCACAAGAGACTGTGGACTCTGAAAAACACTAAGGTTTTGGAGGGGAGAGAGGTGGGGGGATGGGTGAGCCTGGTGGTGGGTATTATGGAGGGCACGTATTGCATGTAGCACTGGGTGTGGTGCATAAACAATGAATTTTGGAACACCGAAAAAAAATACTACAATGAAATGGAAAAAAATAAAATATTATTTAAATTATTCCGTCTCTCTCAGGTAACACATATACTAATGAAGTAACAAAAATCAAGCCTGTTTAAGGTGCTATATGAGAAAATTTACATTTCTTTATACACACTACACACAGTCTTTCATGTTATGTGCCATCAGTCCTGCTCTTGGATTTAATGCTTCAGCAAATGAAATTACTCAATGTTCTCCAAGCATTCTGTGCTCTCACCTTTATCGCCTAAGCTTGCACTTTGGTCCCTCAAGCCAATTCAAATGTCCTATAACCCTCAAAAGATCTTACTTTTATTAAATATTTAACTTAATTGCATTTTCACTGTTTTCTCATGGGTCTTTTTTTATCAGGTTCTAAGGTCTTTTGAGTGTAAAATCTATTTCTCTTTAGTAATTATTTCCATAGCCTGATGCCTGGCATATTGATGGATATACATGGAGTGTCTGACTTATATTAAGTGTATATCCACCTGTCCATTGGTCTCTTTATCTGCTGTACTTAGTATGATCCCTTACTCATGCTGGATGTTCTTTCTGGTTCCATTATGGCTAAGTATATTACCTTAAATAGGTCATATAGACTTCTGACCCTACAGTTATCATCTGATAATGCCCATTTTGCTCTTTAGGAGGAAAAATTATTTCAATAAATTAATGAGCATGTAATCTTAGCATCAAAGTCAGATTGCAGTAAGCATTTTTTCTTCCAGTGTTCAGGCTACCATGTAGCACATGGGACATCCGTATTACCACCTCATGAAAATGTCTATGTTCAGAAATATTGCAAAGAGACCAAGGGGACCAACAGCTAGATGATCTTGAAGAATATCTGCTGCAGCAGATCCTGGTGATGCTCATATCTGACATATGGGCAAGAAACTGATGTGAACAGGTCAGATGTACATAATCTGACTCTTTTTATTTTGCAAATGTGTGTTTCCCAGAGAGCTCCTCCAGGGAAGGGGGGGGTGTGACTTTGCTGTGGGAAAAGGGAGACATGTTCTCTGGCCTCGTGGTAGCAGATGAGCAGATAGTAATCTTTAGATGCTTACATTTCAACTGTGAAATGAGTGCAGGCACTTAGAAAGCAGTTCCATAATGAGGGTCAAAGGAACTGGTGAAAGCAGAGGGTGGAGGGGGAAAGAATAAAGTTTCCCGGTGGTTAAGTAGTTGCTAACACACGTACAGACACATATGCATTCATATAAATAAAAAGCTCAATGAAGAACACCCCTTCCCAAGTATTAAATGTTTACTCTGATTTAGGAGGTGTCATTATGTCAGTAAACATATTGGAAAGATCTCTCTCCTCATCTTACCTTCAATTAAAAAAAAAAAAAAGGAGAGTATAAGAAGGAGAAATGAGCTCCTCCCTATTAGGATTTCTTGGAGATAAGTTGAGGGGCTGTTCTAGAAGTAACAAGGTAAAGATGGTCATCGCTTACATATCACTGCCTTCCTTCCTCTCGCCAATCACCCACTATACTTGTTGGCTCCCACATCCTGGTTTATAAACAGTTGGAGGGTGAAGCAAAACTTCATCTTTGGAAGAACAAAGACATTCCATCCTTTTGCCTGCAGCAAGATGGCAGGACTCCTGCTGTCCAGGCCAGGCTGGACTTCCGGTCAAAAATTGTGCTTCAGGCTGCCTTCAGCAAGACAGGGCCCTCCGCTCCCTCACATGACTAAGGAAAATCAAAGGAAGATAGGAAAAGAAGGTCTCCAGGCATCTCCGAGACCTCAGCTCTCCAGCACGGAGGTTGACCAAGACTTGTAAATGGCTTGCTTACCACAGGGCAATACCTAATAGGGCTAAACTGAGGACATAAAAAGTCCCTGGTGAGCCTGGGGCCAGACCCATGGGGATTTTTATTTAATTGGTCTGAGTAGAGAAGACTTTTTTAACTGCTCCCAAGTTAGTCAAATATACAAACAGTATAAATAGGATAAAGAACCACTGTGTTATGCAGCCAGCATGAGAGCTGGAACATTTCAGGCATCTGGTCTTCTGACAGACCATTGGCTTTCCTCGTGGAAAGAAATCCTAGTGGGTAACTTTCTGGAAGGTGACTTACATACTTGGTTTATAGGTGAGGCAATCTGATTACAAAAGAGTGATAAACTCTAGAGCAATAGTTTTAAAATGTGTACCCCAGAGGTTGTGCTAGATGACCCATGAAGATATAGAAGAAAATAATTGAACTTCTTTGTATTTTCTTACCATTAATTTTTTTCCTTCTGTCCTAATTTTTTCCTTTCCTTCTGTATGCTTTAAGATATGCATGACTTATTAGTCATGCATATATATATATATATATATATATATATAATTTATAAATTAAAAAAAAATGTTAGGGGAATATCCTTAACAATATTTTATTGATAGGCACAAATGATTTTAAATGTTTGTAAAGCACTGTTTTAACAAAGCACTCTGATTCTTTACTGTAAGTTCTACTGAGAAACCTATGATAACTGGTCAAGTTCAAAGAGGAACTAGAGGTTTCCTCCACCCAGGTACCTGGTAAAACTAATTAGCATTCTGGACTGCTATATTTAAAAAAAAAAAAAAAAAAAAAGGCCAGAAAAGGGCATCTTCCCTCTGCTGGGGTGTGATTGTGAGACCACGAAAAAAAGGTGGAAACAGCAAGAGGGCCTCTTCATCACTACTGTTAACAATAATAACAACAAAAGAAGTGCTACCATTTATTTAATCCCTAGTAAGATCAAACACTGTGCAAGCCACTTTTCTGGCATTATCATTAATCCTCATGATGACATGCCCATTTCACAGACAAAGAAAAAAGTTCCAAGATAATACATGATGCAGTAGGGATACTTTACTCCAAAGTCAGTATTCTTGACACTAAATCATGTTGTCTTGAGAGAATGTCATGAGTGACATTGGGAAACAGTGAGAGAAGTTATGTATTATAGTCCTTCAGGACATTATAATCTAACCAGATTATATTTATCAGCTATTTTTTTTTTTAAATTTAAATCCTAAACTATGGCCAATGTCTTTATAAACAGGGAATTTGTCCTGGCTTTTTAGGCATCAAGTAGAGAGACTACATTTCCCTTAGCTGTAAGTATGACATCCAAGTTAAAAGAAGTGTGACACCTACTAGGAGCCTCAAGCCCTCTAGCTAAATGTATTTTTTTCCATTACAAGGAAAAGTCAGGTTTATTAACACCCTCTCTTAAACATGTACACATCTTTACAGGTTCAAGTACACTCTGTGTTCACCCTTTCCACAGACCATCCTTCTAAGCTTGTGGTTCTAAAAGCTCTGACAGCAATGGTAAACTCTTGAGGACACTTCTTAAGGTCTGTCTTCACTCTCTAAGTCTTAACTCATAGGCACAACTGTGAACCAGAAAGGAATTTATCAGCAGAGTAATAAGGCTCATATCTGTTCTGACAGAAAAGTGTAGCTGTTGAACAAATCCAGACTTGGCACCCATGTTCCTGTTGAAGTTTGGCATCAATATCCCTCTTCAGGTTTGAGAGCTGGATGACCCCACCAAGGTCAATGTCCCTTCTGTCCAATCATGGTGTGAGAACAGAGGATTTCTGAAGTCTTTTCTGCTCTAACATTCTTGGTGCTTAGCCATTCCCTTTGATTTTCATGGACTTCCTCTTTGTTCTGTTCTCATCCAGCAAGAAAGAAAAAAGAGAAGGGAGAGGAGGGCATAGAAAGGAGCCACTGAACAGATCATAACACTATAACTATGTGAATATAAAATCAGCTGTTTCCTTTTTTTGCAAGTTATAAGATACATGGCACTTACTTTCAGAGACGTAAATTTTGTCATTTGATTTTTTTGAAAAATTTTTGAAGTATTTATGACCATTAGGAAGATGTAGCCATTTTTACTTTTTTGTCATTGCTTAAATTCCATTCAGCCCACAACCAAAGACTCTTGAGATCTTATTCGCAGAGCAACAACAGGTGACTCTTCAAGAAAAAAAACACAGTATATCAAAAGATGTCTCCCATCTGAAGATGTTCACCAGCTAGAGAGATTTGGGTTTAACTCCTCTGCTCAAACCTATAGGGAAAAGTCTTAGCAGCTCTTTCGACTCTCAATTGGAATATTTGTATGTATCTTTCCAGTTACACATTTCTGAGCCACATGTGAACACTTCAGTGCATCTTTGCAATATCAATAGTCCCACGACATAGAAAGAAAGTAGATGAGAGGCATACTGGGCAAGTTGGTTTGTCAAGTTAACACACAGTGAGCATCTGATGTTTTTCCTTTCTGTTATAAAAAATAAAAATAAAAATGCTTTGTGAGCAGCTTGTTTTTTAAACCAACAAAACATTTGCCTGAGCTTCTCAGAAATTCCTCCTTCCTTCAGTGCCACCACTGCCTTCATTCTCCTTCTCACCCTATCTGGTTGGAAATCAACCACTTGCCAGCGTCCTCCCTTCCTAGAGTCCTGCTAAGGTGGTTTTCCTGGTGCTCTCTACTTGCATGCCCAGGACCATTGCAGGCTCCCAGTCAATCTCACAGATTCAGCAAGCATCTCGGCAGGACTAGCTAAAGTATCAGCAGGACTTGGAGTTAAGTTGTGTTTCAACTACATCTAAGATTTACAGTGCCAGCAATGAGTCCTGAGTTTCCATGGAGCCCTGGAGATGCATCATGCTGGAACTCAGCTGTATGTGGGTCCAGGTTACAAGCCTTTCTGCCTTGATCTCTGCTTTATAACCCACCTAATGACTCTCCTCCTACCTCAGTTCCTTTCTAGAACTGGGGGCTGAATTTAACCCAGTCCCTTTGTTGTGGTTCTTACGTCTTATCTGGTTTTTGACTGCTTTCAGATCCCAGAAATGGAATGGGAAATCTGTTCCCTATATTCCAGATCATTGCTTGGAGGTCCTGGTTCTAACAGATAGGTCTCATAAAACTGATCTCTTCCCTATTTCCTACCTGGAATCTTTCCATGTGTTGCCTTACTACCAGACTGTGCTACCTAGGACAAAGACTGGTTTTCTCTTTGAACATGGTGTCTCAATTTATTTGTCATAGCCCGATTATGTAGCTGCATTAGATTTCCTCATGAGGTGAGGACCTGTTTCCAACATGCCTTGAGGTTGAGTCCACTGTCTTTGAGAAAACCTTTTTGCTATTCCCTCCATTTTGCTGACAAGAGGGCTCTGTATGTATTTCAATCAGTAATAAATTATTGTTCAAGTTTTACTGAATTTTTACATAAAGTATAATAATATTGGTCCGCTAGGCCAGGAACAGCACACTGGTAACCTGATGTAGTCTACCAGGCTATTTCCTTAGGAAAGGAATTTGTATTCCTTATACACCTAAAGAGCCACAGGCTCTACTACTCTCTATTGCTTTATACCTCACATTTTCATGGAGGGGTATTCTTACCAGCTTAGCCTCTAAAGGCATTTAATTTTTTTCAAGTTTTTTATTTTAATACCAGTATAGTTAACATACAGTGCTATTTTAGTTGCAGTTGTACAATACAGTGATTCAACAATTCTACACATTGCTCAGTGTTCATCATGATAAGTGTACTCTTTAATCCTCATCATGTATTTTGCCCATCCCCTCACACACCCTCCCTATGGTAACGATCAACTTGTTCTTTATAGTTAGAAAGAGTCTGTTTCTTGGTTTGTCCCTCTTTCCTTTCCTCCTCCTTCTTCCTCTTCTTCTCCTTCTTCTTCCTCTTCTTCTTTTTCTTCCTCCTCCTCTTCTACTTCAACTTTTCCCCCTCCTCCTACTCCTTTTCTTCTTCTTCTTCTTCTTGTTTAAGATTTAATTTACTTACCTGAGAGAGAGAGAGAGAGCACAAGCAAGGGGAGTGGCAGAGGAAGAGGGACAAGAGGCTCTCTGCTGAGCAAGGAGCCGGACATGAGACTTGATACCAGGATCCAGGGATCCGGACCTGAGCTTAACTGACTGAGCCACCCAGATGCCTCTCTCTTTTTCTTTTTCCTTTGCTTGTTTATTTTTTGTTTCTTAAATTCCATGTATGAGTGAAATCATTGGTATTTGCCTTCCTCTGTCTTATTTTACTTAGCATTTTATTCTCTAGCTCCATCCATGTCATTGCAAATGGAAAGATTTCATTCTTTTTATGGCTGAATAATATTCCTCTGTGTGTATGTGTGTGTGTGTGTGTGTGTGTGTGTGTGTGTGTGTGTGTGTATCACCTCCTCTTTATCCATTCATCTATTGATGGCGATCTGGGCTGCTTCCGTATTTGGCTACTGTAAATAAGGCTGCTGTAAACATTAGAGTGCATGTATCCCTTTGAATTAGTGTTTTTGTATCCTTTGGGCCCATGCCCAGTAGTGCAATTTGCTGGATCCTAGGGTAGTTCCATTTTTAACTTTTTAAGGAACCTCCATAGTGTTTTCCACAGTGGCTGCACCAGTTTGTATTCCCACCAACAGTGCCCAAGTGTTCCTATTTCTCCATGTCCTCTCCAACACTTGTTTCTTGTGGTTTTGATTCTGCTAAAGGCATTTACATTTTTAAACTTTTGGAGGCATTCTAAAAGCTTCTTCCTACCACTACACTACTTCCATTTTTTCCTTTCAGTTCTACCTTCATATTCCAATATAGCTAAGCAAATTTTTACAAGGCTCTAGGTCATTCTTGATGGAGTGTGAGCACACCCATGCTGCCCATCTGTACATGACTACAGTTTCATCTGAAGAAGAGACATTTCTGTTATTTTTTCTTTTAATTAAAATCCTAAATTATGGCCAATGTCTTTGTAAATAGAGGATTGGTGCTGGCTGCTCACTGTCAATCTCCTTCACTCTGCATTCGTGGCCTAAATCCTCATCACTCAGACTGCCTAAGGAACCATCAGGATTAACCCCATAAAACCCTTTGTCCCTGTTTACTTTAGCCACCATAAGAAGTCCACTACTCAGGTTATACAGATTCTCTAATCTAATCTGATCAAACCCCTCCTTAATGTCTCACAAGCCTTCCACCATATCCTCTGGAAATCATTAACAAAATCAGCTGAACATGCTCTTGAACTTTTTGCTCTGATGCTTGATTTCCCCTTTAAGGAATCTCCTATAAACCTCTCAAGGGTGGCTATTTTCTCTTCTAAACCCCTCTGCTATTGACCTACAGTTTGGTGGGTTATAGTCCCTCCTTGTCACTTCCTAATTTATTTTCCCTTCTCCTCCAACTCCCCAAAGCTCTTTTGAATCTTGAGCTATCACACTCTATTGTGACTACTTTAACCTTTCACACTAATCTACTGCTTCCTTCTTCTACTAAACATGAGTTTCTTAAGAGAAGGGACTGGACATGATTTGTTCACTGTTGATTCTGCAGACCTTAGATCAGTGCCTAACATATAATAGATAATAAGTAAATATTTCTTTAAGGAGTAAATGAATGAAATCCATCCAATGTACCTTCTTTCCTTACTTTGATCTCCTAAGTCAATATTCTTTTGTCAAAGGTACCAGTCCTTGGGGCGCCTGGGTGGCTCAGTGGGTTAAGCTTCTGCCTTCAGCTCAGATCACGGTCTCAAGGTCCTGGGATCAGGCCTCACATCAGGTTCTCTGCTCAGCAGGGAGCCTGCTTCCCCTTCTCTCTCTGCCTGCCTCTCTGCTTACTTGTGATCTCTCTCTGTCAAAATAAATAAATAAAATTAAAAAAAAAAAAAAAAAAAAAAAAGGCCAGTCCAGTCACCGAAAGTGGTAACATTACCTCTTTGTTTCCAGAATCCTCAAATACTGCTCAGGACTCCTCTTATTCCTTGATATTACAGCCACTCATTTGTTACAATTGTCCATGTCTTATCTTGAAACTAGCTCCTTCAGTATCTGAATCCTTCCTTCTTCCATTTCTAATTTTTCCTTTCCCTCCCTCTTTTGTTTCTTTTACCTCCAGCTAAATGTTTTCAGTGTTTTGTTCTCTGATGTTTCCCTTTCTGTCTTTTCATTCCCTTTTTGGGTGACATCTATTTCCATGAATGAAACATAAATCTGTGTTTTTAGCCCTACTCTTTATTATATGCCTCAATCCCTCATGTTTAACTCCTTTGAGATATCTATACATATATCCCACTCATTTTTCAGATTAAACTTCTTTAATCATCTTCCCTCCAAACCTTGTATTTTCACCTGTTTCTCTATATATGATAATGAAGTCATGATACTCCTAGTCACCCATAGTCAAAATTTCATAATCATCTTGAATTCCTCCCTCATCCTTTCCCCCATACCCAATTGGTTATGTAATCATGTCACTACCACCCATAAGTCTCTGATGTTAATTTCTTCTTTCTACTCTACAATCACTCTTAACTAAGATATTCTTTACCTCTTGAATAGATTACCCTAATATTCCATGCCTTTTCTTGAGAAAAAATGGTTTATCTAGAGAACATCCTTGATTTTGTCACTTTCCTTCCTCAAAAACCCTCATAACAGCCACAGTACACACAAAACACATTCCAAATTCTTTGGAAAGGGCCTCTGTGATTTAGCTAAAATACAGTTTTCTAAAATTCTTTCTTACTCATTTTTTTCACATTTAGTTTATTCTTCCTGGATGAACTCCCTAGTATTATGAACTCCCTAGTATTCCCAATTTGGTCTAATATTTTCTCCTTTTCCACCGCTGCTTTTCTTGCTTGTTTATATGTTTGTTTTACAGTTAACATTCCCTCCCACCACTCTATCCAATGCACCCATCTTGCTAAATCCTATAGTCTTCTGCAAATGGAAGCAATGGCATTATAGCTAATACTTCAAATTATACTCTTGCTCACAAGTACTGGCCTAGAGCACTTTGCCTTATAGCCATAGGGAAGAATTAGGAAAAACTAAGTTCATCAAGAAATCCTAAATGTTAGTCCCTTGCACAAGACTTTCTATAACCATCTTACTTACTTATTCTTGATTAAAAAAAGAAAAATAAAATCCCAGCAAGAACTAGAATTGTGACCCTGATAGTGAATAATGGCACACATGCAATGCCTTGCAAAGGCTACTAGAAAACAATAGCATAATTTAATAGCATATATTGTCTCTAACTGTCCATTGCCAGCAATACATTTTGCTCTATATAGTCTAGATTCCCAGTTTCAAGGGTCTTTATTCCTATCAGACAAAAGTGCTGTAATGAGAACAAGCCAAGAAGGGAATGATATAGGCAACAAGCCAAGAAGCACAAATTAGAGCAGCCTAGTCAGGGAAGCAAAGGAACAAATAATTGAAATTAAGGAAAAAAAAAACCAAAAAACAACAAACCTAGATTTTTAGATTCAGGAGCAGTCTCATAAATCAGACTTGAAAATTTAATTTGAGGGCTTTTCTCCACTTTACATCATTTTTTTCCCTCCTGGAGTTGTGCTACAGGCCTGAACAGAGGAAGTAGAATGTAATTAATCTATGCAATCTGCTTCATTAATGGATTGCTACTTCCTATGTTCCCTCTAGTCAAGAATGGGTTTCTAAAAATGCTCTCTGGCAACAATGCTACACACGGTCTAGATCCATGGCAGGAGAAGAAACCCTGAAATACTTCCATGAAGAGAATACATGTTTGCTATTGACTGATAAAGAAATTTAGTTACTTAGCTCATTAACTGTTCTGACTACAAATACTACTCATGCTTTTTTATCAATTAACACTTGTCCAATCAAACCTGATTTGTTGCATTGATTATATATTGAGATGTCACCACAAAATAGTGAGATGTGAAGTTCCCTTTGCAGTTCACAAACGGTCCTAAGACCCCTAGAAAACACACAGTGATGTGCATTTTCATACCCACAGCAAACATGCCATTAATCTGTACTAATAAAGGGGAACAGCAGGCTAATCATAGTTCATTTATATTTGGCTTTGGAATGTGTTATGTGGTTGGCAGAAGATTTGCCTTACTAATTATGTCTTACTTAAATTAATAATACAGTTAATTTGCATTCCCTTAGCACACACTAGGTGACAGTGAAAAGAAATATGCTAAGTGATGAGGGGAAATCACCTTCGAATTTAAAAGCTTCTCTGATAATGTGTGTGTATATGTGTGTTGACATTGTATATATATTTAGAATAAAAATCCTCAACATAGGAGGCAGGAAGAGTTAAAATTATGTATGAAGATTCCTGTTACCTACTGGCTAATTTGCATAGTCTTTGTTTCACTGTAGTTTTTCTTTCCTTTTGAGACTAATAAATTAGGGAGTTAAATCTTTAATTAACAAATACGTGTGTAAGGCATCCACTATATGCTGAACACTGTGCTTGATGTTGTGAAAGGATATGAAGAAATACAGTCTATTTTCTGCCTTAGGTTCTAAAAATCTGGAGGGAGAAATATTAAGAGACCCATCCCTGATATGCTGTTGTTGATATTTGCCTTGTTTCTACAGATAGTAGAAACCATCTCATATAAATCCTCTTCTTCAAACCTGAATTGCTGATGTAGGGAAAATGGTAGTAATTTATAGATTTACTTTTGAACAGAGTCAAGAAAGTTGAGATGGCAGATCTGATTTCCCAGTAAATGAAGTCCATGAGCACAGGAGACCCATGTATCTTCGTTAAAGCTTATAGAGTTTTAACCTCACCCACACTAAAATAAAGAGTAAGTAACATCCTCCAGCAATTCAACACAGCATAATAACACTGCTCAACTATTCCACTTTTGATACCTTCCCAGATAAACCCAGATATTTGGTCACCTTGTCAGATATGAAGATTTTATTATCCCTCAACTGAATAAAGCAACTGATAATGTAATTTTGACCCACCTGATTTTGGAAACAATTGTTCAAAAGTGGATATGGAAAGCAAATCTTGTTCTACAATTCACAAATGTATTTACCTGACAGATTGTAATACAGATTTTTATGTCTCTCACTTTTAGCACAAGTATTGCATAACCCCTTGCAAATTCAGCTAAGAAATACCAGAGTTTCTTCTATTATTCATTTCTGATTAGTTAGTACTTTGAGCCAATATATATTACTTTATTTCCTTATGACATTAAAGGGGAAAAAAACAGATTTAAAACTCTTCTAGATTGAGGGGAGGATGGTGGCTGAGTAGGGGGACCTTAGGTTTGCCTCATCCCATGAATACAAGTAGATAACTATCAAATCATCCTAAATACCTCAGAAATCAATCTGAAGACTGGCACAGCAAATTTCACAATTAAAGGTAGAGAAAAGACAACATCAAAGAAGGTAGAAAGTGAGGAGACATGGTTTGGGAGAGAAACAGATTGTGGCTACTGTGGTAGGGAGGGATCTACAGTTGCAGAGATGGGCAAGAGATAGACTAGCACACAGGAGAGCACATGGGGAAACCAATTCCCTATAGCAATTGGCTTGGAAAGCAAGAGGGCCAGAACTTCGTGAGTTCTTGCAACCAGCCCAACAGGGGTGGGGCCCTAAGCCTTGAGTTGTTTTATTATTATTATTATTATTATTATTATTATTATTATTATTATTATTTTATTGTTATTTTAAAGTAGGCTCCATGCTCAATTTGGACTCCAACACAGCTTGAACTCATGACCCTGAGATTCAGACCTGGGCTGAGATGAAGAGTTGGACACTTAACTGATTAAGCCACTCAAGCACCCATAAAGCCTTGAGTTTTAAAGATCAGTGTGCTTGGCTCTGGGAGAACCCAGAGGACAGGGGTGTTGCTCTTGGATAAAAGGAAAGGCAAACACCCTGCAGACATACAGCATGGAAACAGATCTGAAGAGTACCTGGGGCATACAGTGGGCAGGTTAGTTGCTCATCTTGGAGTGTGCCCCAGAGAGGCACTGTTCATGGAGAGAGTCCTCTGGAAACAAAGGAACTGTTTGGTGCTATTTCCCTTCCCTACCCCATAGTTTAAACACAGAGTCACCTGCAGAATCCAGTGCCAACATTCACTACCTAACCTGTTTACACTAAGCCCTCCCCGATGCCCAAGCTCTGGTGGAACTGCCCTTCCCAGTCCCATTTGCCTTAGTCCCAGTGCAGCAGGCCCTCTCCCCTAGAAGATCACCCCAAACCCCTGCTCAGACTGCAACTCCCATCACAGGAGTTTTGCAGATACTTGGTTGTGGTGGTGGTGGCCACAGGTCTCATTTCCAAACAGACCAAAGATACCCAGATAAAATGCACCACATCCAGGCCAGGGATGAACTATTACCCACAACAGGCAAACAGAACCTCTGTAGAAGACTGACTTAAAGGATGAAATGGCCAGGAAACAACAGCAGAGTACATGCAGCACACATTGGTGGCATTCCCTTAAGCACCAGATCCTGAGGAACAGGGGACACTAAACTATAGGACAATACAGGACCTCTTTTTCACAAGGCTATTACTCTCAAGAATAGGAGACATAGCTGACTTTCCTAATACAGAGAAGCAGGCACAGAGACTTAGACAAAATGAGAAGACACAGAAATTTGTCCCAAATGAAAGAATAAAATAAGACCACAGCTGGAAATCTAAGTAAAACAGATATAAGGACCATGCCTGATAGAAAATTTAAAACGATAATCATAGAGATACTCACTGGACTTGAGAAAGAATGGAGGACATCAGTGAGACCATTTACACAGGGATAAGGAATAACTTAACAGAGATAACGTGCTGATAAATAAAATCAGAAACATGCTTGATGGAATGAATAAAAGGCTAGAAAAAGCAGAGGAATGAATTAATGACCTAGATAACAGAAAAATGGAAAGTAATCATGCTGAACAAAAGAGAGAAAAAGAATGATGCAAAATGAGAATAGATTTAGGGAACTCAATGACTCCATACAACATAACAATAATAAAAATAATATTTTAGGAGTTCCATAAGAAGAAGAGGGGACAGAGAATTTATTTGAAGCAATAATAGCTGAAAGCTTCCCTAATCTAGGGAAGGAAACATATATCCAGATTCAGAAGCACAGAGAAATCTCACAAAATCAATAAAGGCAGATCTACACCAAGACACATATTATAATTAAAATGGCAAAAAAAAATTTCTTTATGACAAAATTGAAAATAATTAAAATTAAAAATATAAAAGCAGAAAGACAAAAGGTGACAATTACATGCAAAGAAACTCCGTAAGGCTATCAAAGTTTCAAAAGATACTTTCCAAGCCAGAAAGGAATGATAGATATAAAAAACCTGCAGCCAAGAATACTCTATGCAACAAAGCTATCATTCAGAACAGAAGGAGAGATAAAGAGTTTCCCAGACAAACAAAAACTAAAAGAATCCACGACCACTAAACCAGCCCTGCAAGAGACATTAAGGGGGACGCTGAGCAGAAAACAAAGACAGAAATGACAATATGAAGGTAGGAAAAACAAAGATAGTAAAAATGAATATTTCTGTAAAGAATCAGTCAAGGAAATCACAAAATAAAAAGATATAAAGTATTACACCTTATACCTACAATGTGGGGATAACAGCAATAAAGAACGGGTTCAAATTTAAATGACCATCAACTTAATATAAATTGCTGTATGCAGAAGATATTATATACAACCTAATGGTAGCCACAAACCAAAAACTACTATTAACACGCAAAGGATAAAGAGAAATATACCGCAATATATCACTAAATAAAATCAGGAAAGGATAAAAGAGAGAAAAACAAGATTGGAGAAAATCTCCTAAAAACTACAAGTAATAAAATGGCAATAAATACACATCTACCAATAATTATTTGAAATGTAAATGGACTACACACTCCAATCAAAAGACATAAGGTGACAGAATAGATCAAAAAACAAGACCCACCTATATGCCACCTACAAGAGACTTACTTTAGACCTAAAAATACCTGCAGATTCAAAGTGAAGGGATGGAGAAACATCTTTCATGCAAGTGCATATCAAAAGAAATCCTGGGCAGCAATACTTATATTAGACAAAATAGACTTTAAAACAAAGACTATAACAAGAGACAAAGAAGGGCACTATAATAAGAAAGGGGAAAATCCAATAAGAAGATATAACAATTGTATATATTTATTCATCAACATGGTCACAATGAAACAGTTAATAAGAAAAATAAAGTCATTAACCCCATAATACAAGAGTAGTAGTCGTAGGGGAATTTAACACCCCACTTAGATTGATGGACAGATCATCTAAATAGAAAATCAACAAGGAAATAATGGTTTTTGAGTGGCATGCCAGACCAGATGAATTTAATAGATATAGATATACTCAGAACATGCCACTCTAAAATAGAATACAGACTCTTTTCAAGTGCACATAGAACATTCTCCAGAATAGATCACATATTAGGCCACAAAACAAGCCTCAAAAAATTTAAGGTATTGAAATCATATCATGCATCTTTTCTGACCACAATGCTATGAAACCAGAAGTCAGCACAAGAAAAAAATCTGTAAAGACCACAAATACATGGAGGTTAAAGAACAATGAATATGTCAACCAGGAAATAAAGGAAGAGATTAAAAAGTACATGGAGACAAATTCAAATGAAAATACAATGGTACAAAACTTTTGGGACGTAGCAAAAGAGGTTCAAAGAGGGAAATTTATGGCAATATAGGCTTACCTCAAAAAACAAGAAAAATTCTCAAATTTACAACCTAAACTTACACCTAAACGAGGTAGAAAAAGAACAAACAAAACCTAAAACCAGCAGAAGGAAATAAGTAACAAATTTTAGAGCAGAAATAAGTAATACAGAAACAAATCAAGACAATGGAGCAGACCAATGAAACCAGGAGCTGGTGCTTTGAAAAATAAATAAATAAATAAATAAATAAAAATAAAATTGATAAACCTCTACCCAGACTCATCAGAAGAAAAAGAGAAAGGTCCCAAATAAACAAAATCACAAAGGACAGAGGAGAAATAGCAACCAATACTGAGAAACACAAACAATTATAAGAAAATATTATGAAAAGCTATATGACAACAAGTTGGACAAACTAGAAAAAAATAATGAATAAATTCCTATAGACATATAAGCTACCAAAACTGAAATAGGAGGAAATAGAAAATTTGAACAAAATAATTAACAGCAAAGAAATTGAATCAGTAATCAAAAAAGTCCCAGCAAACAAAAGTCCAGGACCAGATGGCTTCACAGGTGATTTCTATCAACCATTTAAAGAGAGTTAATACCTATTTTTTCTAAAACTATTTCAAAGAATAGAAAAGGAAGGAAAACTTCCAAATTCATTTTATGGGGCCACCATTATTCTGATACCAAAACCAGAGAAAGACACAAAATAAAAAGGAAATTTACAGGTCAATGTCTGACAAACATAGATGTAAAAAGCCTCAACAAGACAGTAGCAAACTTAATCCAACAACACATTAAAAAAAAAAAAATCATTCACCATGGTGTGCCTAGGTGACTCAGTCAGTTAAGCATCTGACTCTTGATTTCTGCTCCACATCATGAGACTGAGCCCCACGTCAGGTTCAGTGCTGGGCATGAAGCTTGCTTAACATTCTCTATTTCCCTCTCCCTTTACTCCTTCACTCCCACTTTGACACACACAATCTCTCTCTCCAAAAAAAAAAAAAAAAAAAAATCATCATAATTATGTGGGATTTATTCCTGGGTTACAAGGGTGGTTCAATATCTGTAAATCAATCAACATGATACATCATATCAAGAAGAGAAAAAGTAAGAACCATATGATCATTTCAATATTTAGAGAAAAATGTACAACATCCAATCATGATAAAAACTCTCAACAAGGTAGGTTTGAAGGGAACAAATCTCAACATTAGAAAGGCTGTATATTTAAAAAAAAAAAAAAAAAAAGGGCACCTGGGTGGCTCAGTGGGTTAAAGCCTCTGCCTTCGGCTCAGGTCATGATTCCAGGATCCTGGGATCAAGCCCCGCATCGGGCTCTCTGCTCAGCAGGGAACCTGCTTCCTCCTCTCTCTCTGCCTGCTTCTCTGCCTACTTGTGATCTCTGTCAAATAAATAAATAAAATCTTTAAAAAAAAAAAAAAAAGAAGAAAAAGAAAAGAAAAAGCCCACAGCTAGCATCATCCTTAATGGGAAAAATCTGAAATGCTTTCCTCCAAGGTGAGGAATAAGACAAGAATGTCCACTCTCACCACTTTTATTCAACATAGTACTGGAAGTCCTAGCCACAGGAATCAGACAACAAAAAGAAAATGCATCCAAAGAGGCAAGGAGGGAGGCAGTCTTTCACTATTCATAGACAACATAATACTCTATGTAGAAAACCTGAATGACTCCACCAAAAAATTGCTAGAACCCATAAATGAATTCAATAAAGCCTCAAAGGATACAAAGGATACAAAATTAACATACAGAAATCTGTTGCATTTCTATACACCAATAATGAAGCAGCAGAAAAAGAAATTCAGGAATCAATCCCACTTATAATTGCACCAAAACAATAAGATACCTAGAAATAAACCTAACCAAAGAGGTGAAAGACTTTGAAAACTTTAAAACACTGATGAGAAACTGAAGATGACACAAAGAAATGGAGAGACATTCCATGCTTATGGATTGGAAGAACAAATATTGCTAGAATGCCTGTACTACCCAAAACGATCCACACATTTAATGCAACTGCTATCAAAATACCAACAGCATTTTTCATAGAACTGTAACAAACAATCCTAAAATATATATGTAACCACAACAGATCCAAATAGACAAAACAATCTTAAAAAAGGAAAGTAAACCTGGAGGTATCACAATTCTGGACTTAAGTTATATTATAAAGCTATAGTAATCAAAATAGTATGCTACTGGCACAAAAATAGACATAGAGCAGTAAAACAGAGTAGAAAACCTAGAAATAAACCCACAACTATATGGCCAATCCAGGAACATTACATTCTATTCTAAGCATGACGTGTACAGGTATCACCAAGAAAATGAACTGGGAAGTACTGAGAAAATAGTGGTTATGTTAATGAAAGAGCCCAAAGTAAACTCTGAAGGGACTATACAATTTGCCTTGCAGAAGAGGGAGCATTTGGAGCAAGTAAGAGCAGACTTCAAATATTTTAAATGTTGTCATGGGGAAGAACCCTAAATAATAGAGTGATGCCTATTGCATAGACAGATTTTTTTTAACTTATACAAGTGAAGATTTATTTTTTGGGGGGGCGGGGAATGTATGTAGGCTCTAACAAATCCAGTAGAAAGTTACACCTCCTTTGAAGTAGGAATGTTACACCAGATATCAAACTTCTCTAAGCTTATTTTTCTAAACTATAAATCATGTTAACAATAAGGTCATATAAGGATTAAGTGAGGAGACATGTATGGAAGCACTAGCAGAGTGCCTTGAACTTAAATTTGCTCACAAAGCATCTCTTTCTGTTTATAACAGTTACACATCAAAAATGTTCAAAGATGGAATCAAGTATGATTTTCCCATGCTAGGAATTGGTTAAGGATAAATAACCACCTGGAAGAACATAAGAAGGAGAGTAAACCTTTGTAACTCAAATTAGATTTCTTTCAGAATTCCTTCCAACTCTAAATTTTAAAATTTTGTGATTATAAATGCATACACACACAAATCTTGGAGAAAAGATCAACAATTAGCAACATATATATTTGCAATAGTAAGCAAAATTGACCAATATTTGGAAAATTATCCTATCTTCCTATTAATTCATGGTATAAAGAGATATATTTTACACTGGCCAAGGGGGAAAAAATAAAAGAAATTTGTAAAATTTCACTAAACAAGCATATTTTTCTTTGCCAGATCTATAGATCAGTTCTCCACCTTGAGAGGACCCTCTGACAATGATCAAAAAATAATAACCTACCTGCCCATTCCTTGATATTTATATAAAGGAAATATTTCTTTGTAAGAAATGATAATTTTAGAAAGTCAGCTGGTGCGGTAAGTCTAAGAAAGAAACTATATACAGCAAAAAAAATAAAGAGGAGTTTTCTTACACTAATGAGTAGAATGTTAAATTCAGCGGCAGCTTTGACTAATGTCATGAACTCATCCATCGTATTCTAATGAAGAAAAAAAGAGAAAATGAAATGTTAAGCCAATATCCCAGACTACTAGGAACATTTTTTGAAACAGCTTCAGGAGAATAGGTATTATTCTTCTTTGAAAGTTTGGTAGAATTCCCCAAGGAATCAGTCAGGTCCTGGGCTCTTGTTTTGGGGATATTTTTGACCACTGCTTCAATCTTGTTACAGATATTGGTCTATTCAGGTTGTCAATTTCTTCCTGATTCAGTTTTGGAAGTTTATAGGTTTCCAGGAATGCATCCATTTCATCTAGGTTGCTTAACTTATCAGCATATAACTGTTGATAATAATTTCCGATGATTGTTTCTATTTCCTTGGTGTTAGTTGTGATCTCTCCCTTTTCATTCATAATTTTACTAATTTCAGTCTTCTCTCTTCTTTTGGATTAGTTTGGCCAATGGTTTATCAATCTTCTTGATTCTTTCAAAAAACCAGCTTCTAGTTTCGTTGGTGCGTTGTACTGTATCTCAAGTTTCTATCTCATTGATCTCTGCTCTAATCTTGATTAATTCCCTTCTTCTGTGTGGAGTTGGCTTAATTTGTTGTTGATTCTCCATTTCTTTGAGGTGTAAAGGCAGCTGGTGTATTCCAGATTTTAAACCAAAGGGTAAAGAATCTGTACTTGAGAAACTACAGAACACTAATGAGAGAAATTGAAGAAGACACAAAAAGATGGAAGACCATTCCATGCTCATGGATCAGAAGAATAAACATTGTTAAAATGTCTATACTGCCTAGAACCAACTATACTTTCAATGCTATTCCAATCAAAATTCCACCGGCATTTTTCAAAGAGCTGGAGCAAACAATCGTAAAATTTGTATGGAACTAGAAGAGACCCTGGATTGCTAAGGAAATGTTGAAAAAGAAAAACAAAACTGGGGGCATCACGTTGCCTGATTTTAAGCTTTACTACAAAGCTGTGATCACCAAGACAGCATGGTACTGGCATAAAAACAGACACATAGACCAGTGGAACAGAATAGAGAGCCCAGATATGGACCCTCAACTCTATGGTCAAATA